>NC_089793.1:10345323-10362823 GCF_040412425.1 Macrobrachium rosenbergii | reverse complement strand
TGAAATGATTCCCTTGCTGCATAGGTTGCGTCCACGCTACAGTACAAAATGCCATGAACACATCTGCAACTTATTGCATACATATCACCAATGAGTTGAATACAAGTCAACAATTTATTGGTTATTCTGATGTTGATCCACGCAATCTGAAATGTATCCCATAAAACGATTATTACATAAATATTACATACATATCGCCAGTGGGGTGAATGCAAGTCAGTAGTTAATTGGTGGTTCTTTCCGTGGTGGGTCCACACAATCTGAAAATCGAAATGCATTCAGTGGAACGATTCCCTTGCTGCTTAGGTTGTGTCCACACTACAGTACAACTTGCCATAAACACATGTGCAACATATCACATACATATCACAAATAGGTTGAATACAAGTCAATGATTAAATGGTAGTTCTAGCCAGTGCCTCATATGATTATTCAGCATTTGTCAATGGTTCGTTCTCCACTTATGGTCATTAACTTGTTTGTGATATGTATGTGATAAGTTCCAGAGGTGTGTTTTACTGCAGTATGGACGCGTCTCTATGGTCCTTTTGACACCCATACTGAAAATGACATTTACATAATGTTGTATTGTTATTCTGTGTATGCAGGCAAATATGTTGTAGGTGGATATGAAAAGTGGCTCTTTTGTACATGAATGATTAGCCCAAAGTTTGAACATGAGAATATTTTACAGTCATATGTAAATTAAATACACATCTCTTAAAAATGTTAAAATTCTCAGCCCCTTTTGGTTTTCAGATTGGAATGAGCATGCATCTTTTTAAAGAACGTTTTCATCTCTTAAGTTCTGTTAGAAACTTACTTTTGGAATATCTTGATTCACTTCAGATATACTTGGGTTTTGCATCCACCGGTTGCTAGTTTCTAAATTCCAGGAAAATATTTGATTAATTTTGTTGACAAATTTTCCAGTCTCGCATGAAACCAATGACTTTGGTACTGTGTTGTAAATTTTTAACCCAAGAGGAATAACTTTTTATGGAATTTTTGATGGGGAATATTTTCTGCCATTTTTAGTAATTTGTAGTGTTCTACTTGTAACACATTTCAACCTAACAGTATTGAGACTATAGAACTTGATTATTGATTCTACATAAAATGAAAATGCCTGTTTGCTGGTCAGTCGTCACATCACTTGCATAGCATAGCAGATGGTTCTGCTATAGTTTCTATATTTAAGATTAACCGAAAAACTTAATGTAGTTAGGTTTAGGAAGGCCTGAGATTTCCTTCAGTGGAAAAGCCCAGCCTACTTTGTTGCATTTCATTTCACCCTTAGAAGGACATTTTTATTTCCCTTCGTGTCTAAGTCAGCAGCGCTCGCTCAGAACACCAGTGATTACTTTGGTGTTGATAATCAGGTACAGGCTGTGTCTGCTTGACGCAGAGTTTATATTGAATGAATTGCTTTTTTGGCAAGTTTTTGTCAGGATTTATGTAGTCCAAATTATATCCGTCCGACGACCGTAGTCATTTCGTTACCATTTTCTTTAATGTCATCCAATGAATCAACTTGTAATCAGTTTGATGTTTACGCAATATTCTTATTTTTCGTCTCCGTTTTCTATGAGGGCATTTTATTGTGTGGCAGTCAGTGACGTGTGGTTTGTCCTGTTAGAATAATAATAATAATAATAATAATAATAATAATAATAATAATAATAATAATAATAATAATAATACGTAGATACAAATGAGTAGATGCGAATGAATGTATCCATTAAAAACATTAATATTATTTGTGCAGAATCATTTGTAATATTTCAAATCCATCAGTGACCAACTGCATAATTAAAGCAGTTATATACTTGCATTTATTTAAAAGAAACTCGCCAAGGAGCGCCTGCCTGATCCTTTCAAAGAAGTAAACAGGGGCCATTCCTCCCAAGCGAAACAAATTCGTCGAAGAAAAATGAAAAAGAGAGAAACACTCAAGAACCAATTTCCGTCCTTAAGACGTATGAGAACTGGTCCCATATTTCTTTGCGCGTAATTTTTTTCTTAAAGGCACAGTTCGGTCTTCCATATTGGAAGGCTCATGGCAGCAGTCTCCACAGTTAACAGTTTTTAAGAATTGGAAAGATGTCTTCGCTGATGGTTGGGAAATGGTATTACTGGTTTGTTAAGAGAGGAATCGGAATGTGCATAATTTTCTCAATGGCGAAGGACACCTGGGTTTAGGAGAACTCATCGATGATAGGATCGTATTGGTCTCGAAAACACTCTTCAAAAGGTTTGCAGTAAATAGCGTTGCTTTCAGTTGCGTGTTACAATAATAATAATAATAATAATAATAATAATAATAATAATAATAATAATAAACGCATCTCCGTAATGTTGTTAGTTCAGAAAGCGGGGATCTCACTGTCACGTGACTAGTTTTGGCCCAATATGTTTTTTTTTATCTGCAGTTCTGTTTTCTGTCATTCATCCATAGGTCCTTAACCAATTTCCCTCTTCTCCTTATTCATGTCCTTTCCATACACTGATTTCATTAAAACAGCATCGATTTGTTCTTCTTGTTTCGATTAATAAGTCAGTTAGGCCTCAACGTGAATTCAAACATTAATTATATTTTCGAGAGAGTCTTTATTTCCTGTTGCTTGATATGTTAAGAAATTTTAGCTGTTTACTCGGCAGGTTGTGAACAACGCAATACGGCTCAACTGGCATGTCAGTAAAATTTTTCTCTGTAAAAATATATACGCCTTTAACGTTGTAAAACTATATACACCTTTAACGTTGTAAAAATATATACACCTTTAACGTTGTAAAAATATGTATACACCTTTAACTTTGTAAAACTATATATGATACACCTTTAACGTTGTAAAAATATATACGCCTTTAAAGTTGTAAAAATATATATACCTTTAACGTTGTAAAAATATATACACCTTTAACGTTGTAAAAAAATTTATACACCTTTAACATCCCAAATAATTATGTTTTTGAGAAGGGAATTTTAGTTTTCAGGGAGTAACATGTGTTTTGCAATTTTAAACATTTACGTCGTAAATTAATAATAAGATAACTTAGCATAACTACTGGGTAGGGCTTAGGCTACATCCATGGCAATCGTATACTTAAGACTTATTTTTTGTTACTTTTCGGTTTTACTGATTATCAAGATGAAAAGTAGAATTAGCTGGATGATATTAATGCTTGTTGTCGTGCAGATGAGATTAACACCTAAGGAAACTTTGCTTGATTTATTTCGAACCAGAGAGTTACATCAAATGTTAAAAAGTCTGTGTTGAAAATGCAGGCTCCAAACTCTTGTATTCACAAGGCATTTTACTTTTTTTTTTAAATAATGACTGGTAGAAAGAAAGATGAAGAAAAGAGTTGCTGTCGTTTTTCGAAGGTGTAATGATGATTGATTCCGCTCGTATCATTGTTATTTTCATTATTACTGCTATTTCATCGTATCTGATAGTGATACAGAGGCCTGAAAATTCTCGCGTATATTTGTATACGTACGCGCACTAAAATTATTATTCATATTTGCTACTAAATAATTGGAATCCAGTTTTGCGCCAAATGGTTTGTGCTGTTTTGTGGCAGTGTGTGTATTTTAAAATACCTCACTTGAGCCTATATTCTTAAATTACTTATACTTAAATTAAATATAAGATGAAACGTGCGATGGTATATGATAGTAAGAAAATCAAACTGACAATTCAAATGTTATGTTTTAAAAACTATTTTTTTTAACGCGTAAAAGTAAAAGCTTAGATGTTTGATCATTCTGTTGTCATACGAGCAATTATACCATAGTTGGCGCACCCGAGGGTTATTGACGTGATGCAGAAGAATATTTTGTTTATGAAATAGTTTTTGGATGAGTTTGTGTGTGCGTGTGTGTCTTTAAGTGTGTGTGTGTGTGTGAGAGAGAGAGAGAGAGAGAGAGAGAGAGAGAGAGAGAGAGAGCCAGGGCATGAAATTGCCAATGGTCGAACATCGTTAGGTACAGATGACGTAATGCGCAGTTGAGTGATAAATTGGACGCTGGAGAGTGACCCGTTGGGTATATAAAAAGCTCGAAGCTACGGCAGTACTTTCCAGGTAGTTGAGAACATGATGATTAACACAAAGTAAATCTTAATCATTTTTATTTTCAAGTCTTTAGAACGAGGCATTAAGACAAAAGGGGAAAAACTTCAAGTGTTCAGGAAATTAAAAACATGACTCTCAGCAAGATGTACGTTAATTGTATTAAAAACTCCTGCACCCAAGAAACAACTGAAAATAAAAACGTGAATTAATTTTCATCTGCAAATATGCATAGTCTTCCGATGTTCTTGCGCATTCTTTGTTTTTTTTGCTGTATATAATTTTCCGTTAAGAGATGGTGACTCCAGAGTGCGGTAACTTTTTTTGATGACGTTGCAAGCTCCGTGTCCTTTTTAAACCCTTGGTGTGACCCACAGCAGTCATTGACCACTAGGTAAATCATTCAGTGTTCAGGTCAGCGGAGATACAATGGAGTTTTCAGAAAACGGGATCAAGTCATATCCCTTGTGGGGTCGATTTGGTGTCTTGCTAGAAGCGTAGGGGTCAGGACGAGGAGATTGGGTTGGGCATGGGGACGGGGTGGGGCAGTGGCTGTTGAAACCACTTAGCCACAAGGACCGTCATGGAGATAGAATCTGATTTTATCAAAATGTCTGAATTTTTGGAAGTCTAGGTTTTTTGAGAATCTGATTTTATGAAAATGTCTGACTTTTCGGAAGTCTAGTTATTTTATCTGATTTTATCAAAGTGTCTGACTATTCGGATGTCTAGGTTTTTCAGAATCTGAGTTTATCAAAATGTCTGACTTTTCGGAAGTCTAGGTCTTTTAAAAATTGATTTTATCAAAATGTCTGACTTTTCGGAAGTCTAGTTTTTTTAGAATGTGATTTTTTCAAAATGTCTGACTTTTCGGAAGTCTAGTTTTTTAATCTGATTTTATCAAAATGCCTGACTTTTCGAATGTCTAGGTTTTTTGTAGGATCTGATTTTATCAAAATGTGTGAATTTTCGGATGCCTAGATTTATTTCAGAATCTGAATTTATCAAAATGTCTGACTTTTTTGGAGTCTAGGTTTTTCTTAGACTCTGATTTCATCAAAATGTCTGACTTTCGGAAGTGTAGGTTTTTTTTTTTGAATTGATTCATCAAAATGTCTGACTTTTCGGATGTCTAGGTTTTTCTATAGAATCTGATTTTATCAAAATGTATGACTTCGGATGTCTAATTTTTTTTTTCAGGATCTGAGTTTATCAAAATATCTGACTTTTCGGAAGTCTAGGTTTTTTTAGAACTGATTTTATCAAAATGTCTGACTTTTCGGATGTCTAGGTTTTTTTTCCTATAATGTCAAAAACTCCCAATAGTATTTTGGATACTAGCCTCGATCAAATGGAGCATGGTGCCAGAGACCAGGTTTCCTTCCTTGCATCTATAATACTGTCAAACTTCCCGGCAGTTTGAGAACTTTCGATAAGCAACCCCTGAGTGACATCTATCGATATTTTGGGGGTCAGAAGGGAGCAGTAACAAGTCTGCGAAGGATTATATGACGGCTTGCTATAAATATGCCTTGAAGCAGCTTAGTGTGTGTGTGTGTGCGATTTTAGTCTCCAGACTCTCCCATGTGTATCTCTGAAACTGTGAGTCTGACTGATCAGTTTCCAGTGACTTTTTCATCAATCTTCTGTAGCGTCTCCCCTTTACAATTAATCCTGACAAGAAAAGGATTCTTGGAGTTTTCATCTCAGTAAGTAACTCTTGCTGCCAGCGTGAACGCGTTTTAACTAAGTTATGAGGTAACGCCTCTGCTCATATATTTACAAATGTTTTCCTGAGTGTTTCTGACTGATATTTCTAGGATTTTTTACGAAGGTTTTTTCCTTACATACATACATACATACATACATACACATATATATATATATATATATATATATATATATATATATATATATATATATATATATATATATATATATATATATATATGATTGTTTGACTGTTTGGGTGTTGGCTTTAACCATTGTTATTTCTAAAAAAAAATAATAACGTTTACTTGCATGATGTAACTACTTGCTGTCCCTTGGGTCTGATTCATCATTATTTAGATTGCGATATAAGTATGGCTCTCATTATAACCTAACACTTTTATGCAGGCAATAATGTCGCAGAAAGGTCGATTTGTTAAAAGCACTAGAAAAGATTAGGTATAATCCATTGCAGGTACTCGAGACGTTTAAGGAACATAAGATAATTATTAGGTCAAGCTCTGCTGTTACATCAACACGCACTAGGAATACAGTAATGCAGAAACTCTCATTATGAAAACTACGAAAGAGAAATTCGGCAACCGCCATTCAAAAATATTACTCGAGAAATCCAAGAAATATGACAAAATTGCGAGGGGCCAAAAAAAAAAAAAAAAAAAAAAATGGCAGTAAGAGGTCTAAGGGGAGAAGCCCTCTGCCGAGGGAGTAATTAGGAATGGTTAGACCATTAACCGAGCACTCCACGAACGCAGGAGGCGACATTCCCAAGGACATCAAGGGGACTAAAAGCATTAGTCCTCGGGTGCTCAGGATCCGCTACGAGGCATCCTGAGGGTGATTCCGAGGAGGAAAACGCAGAAGCATCGATGTGCATTAGCACCGTAGGGGGACCGATGAATTCCGTTTAGGCGCCAGCATTAACCACTGGTTTTAATTCTAGTTTTTTTTGTCTTAGTTTTTTTTGGGGGGAGGAGGGGGGATGGGTGGCGCATCCTGGTGCCCTTTTCCAGCCCAGGCTTGAGGATAACAGGAATGAAAAAAAGAAGGGTGTTTAACTTCGTAGCAATGATACACTGCTTTCCAAGCTATAATATTTTACTAGATTGCACGCGCACACATGCATCGCACATGCACAACATGTCTGTGTGTGTATGTGTATATGTATGTATGTATGTATATACATACATATATAAAATATACAATTATATATATATATACTCGTATGTAGTGTGTGTGCGCGTGTGTGTGTGTATATACATTATATATATGTGTATGTGTGTGTATTTTATGGTTGTAAAAGCGTGGGTGTAACGTGAAATGTACATAGACACACCAAGCATTTCATTAAAATGATTTTATCCAGGTTTCTTTTGACTCGCAATTATTCATAGTTTGAGAACATACTTTTATCCTGTTTATAGTATTGTACATAAATCTATCTGTCACAGTTGTCCAAACGGTACTCTCTTACAGCGTTTTTCTTCCTGAGTTTTAATCAACTAATTGTTAGCAAAACAAGGATAGCATATTTCCCTTTATTTTAATTCTAGAATTGTTATGAACTAATTGCTAGCAAAGGTAGGAGAGCGTATTGTCCCTGTTTATAATCTAGGTTTTAATTAACTAATTGCTCGCAAAACCAGAAGGGGTATTAGAATGCATCAAGCTCACTTGATTCCTTTTAACAATCTTCGGTGTTGCAAAAAGAAAAAAGAATGATAAAAAACACTTCTTAAAATACTTAAAAAATTTACGAACTTCAGAGTATAACTTTTTGCCTGCGATTTTAGCCAAAAACAGACTTTTGAGTATCCTCAATGATGATTACTGAAAGACCAGTTTTTAGCTACTGTTCTAGGTACGCATTTTTCCAGTGGATTTAATTAAAAAAAATTTTCAGTTACCTAAAAATTAATTCGAATTTCTTCTCTGATGTAACAAATGCTAGTTAATGAAAATCAAATTCACACTTTACCGCAGTAAAGAATTTTCTACGGATTTCATAGCAGTTTCTCCAGTATAATCTTATCTCTCTCTCTCTCTCTCTCTCTCTCTCTCTCTCTCTCTCTCTCTCTCTCTCTCTCTCTCTCTCTCCTACTCACTGAGTTCTGACTAATAAAGATACTCAATTTCTCCAGAAGAATCTCTCTCTCTCTCTCTCTCTCTCTCTCTCTCTCTCTCTCTCTCTCTCTCTCTCTCTCTCTCTCTCTCTCAGCTGACTTCAACTGATAGAAGATACTCATTTTCTCGAGAAGAATGTTTCTCTCTCTCTCTCTCTCTCTCTCTCTCTCTCCACTGTCTTCCGACTGATGAATGAAACTCAAATTCACACTTCATCCAGTCCAGAATATTCTACGGATTTCATAACAACAATTTCTCCAGAGTAATCTCTCTCTCTCTCTCTCTCTCTCTCTCTCTCTCTCTCTCTCTCTCTCTCTCTCTCTCTCTCTCTCTCTCTGACTTCCGATTAGCATCTTGCTCGAAATACGAGCGAAAGAAATCCTTCCTAAAGTATATGTAAATTCCTTTCAAGTCTCCCTCGATGGTGTAGACGTATCCTGTTTATATGCAGAAAAAAGAGAGAGAGAGAGAGAGAGAGACGTCTTAGAACCCTATGCCCTGCGGAAATATGTCAAAGGGTCTCACAATATTAATTTCAAAAGCTCGATCAAAGGCGAGAATTTGCTCTCTACAATTATGAGGCAGCTCTCTCCTTTCCTTTGTTCTCTGTTCCTCCTCCTCCTCCTCCTCCTCCTCCTCCTCCTCCTCCTCCTCCTCCTCCTCCTCCTCCTCCCCTCATTCACACCATGAGGAGGGTATGAGTAAGACCAGCGCTCTGATGATCCAACAAAAGATGGATCGCGATTCGCTATATTTTTTTTTTCTCTGTGATGTTTTCATTGATTTTTAATGTCAGTACCGACGAATTTTTTTTTTTTTCATAAATGCAATAAAAGATAAACGTTGATTGAATTATCCTATTCAAAGGAAACTGAATTTATTCTCTGTTAGCGGGGAATTCGTCAAGGTAAATTCGTTGCTCCTTCGAAGCGTCATAATTTGACCTTTTACTGTACTTCCGTGCATATTATCTTTCTTCCATCGTACTTTCCACCATCTCCTAACAATTGATTCATAGTGCAACTGCTTTGAGGTTTTCCTCCTGTTACACCTTTAAAAACTTTTACCCTCCATTTCCATTTCAGCGCTGAATGACCTCAGAGGTCCCAGTGCTTGGCCTTTGGCCTAAATTGTATATTCAGTTCAGTTCATCATAATTTGAGTGGATCTTTAGGAGGAATTGCAATAAAAGAGGATTGTGGGGCCGGGGCCAGTTGGCGGCTGGATAGGAGGATAAATTTGACATTGTACCCATGCGAAATTTTTGCGGGGAATACAGTCGTCGCTGAAATAAGTATGGAAATGGTCTTTTCTAAAACGGGGAGAAGAACAATAGTTTTTAAATTAATTTAGAAGCGGAGGGTCGTTTCAATACTGATGAAGGAATAGCAGGAGCGGGACAGAGAATATCACACTGTCACGGAGTAAAATTGCGGACGGTCTGAGAAATACGAAATACAGAAATGTCAACACTATTTGTTTCTGCATTTGTGAAGAAGGCCCCCTTAAGAGTCTTGCTGCGGAATGAAACGGACAATATTATGATTCCATTTATATTTTAATTCACTGAAGGACGGTGTTTGTAGAGTTGAAACCATTTATATTTTAATTCGCTGAAGGACGGTGTTTGTAGAGTTGAAGCGGAACGGAGGTTCGAGGATGAGCAAACATCATCATTTCCTGGGCGGGGTCGCACAGGTATCTATCTACCTGTAGGAGGAGGAGAACGAGGAGGAGGTGGTGGTCCTTGCGATCTCCACACGACGGGTCATTCTTTATCCAAACGAAAGACTGACCAGAGATGAGCGACGTGTACAATTCTCGACTTGTCAGGTCATTCTTTATCGACACGACTAGCTAACCTGAGATACGGTAAAAATTGAGTTGATTCTACTCTAGTGTTTTTTGCTTTCATTATTTTCTTCTTAAGACAGATGCTTTGCATCCTTAATGATGAAGTTTATCTGTCAAGAGGCTGAAGCAATGAATTATCAGTATTTTGTTGAAGACTGGAGGATTAAGGACTCTTTTGAGAGAGAGAGAGAGAGAGAGAGAGAGAGAGAGAGAGAGAGAGAGAGAGAGAGAGAGAGAGAGAGAGATTATTTTTCAAAAGGCTGAAGTAATGAATTTCTGGATTTTGTGGAAGGATTTTGGACTTGAGAGAGAGAGAGAGAGAGAGAGAGAGAGAGAGAGAGAGAGAGAGAGAGAGAGAGAGAGATTTACTTCTCAAAAGGCTGAAGTAATGAATTATCTGGATTGTGCGGAAGGATTTTGGACTTTTGAGAGAGAGAGAGAGAATTTATTTTTCAATAGGCTGAAGTAGTGAATTATCAAGGTTTTCCGGAAGGAATTTGGACTTGAGAGAGAGAGAGAGAGAGAGAGAGAGAGAGAGAGAGAGAGAGAGAGAGAGAGAGAATTTACTTTTCAAAGGCAGAAGTAATAAATTATCAGAATTTTGGAAGGTTTTGGACTTGAGAGAGAGAGAGAGAGAGAGAGAGAGAGAGAGAGAGAGAGAGAGAGAGAGAGAGAGAGAGAATCCTCAAAAGATCATATAACGTGAAGCGTATATGATTTTTAAGTAACTATCAAAATTAATGTCAATTCGACGTAACAGCAGGTAAGCGACACAGCTGATTGGATTAATCTCTCGAAATATGATGAATTTAATTCCCCAGTTAACGGATGATAATTCATCAAGATAAATTCCTGTGTCTTGAATGTACAGATCTGAGGCAAGAGCCGAAAAGCAAACGCCCGTGAAACCCAGTCGCCATTTAAAGGAATGGAAATTAGATTTTCCCAAAATGCAGAGGAGAATTATTTCTTTTTTTTTAATATAATTTTAACAAAGGCGCAGGGGCGTTTCATTGCTGATGAAGAGATAGATATATGTAAGAATAGAGAGAGGGAGAGACGAGGGAATGTGACACAGATGCAGAATAGAATTGTTGGTATTCTGAGAATACGACGCAGATGCCGAATAGAAATGCAGGTATTCTGAGAAATACGGAACGGCGTAAAGAAATAATTCACTTTTAAAGCGAACAGGAGAAAGGGAGGGGAAAAAACTACGGTTCAGTACGGAATGCTGGGAATATCCTTTAAACAATAGTGGGAAGCATGCAGAAATGATTTTGTTATATTCGTGTAAAAAATGGTAATTGAAATGTCTGAAACTCTTGGCATTTACTGCAGATTTTTTCTTTATTCATCCCAGAATTTTCTCTGGCACAGCGTAACACGAAAACTGTTCCAGAAAAAAAAAATAAAAGGTCAGGTAAATAGTTAAACGATACTTAGACGATTTAATGTGTCTCAGACGCTCTTTACGTTTGATAATTACGAAAAATTACCTCTGAAAACGTAATAATGACCCGCGTCGCTTTGATTAGGGGAAGAATGCTCATCGACAATAGAAAATTTCACTCGAGTCAAGACTCATTTCCTCCGGCTGACCATATTTTTGAGATAATTGCAGTTTAATTTGACGCACAAAGTAGTTTCTGGGTGAGATATTTTTGTTTAGAAATAAGCTTTGGAATTCAATCGTTTTACTATGAAACAAGAAATTATGTAACGTGTATTGTGATAGCCAATAAAAACGGAAAATGTTTGCTGCATTTTTCAGATGAACAGTTGATGTTTTGTTATCATAAAAGTAAATATTTTCTCGGAAGTGATCGCTCACGTTGCAAATCCTACCTGAAATGTTGAGAGGTACACCACTTTCTGTTCATTGGCTGAAGAGTGAGGTATGTCCAGGTTAATCAAAAGTAGCTAAGCTTTCCCATTAGATATAGCCAGTCACCCGGATACCCATTGAAAGCGGTTAATTAAGTATATAGCTAAACTCCTTCTTTCTGATCCCGTAGGGGGTTAGTGCAGTCAGTGCACCTCACGGGGTGCACTGTAGGCATTAGTGAAGGTTCTTTGCAGTGTCCCTTCGGCCCTTAGCTGCAATTAGAATTCATCTTTTTTTTTTCACCTGTCATTTTGTTACTTCGATCACGTTGCGAAATCAGAGAGCATCGTGCTATTCATGTTTATGGAGACACAACAGCGTTTATAAACGAGCTGAATATTTAACGAGACGTCCTTAGCATAATCAGTTCTAACAAAATACCTTAGAGAAAGTCGACAACCGCGAACTGTTTTGAGCGGAGATCTGAATGAATAAAAGCCTCTTTTGCTCTTGGTCTCTTCATTCAAACATGAATTCCAGTCCCTGCAAGAAGGACAAGGCGCCGTGGGGGGTTAATGCCGTCAGTGCATCTCACGCGGCGCACTGTAGGCATTACCTAAGGTTCTTGGCAGCGTCCCAGCTTCGGCCCCTAGCTGCAACCCCTTTCATTACTTTTACTGTACCTCCGTACATATTTGCTTTCTTCCATCTTACTTTTCAATCTTTCCTAACAATTGTTTCATAGTGCAAATGCGAGGGTTTCCTCCTGTTACACCTGTCAAATCTCCCTTACTCTCAATTTCCCTTTCAGCGCTGAATGACCTCGTAGGTCCTAGTGCTTGGTCTCTGGCGTAAACTTTACATTCTATTCCCATTCCAAGAAGTAAAAGACTCCAATTCCAACTCCAAGAAGGAAAAGACTCCAATTCCAGCGCCAAGAAGTAAAAGACTCCAATTCCAACTCCAAGAAGGAAAAGACTCCAATTCCAACTCCAAGAAGGAAAAGACTCCAATTCCAACTCCAAGAAGGAAAAGACTCCAATTCCAAATCCAAGGAGGAAAAGACTCCTGTGGATCGACCGATTCAAAAGAATTGATGATTGCCGTTTGTCGTATCTTAAAGAAAATAGTGTATGGAGTAACACAAGCAATCAAAGAGAAACTAGAAGACCTCATTGCTCTCCTAAAGACACTGGGGAGTGTGATCGAAGTGACTGGAAAGGTAGCTCCCAGGGCCTAACCCTCCGGAGATAGAGGTTCCTCTGCAGAAGGATATGGGTTGGTGTTGTCGAAGGGGCAACGGGAAGTGGGGTAGTATAGTGCCGAAGATGAGTGCACACCACAATCAGTGAAGCTCGATTGACCCCTGGGTAACAGCAATGGTGGTATTAGCATTTTCAACGAGCCGTTCTCTCTAAAAGGTTTTCGACGATATGCTGACGAAAAGGCGAAGCACCACTCGTCTATTTTCCCATATAAATGAAGGACCCCTCTCTCTCTCTCTCTCTCTCTCTCTCTCTCTCTCTCTCTCTCTCTCTCTCTCTCTCTCTCTCAGTAATAGGTTATATGCAAGGTTTGTATTTTTATTTTTTCTAAATTCTCCTGAGATATCATTAATACTTTCCTCTCTCTCTCTCTCTCTCTCTCTCTCTCTCTCTCTCTCTCTCTTCTCTCTCTCTCTCTCTCTCTCTCTCTCTCTCTGACGTCCAAAACGGCTCTGTTTTTTCGTAGATGTTTAAGTTAAGTTTATTTGTGTTTCAGTTTAACTGTAGATCGCTTCATAGAAAACACATCTTAAATTTACTGTTTCAAGGCTGATTGCTTGTGGAGAGAGAGAGAGAGAGAGAGAGAGAGAGAGAGAGAGAGAGAGAGAGAGAGAGAGAGAGAGAGTCCTTCATTTATATGGATAAATAGACGCTTCGCCTTTCGTCAGCTTAGCATAGGAAACTTTCTAGTGAGAACAACTCATTTGACATGGTAATACCACCACCACCCCCACCACTACTATTACTACTACTGCTACTACCACTACTACAACGGCTCCATTGAGCCTTACTGCTCATAGTGTGCGTTCAACTTAGCTGCTTTCCCAATCATTTGGATCACTTCAGAGTCGTATGAAAGCAAATGGGGGTATTCCAGCCTCTTTCTTTCAGTCTTAATTGATAGGGATTACACTTCACTAAAGCCCTCTTAAAAACAGTATAAAAGAAACGATGCATATGGTAGTAAACCTGGGCATGAAAGGAAAAGAATATTAAAATAGATAATTTATGTATATATATACAATACATATATATATGTATAAATATATATATATATATATATATATATATATATATATATATATATATATATATATATATATATATATATTATATATTATATATTATA
Source organism: Macrobrachium rosenbergii (assembly GCF_040412425.1). NCBI lineage: Eukaryota > Metazoa > Arthropoda > Malacostraca > Decapoda > Palaemonidae > Macrobrachium > Macrobrachium rosenbergii. The sequence continues at coordinate 10,348,818 of NC_089793.1, read as the reverse complement.
TAAATCAACCGTCCATGCATGTGTATTTAGAGAGGAAGACACGAAAAATTAAAACTATTTGCTAACCATTTTCATCAAAGGAATCCTTACGCTCCGTCACTTTCCATAAAGCGACCTTTGGTTCAAGTGAACGGCAAATATATATATTTTCAAAATACAGCCGAAGCGACGCCACATTAAGCGGGATATGATGACGCCTCTTTTTATCACTCGTTGTGCCTTGATTTATCTTTAATGAGAGAGGTAGGCAGCTTCATTAAACTTTCAGGCGAGGGAGGCAATTACTATAGTTAAGGTACTTTTTGAAAAGAACGCTTCTACCCGACTCCTGGATGAATAAATCAGGGCACTTGACATGAATAAATCAGCTTCAGTTTTCCAACACACACACACAGAGAGAGAGAGAGAGAGAGAGAGGTTGAGAGAGAGAGAGAGTTAATCTATAGAGTTTTTGATTAATGATATAAATCTGTATTTTCCAATATGCATATATATATATATATATATATATATATATATATATATATATATATATATATATAGAGAGAGAGAGAGAGAGAGAGAGAGAGAGAGAGAGAGAGAGAGAGAGAGAGAGAGAGAGACAGGTAGCTTGTTATGTTTTTGGCTAATCTACATCTAGATTATATTTTCCAACAGAGAGAGAAAGGTTGCTTGTTATGTTTTTTGACTAATCTACATCTAGATTATATTTTCCAACACACACACACACACACACACACAGAGAGAGAGAGAGAGAGAGAGAGTTGTTACCTGTCATATTTTTGTAATAATCTATATGTAAAATATGTTCACATACAATTTTTTTTTATTTGAAGAACACCGACCAAGTGATGGACAATGAACTCGTCGCGAAGATAATAAATGTTCCCTAACTATTTCAGGCGAAGTTATTGAATTCAGCTCAATTATTATGTTGTGAAGGAATGAATGGACTGTGGACGATACATCTACTTCTTGGGGAATATTATGACACTTTCAGGGTCCCGGTTCTTTAATGAATGTTTATTAAGTTACTGTACATGATTCAGGCAACGGTGGGTTAAGGTGCTAAGGACGACAGGCCTCGTTCTGTGTTGATTATTTAAAGTATACAACTTGATTAAGAACAAGTAAAAAATGCGCGGAAGTTTCTTCGGCGCAATAGAGTTTTCCTGTACGGCCGCTACAGCGTGTAATCAAGGCCAACGAAAATAGATTTATCTTTTGGTGGTCTCGGTATAATGCTGTATGAGCCGCGCCCCATAAAACTTCAACCACGGCCCGGTGGTGGCCTATCCTATATCGTTTCCAGAAGCACGATTATGGCTAACTCTAATCTTAAATAAAATAAAAACTACTGATGCTAAAGGGCTGCAATTTGCTATGTTTGATGATTGGTGGGTGGATGATTAACATACCAATTTGCAGCCCTCGAGCCTCGGTAGTTGTTAAGATCTGAGGGCGGACAGAAAAATGGCGAACAGAATAAAGTGCGGACGGACAGACAAAGCCGGCACAGTTTTCTTTTACAGAAAACTAAGAATACTGTTGACATTTTTAGAAATAAACTCTGGTGTTCTGTCTCCGTCTTGTACTGTAGGTGGCGTCTAGTCAAAAGAATCTTGACACGCTGCTAGTAACGCCAAATTGAAAATAAAAATAATCATAATAAAAAACAAAACGTAAAAATGGAAATATAAATGAAAGTCGTAATAAGTGAATAACACTTTTAAATGGTCAGCCGAGGGAAAAGCTGCATTTAATCAGAAGTATTTAGAATAAAAAGTTGCATTTAATCAGAAGTATTTAGAATAAAAAGCTGCATTTAATCAAAAGTATTTTTAGAACAACCAGTGAGATCTAGAAAAAAGTATCTAATTCATGGTTATTACTAGTAATATACCCAATGCACGCTTAGTGATGAATAGCGCATCGTGCGTAGGGGGTTTGACGGGATGGTGATGAGTTTAATGTGTTTATGAGTAAGAGGTTAATCCCCGTAGGGGGGTAGTGCCGTCAGTGCACCTCGTGCAATGCACTGTAGTCATTACTTAGAGTTCTTTACAGCGTGCTTTCAGCCCCTAGCTGCAATCCATTTCGTTTCTTTTACTGTACTTCCTTTCATATTCTCTTTCTTCCATCTTCCTTTCCACCCTCTCGTCACAATTAATTCATAGTGCGACTGCGAGGTTTTCCTCCTGATACACTCTTCAAGACTTTTACTGTCAATTTCCGTTTCAGCGCTGAATGACCTCATAGGTCCCAGCGCTTGGCCTTTGACCTAAATTCTATATTCAGTTCAGGAAGAGGTTAGCGCTGAGTAAGTTTCCCCCGCAGGAAATTCATCCTCGATATATCATTTGAAGTATGAATGGGGCAGTGACAATTGCTTTGGATTTTTAAAATATTTTTCAGGAGCCGCTCGTTGTTAGGTGACTGGGCTTAATGTTCATGAAAAAATAATAAAAGGATTTATTTTTTGAAGGCGTTAATTGCTTTCCCATGAGTACAGCAAGGCTCTCTCTCTCTCTCTCTCTCTCTCTCTCTCTCTCTCAGAGTTCATTGTATGTCTTTGACCTAGCCGCAATAGTTCGGGAGATCTAGTAGCCAGCAGTTACTGAGGGATTAGCAGACCCTTACAGATTTGCAAATTAAAACAGAAGTGCCTGGTTAAAACGCTCCTGGGATTTTGTGGCTTATTGGAGGACTAAAGGGATTAAGACTGACCCTGTGAGGTCCAGATTAAAAAAGGGGAGAGAGAGAGAGAGAGAGAGAGAGAGAGAGAGAGAGAGAGAGAGATACTGCAAACTTCAAAAATGTATTTTTCCCTAATTGCAGACTTGTTCTAGATTACAATAAAACGCGGATTGTTTTTCCTTGTTTGACAATAAACTGCGATACTTATTTCCCGTCTCCTCGGTCCCATTGATTACAGAGGAAACGCACTTTCTCTCTCTCTCTCTCTCTCTCTCTCTCTCTCTCTCTCTCTCTCTCTCAAAACTTCATAATTCTTTACACTTCATTTTGCAGTGTATAAGGCCTGCTCAAGGCAATCGTACTCCAACAATATTTGTTCCCCCTTTCAGTTAATTTATGTGTACAGTGAATAAGTATAAATTTATGCATATACATACATACGTATATATATATATATGTATATATATATATATATATATATATATATATATATATATATATATATATATATATATATATATATATATTACAGTATATATATCTCACATTCGCGTATATTGTATGCATATGTACAAAGTGTACGTGGGCAACAGTCGTACATGCATATTCATATAGAATACAGAATATACCTTCGTGTAATTATTACGTATTTTCTAATGAAGGTTTTCCCGATTACAGTGCATGATTATCTATCTATCTATTTATCTCTAGAGATATATATATATGCGCATGCATATATATATATATATATATATATATATATATATATATATATATATATATATATATATGTATATA
>NC_089793.1:10325323-10340323 GCF_040412425.1 Macrobrachium rosenbergii | reverse complement strand
AGATACTATATTCCTCTAGTGACCGGTGTTTGTTACGATAAAATCAAGGATTATATGCTGTGACCAGTAAAAGTTTACAAGCTTTAACTGAAATTGCGGTATTCACATAAATCTTGCAAATACTACGAACAATTTACTTTCATGTCCGAGTTTCTTGACAGTGATACAGTCAGTATATCTTCGCCTTAATAAAAGCTACCAAAAACCTTTGTTTTCGTAGCCCAAGAAACGATTAGGGCGCAGGTTTTCTTGTAAGTTGTGCGAGGAAAATTTTGAGTTGATTGTCTTATGTGGTAGCAGTGTGTGTGTACAGTATATGCAATACTTTTAGCATTCTCAGAATAAACAAGTATAAATGCGCCCAACTTTCTACGGTATATGCAATCGAGTTTTTCTGTACAGCACATAATCAAGGCCACCGAAAATAGATCTATCTTTCGGTGGTCTCGGTATAATGTTGCATGAGCCGCGCTGTGTTGTTGCATTACCGGAAGCACGATTATGGGTAACTTTAACCCAAATAAAATAAAAACTACTGAGGTTAGTGGGCTGCAGTTTGGTATGTTTGATGATTGGAGAATGGGTGATCAACATACCAATTTGCAACAGTCTAGCCCTCTAGTTTTTAAGATCTGAGGGCGGACAGAAAAAGTGCGGATAGAATAAACTGCGGACGGACGGACAAAGCCGGCAAATAGTTTCTTTTTCAGAAAACTAAAAACACACAGCGAAAGCAATTATTGTTCAGTAGCTTTTTACTGCGATTACTGAATCAGCTATTTCGCCCTTAATTCAGATTCTAAATACAAGCCGATGGAATAAAGTATCGCATTCGTAATCAGAGCACAAACTTATGATGCATCGATAAGAAAAAAAAAAAAAGCCCTGTATTTCTGTAAGCTGCAAAAAACATTAGATAAAAACTTAATGATCATAACAACGAGAAAGATCACATCCCACATACAAAAGGATTTGCACTGTTGAGTGTTTAAAAAAAAAATCCTGGAAGAAAAAAGTGTGGAGGAAGTGAAAATGCTGGAATTGCCCAATTCCGTTTTCCATTTTACTCTCGGGCCGAGAGGATTTTCCAGCTGTGAATTTAAACGTTTGGGGCATTATGCGTCGTGGGCAGAGTTTACGAAATCGGTGCAAACATTAACGAGGAGGTGGACGGCGACATTTTTCGTGACAAAAGAAATGAATTTAAAATCTAAGTGGAATAAATCATTAGGAAGAGCAATATAATCGTCTTCCAGAAACATAGAGATACTACGTTGTTGCTGTTAGTAAATTATTATTATTATTATTATTATTATTATTATTATTATTATTATTATTATTATTATTATTCAGAAGACGAACCTTATTCATAATGAACACGCTCATAGGGGTCACTGACTCGCAGTGCAAGCTTCCAGAGACGGTGAAAAAATAAACAAGTAAGAAATGCACCGAAGTTTCTTCGGCTCAATCAAGTTTTCTGTACAGCCGCTACACCGTATAATCAAGGCCACCGAAAATAAATCTATCTTTCGGTGGTCTCGTATAATGCTGTATGAGCCGGGGCTCATGAAACTTTAACCACGGCCCGGTGGTGGCCTGTCTTATATAGTTTCCAGAAGTACGATTATGGATAACTTTAACCTTAAACAAATAAAAACTACTGAAGCTAGGGGGCTGCAATTTGGTATGTTTGATGATTGGAGGATGGATGATCAACATAGCGATTTGCAGCCCTTTAGCCTCAGTACTTTTAAAGATCTGAGGCGGATAGAAAAAGTGCGGACAGAATAAAGTGCGGACGTACAGACAAAGCCGGCACAATAGCTTTTTTTTTACAGAAAACTAAAAATGGAAGATTAGCCACATATTAGAAACACTCACGTCACTGCCCCGCAAAAAATAAGTGAAAATAAAATGTGTAGGAAAAAGGAGTACTCAAATATGATAGTTCAGAGTTTTATGAACGGAAGTTAGATAAGTATAACTTTAGTAGCTGGGAGTGAGAAGTTCACTCTGGCCCGAGGCTAAGTGTTAAAACAAACGAGAGTTTTTAATATCAAAAGGAAAGTTCTTTCAAGGTCAAGAAGAGGTTTGCTGAAGGATGAACTGCATTCGAGATAAACTGATAAAAACAGATACTTCTTTTTTTTTCTAAATGAAGCGTCCTACTAAATGAAGCGTTAATTAACCATTACTTCTTTTTTTTTGGTACATGAAGTATCCTTACATTAATCATTACTTCTTCTTTTTTTCTAAATGAAGCATCCTTACTTTAATCATTACTTCTTTTTTTTCCAAATGAAGCATCCTTACGTTGATCGTTACTTCTTTTTTCCTAAATGAATCATCCTTACTTTAATCATTACTTCTTTTTTTCCAAATGAAGCACCCTTATGTTAATCATTACTTCTTTTTTCCTAAATGAAGCATCCTTACGTTAATCATTAATTCTTTTTTCTAAATGAAGCATCCTCACGTTAATCATTACTTCTTTTTTTTTTTCTAAATGAAGCATCCTTGCGTTAATCATTACTTCTTTTTTTCTAAATGAAGCATCCGTAAGAGACAAAGTTATATACACCTTAAAATGAGGAATCATAAGAAATACACTCACACAGACAGTAACACCTAGGAGCAATAACAACTTCCGTCTCTCAACATTTCCGGTTTACTGGATGCAATAAGTAATCCAGTAATTTAATGGGATTAAATGCTCCAGGAATTTTGGCAGTAATAATTAACCCTGTAACCTGACGAATCAGTGCTCAGGAAAAGTAGTAAACAATAAGATAATCCGATAATAGTTAATGTTACAGGGTTATTGACATGTAAACAATCCTTTTATTTTGTTATAGATTCCTGGCATCATAACCAATCTGAGAAGCTAATGGGCGTTCCATAATACAAGATAAATTGCACTGGCTATTCAGTACGTGAATCTGAATAGAGTCTGTATTTCAGGATCACTGAAAGTAATAAGCAATCCAGTAAGCCCTGATGAGTCAGGGTTTGTGGAAATAATAAGCAGTCCGAGAGTCGAATGTGGTTAAATGTTCCGGGATTGAGATACTGGTTTTGTATTGCTTATATAGGGAAGGGCGAGTACCATTTTATCGTGCCAGTTGGTTGGAGAAACCGCTTATTAAGAAAATTATATATATATATATATGTATATATATAACATATATATATATATATATATATATATATATATATATATATATATATATATATATATATATATGTAAACACATACATACATATATATGTGTGTGTGTGTATGTATATAATATTTGGCTTATGGAGCACTCCCGGCTGACAGCGTACAGTCCACCCAGCCGTAAATGGGTACCAAAGTCTACTGAGGTCAAGCATAAAGGGCGTAGGGCTAGCAGCCTCACGATAAAGACTTGTTGAGAATACAGCAGGCTGTATCTTTCTGGTGCGTGTGTGTATCATAAATGCATGTATATGTGTACATATATATGCATTTATGAATACGTGTATGCATCAGTACGTGTATGTATCAGCCTACGTCAATACACAGCGAAGTTTTTGATTTACACGTCCCAAAGAATGTAGGTCGTTTTTCTCTTTTTTTATATATATATATTCACCACTTGCATGCGACGACCAGCTGAAAAAAAAACATTAACCTTTTTATTTTCTTGAAAATTATGGAAAACTCGTGTATGCCATCCAACCAATATCCGGAAAGCAGTTTTGCAAGCATTTTATGCGTTGGCCAAGGCTAGCCAGAGTGAAAAATTATTATTATTATTATTATTATTATTATTATTATTATATTAAGATTAATTCGCGATAATTTTAGTTTCTCCTTGGTTAATAATAATAATGATAATAACGACAATAGCTGTTTCTACGGCATTTCAATTGTATGACTCTTCTCTGTGCTTCTTAGAACCTTCTTTTCATCAGCGTGTAACTTTTATACTAGGTTTCCCAAGACCATATAAAGATGTTTACCCCCTGGCTGTCATCCGCAGTGAGAGCGCTAGTCAGAACGTCAGTGGAAATAAAAACATGACAACAAAACATCTTTGTATGATCTTTGGATACCTAATATACCAGCTACAAGCTGGTGAAAAGGTTATAAGTCGCCCAAAGGATATTCTGTACAAATTGGATGCCATAGAAACGCATATACAAAACACTACCGCCATTACGGAGGGTCTTCTCTCTAATAATAATAATAATAATAATAATAATAATAATAATAATAATAAATAGATCTTCAGCCCATATTACCTATATTTAAAATAATAATAATAATGAGTTTATCTTCTACTTGTAAAACTGTAATTATTATAAAGCAGCGAAAAATATTCATATATTACCTATATCATAATAATAATAATAATAATAATAATAATATGACTAATAATCAGCCTAGGTCAAGTATTTAAATAAATAGTTTATCTTCTACTTTAAAACTATGTTTATCTGCTACACTTTAAAACTAATAATAATATTATAATAATAATAATAATAATAATAATAGACTAGGTCAGAAAATATTCTTCTATATATTATATTATTACCTATATCATAATATCATAATAATAATAATAATAATAATAATAATAATAATAATAATAATAATAGACTAGGTCAGCCCAAGTATTTGAATATGAAATAGTTTATCTTCTACTTTTAAAACTGTAATTATTATAAAGCAGCGAAAAATATTCATATATTACCTATATCATAATAATAATAATAATAATAATAATAATAATAATAATAATAATAATACTAGACTAGGTCAGCCCAAGTATTTAAATACGAATTAGTTTATCTGCTACTTTTAAAACTGTAATTATTATAAAGCAGTGAAAAATATTCATATATTACCTGTATAATAATAATAATAATAATAATAATAATAATAATAATAATAATAATAATAGACCAGTTCAGAAAAGTATTTATAAACGAATTAGTTTTTCCTTCTACTTTAAGAACTATAATTAGTGTTAAGCAGTGAAAAATATTCGCGTATTACTCGTATCATAATACTTGCGTTTACCGTACCCCTCCCATTATTCTCCCTCTTCCCACCATCACATTCCTCCCTTACTACTCCTCTTTTTGCCCTACAGATAGGTAAAGCGTTTTTGGCTGGAAGGTAAAAAGTGCTACGCTCCAAAAATTCTGTCGTAAGTCAAATACCTGCTTTCTTCCTAAAGCGTCATTTATAATCGTTGAAACTCCTTGCGTCTGTCTTGCTCTTTATTATTATTATTATTATTATTATTATTATTATGTTATTATTATTATTATTATTATTATTATTATTATTGAAAAGGATAGGCTCTATTATGCGAATTTATCTTACACAGGGTCTTTTTCTATTTTCCTTATAATTCGCTTTTCAGGCCCAGCGATGTTGGTCAGCAACTGGCCAGTGCTCATATTGGAAAAAGGATAGTGCGTGGAATGCGGGAAGTCTTTTATTGAAATATTCAATCAGAAATCCGTGGAATCCTTCGTGGGCTGGATTCAGGTTCTGCTACTTCAGGTTGTGGTGCCGTCGACATGTTTCGACCATCTCGTTGGTCGTCCTCTGGACGTCAGTAAAAGACATCTCGCATTCCGCACACTATCCTTTTTCCGATATGAATATTGGCAAGTTGCTGACCAACATCGCTGAGCCTGAAGAGCGAATTATAAGGAAAATGGAAAAGACCCTGTATATGATAAATTCGCATAATACAGCCGTCCTTTTCAAGAAGACCTGTTTAAGAGAGGGTCTATTTACTTCATATTATTATTATTATTATTATTATTATTATTATTATTATTATTATTATTATTATTATTATTATTATTATTATTATTCAGTTTGCATCCTGGTTCCTCAGAGCCCATCACTCTTTGTTGCAGTTATTATTATTATTATTATTATTATTATTATTATTATTATTATGTTATTATTATTATTATTGTTGTTGTTGTTGTGTATTTTGCATGCGTTGTAAAGAAACATTTCCAAAGATCTGTTAAAATTACCCTTACGTATAAAAAACAATAGACAGAATGAGGTTAAAAACATCTTTTTATATACGAAACAATAAACAGATGAATCGACAAATAAAAGCTCATTAAGTAAATAAGCAAAGGGAAGGAGTTTGTTTTTTTGTGTTTGTGCGATCGTGATCATTTTCACGTCAAGCGCCTTGTATTATTGATCAGCCGGTTTGAAGGGCACCACATGGTCCTAAGAACGGAATTAGAGAGAGAGAGAGAGAGAGAGAGAGAGAGAGAGAGAGAGAGAGAGAGAGAGGGTAAGAATATTACAGGCTACGGAGATTAATACAAAAAAAGCTTTTGTTGTATTTCGTCTTATTATTACCTTTGAGGTTTCAATCCTGTAGGAGAGGAAGGGGGGAGGTGTAGTGCTGTCAGTGCACCTCACGCGGTGCACTGTAGGCATTACTTAAGGTTCTTTGCAGCGTACCTTCGGCCCCTCGCTGCAACCCGTTTCATTCTTTTTGCTGTGCCTCCGTTCATATTGTTTTCCTTCCACCTTACTTTCCACCCTCTCTCTCCTAACTAATTTTTCCATAGTGTAACTGCGAGGCTTTCCGCGTATTACAGCTTTGAAACCTTTTTTCCCCTATCAATTTCCCTTTGAGCGCTGAATGACCTCATAGGTCCCAGCATTTGCCCTTTAACATAATTTTCGATTCCATTTATATTCCATTGAGGTTTCATTGTTGTTCAAAATGAAGGAACATTGATTCAGAACAAACCTACAGGTCATTAGCTTCTAAAAAGCAAGCTTCCACAGAATTGCATCCCCATAAGTAAACAAGTAAAAAATGCGCTTATAGCGTTGCCAGACGCACGATCATGGCTGGTTTTAACCTTAAATAAAATAAAAACTACTGAGGCTAGAGGGCTGCAATTTGGCATGTTTGATGATTGGAGGGTGGGTGATCGACATACCAATTTGCAGCCCTCTAGCCTGAGTAGTTTTTAAGATGTGAGGGCGGAGAAGAAAAAGTGCGGACGGAGAGACAAATAGCCATACCAGTAGTTTTCTTTTACAGAAAACTAGAAAGGTAAAACGAAGAGAAAGAAAAACAGCAAATGAATAACAGGAGAGGAAAACTCCCAAACAAGGAAATAATCATATGCATATTTAAACACTAACGCAAGTCAGAAAAATTACTGGAAATTGTGTACATTCCAGAGGCCCTGCTCGTGGTATGGAAATGTAATTTACGTAAGGTATTCAAGTAAATACGAGGAAAAGAACATAACAGATTTGTAAAAACTGTGGTAATTAACAAACTAATGAATGTGCACAGGCAATACCTAGAGACATTACCCATGTGAATATATATTATATATATACATAGGTATATATATACAAGGTATGTATATATATACATACCTATATATATATATATATATAGGTATGTATATATATACATATATATATATATGTATATATATATATATATATATATATATATATATATATATATATACAAATCCAATCGGAAAAGTGCTGACTTCTAGGAAGTCGAACGTGTAGTATAAATAAAAATATTTTAGCCTTGATGATTAAATCATTCTTAGAAACGTTGGCCAGAAATCAGTTTAAATCATGTATCACCTCATTTTCGTCCTGTTTATACTGTATATATACATACACATATACATACATCCTTTAAGGACTCCCAAAATTGTTAAAAATTGTATATAGCATCTCTTCATTGATTTCGTGAGCTTAGTTTATATTAAGAGCTCAAATACCAGTTAAGCTCAAAGTAACTCAGTCAGTGCATGACTCAAGTAGTTCTGTTCCTATAGAAAAAAAGGTTTACATAAGTATTCAAAGGCCATTTGCCAGGAAGCACACAATTTTGTTTACATAAAAACTACGCTAGTGAATGGAAATTGTCTCTTCTGTACTACTTTCCAAATAGAAAGTTTCTCTTACCTTGTACTCTCCCAAGTTTTCTACGTGACAGGAAAGTTTGGCTTCTCTACCTGCCGTGACAGTCAGGTTTTTCAGCGAGGTGGCGAATTTGGGCTCTGGGTCTGAAAAAAAAACATGAATGACAACATTAAATATGGTAAACGAAGACTGGGTATGACGGTATTAAATGAGACAATTGCATCTGGTACAAGATTTAGTTGGGCAACAAAAACCTCTTGTAAGAAGATTCAATAAAAAGTTATAATAATGATGAATATGGTGAAGAAAAGCGTCACAACAATATATTTTGCAACCACGTAGTTAGATGACGACATTAAATATGACCTTACCACCATGTCAGCGGAAAAGTCACTAAGTAGACTAAAATCAAATGTGAAGTTTTGGGAATTTTTATAAGTTTATTCCACTAATTTCGTAAGTCGGAAATCTAAAAGAATATGTAACTCCCTTTTTTAGAGGTGGGGGGAGGTGGAAGATGCTTAAACCATTAACCTAGCTACGTCTTTTCATCACATGAAATAAACTTAATTTTTTAGGGCGTCAACCTATATAAAAATAATTATATACCAGGAATTGCTTACTCAGTATTTTTTAATATTATTCAGAATGTTTACACATTCTAGTTAAGGGCCCCCTCCCGCCTCTGCCCCATCCCCTACCCACCCTCCCAAAATATAGAGTTAAGGGTGAGAGGATTATACAAAATTATTAACTTAAAATATTCATAAATTGAAAGTTCAGAAATACGAAGTGAAACAGCGTACGTAAAATTACTATAAGAATGAAATATATTCATTGGAAATTTAATTGAATTGTTGCCTAACAGCAAAAGGATTATTACTGAAAATTTAATATACAATAAAATGGTGAGTATTGCCGTGTGATACTTGCTTTGATTAGAAAGGCTGTAAAATGGTAGTTTGTAAATTTACCTGACTATTTTGTATAGGATGGTCGCCTTCACTACTACTACTACTACTACTACTACTACTACTACTACTACTATTATTATTATTATTATTATTATTATTATTATTATTATTATTATTATCTGATAGCAGTTAACATAAAGGGAAAAAATAAAACTGCAGTCAGCAAGACTTATGACTTCATCATCATGTCCTGACAACCTACAGGTCAACAGTGCGTCTTATTTCTTGACAGCAGGTTGCCAGAGCAAGATAATGAAATCTTCTGACCGCAGTCACAGTTACAGTTGCCAACAATAAATAATCATTGTCCTGTTGATGAAAAAGACAAAAAAAAAAAAGGAAAGATCTTGCTGTCAGCAATTAACGCGAAAGGAAATGACCAGATGACTGAAATGACCAAGAAAAAGAAAATAAAATTCTGTTAGCACCAAAGTTAAAAGGAAAAAGCTTCTGTTGTTAGTGTTTAATAAAAAAAAAAAAAATTGCTCGTGGCAATCAGCACACAATAAAACAAACTTCCAGCAAACATTCGACGTTGAAAAATTAAAGCTTGCTGTCATAATCAACAGGAAAAGAACAGTTCTTAGAGTTAGCAATTATTAGAAAAGGTAAAAATTTGCTGTAAGCAGAGAGAGGGAAAAATCACCTGCAATTGTTACATACCTCTCACTGCAGTCTTCTTGATATTAAATGAATAAATGATTTATAGTCCTTGATTTTATCCCCGTGCCAAGAGATTCAGTTGCACTTTAATGAGAGAGAGAGAGAGAGAGAGAGAGAGAGAGAGAGACTGAAGGATACGTACATTTTCCGCAGTGAAGTGGAAACTAAAAAAAATGTATTACGTAGTAGGTTACATTTCTGTCCACGAAGTCTTGCCCGCCCGTGTATGTATGTATGTATGTATGTGTGTATGAATGTATGTACGTATAGATGCATAATTATGCAAACACACGTTTTCATCCCCACTAAAGCAACATGAAGGAAGGCACGTGAGACATCTATATACCAACAGATTTATCCTTCGCCCTTTTTGGTGGGATGTGATAGAAATATGATAATGAAACGAAATGATGAAAATGCTGTTGCTTGAAGGAACGGAGACATGTAGAAAGTCGAATGAAGTAAATAGAAGATGACGAAAGATAAAAGATTTAAATGAAATTGGAAAGAAGTTATTAGAACGTTGTCGAAGGTGGTAGGAGATAATTGAAAAAAAAAACGGGAAATGAAAGTGTGTATGTACCTTTCAGTGACGTACTCTTTTAAAACTCGTAAAAAATGCATGAATAAATGCAGCTCACGCGCTTCATACGGACTTTTAAAAGGGCAAAAGATTCAAAGATTTAAAAATACATACACCATCTTTTTTTTTTTTTCCTGTGACCTCTCTCCACCGTCAACTCGTCCATTCCTGAGACCGGTTCATCTTCAGCATTTAATTTTTTTTGCCCATTTTCCTGATTTTCTGAGTAACGGAAGATGAGTTCTATTCTTTTGGCAAACCATATTATCAAATCACGAATGATTTGATAATATGACGAATCATACTTTAGAAAAGGGTGTTTTCTTTGCACACACGCATTAGACACATATATATATTATAAATATATATATAATATATATATATATATATATATATATATATATATATATATATATATATATATATATATATATATATATATATATATATATATATATATATGTATATATATATATATTTATTATATTATTATATATATATTATATTGTGTGTGTCTATGTGTGCGCGTTTATGTGTACATAGGCACTCGTAGTTTTGTGGACAGTAATTGCTGCCATTTCTTACATTTTACTGAGCAATCGAAGTTATGCGTTCTTTTGTATGTCAACTGGAGGATATATTAGGTATGCTTTAAATTCTGCACTCTAGCTTTTAAAATGAGTGAACATGAACGAATGAATACACCCACATTTTTTTTAATCTTAAGCTTGAGTACGATTGGCTCTCCAGGCCCTCTAGCAAAATCAGGTATACTGTAAATCATCATTTATTTAATATTTAGAAAATTATAGTGAGAGTTATAAAACGCTCACTAAGAAGGATAAGAGACATTAGTTATAAAACCAGTGTCTGTTATCTTTCCCTTTCTGTGTTGATTACTCACAGAAACTTTTTAATTTCTTTTTCGTTTTTATTGTGATAATAGCAAGAATTTTCTCCCTTTCCTGTTGATCACTACAAAGTTGCCCGAAGGAGAGGACATGTGGAAAGAGGGAGTAAGTCGTAAAAAGACAATAAAAGCCAGACAAAGTAGCACGGAAGGAAGATAGCGTTGCGGGAAGTACAGAAAAAAAAAAAGAGATGAAGGAAAACAGAACGACGATATTGCTGTTGGAAGTAGAGAGAGTAACCAGACGCCTAAGGAACTCGCTGCTAATAACCGTCCAACCATCCACGCTGATAACCACCCAACCATCCACCTGCTTCGAGAAGGATGAGGACCAAGAGAAAACGCCTCTCCCGCCGTCTACCCTGACATACTGGCAATGTTGTTGCTGGCTTCTACAACCCCGAGAAGATGATGTTATTGCACGGGGCGCGAAACTTCCCGAGACGCATTCGACTCCTCAGTCTTGAATTGCGGCGCGAAATTCTCCCGGGTCCGGCTAATGGTCTCGTAAATCTGCATATTGGAGAAGTCCCCGGCGGATGGGGCGGTGGTTGGTTGTTGCCGGATAATGCCGGGTTAGTTGAGTGCAAAGGGACGGTCGTTTCAAGTTCCGGCTCCGCTGTGGCACAGGTGTTAAAGAGCCGGGCGGAAGATAAGGTTTTGCTTAAGCGCCCCCGAGGACTTGTTTTTAAAAGGTTCCCGTTCGGTTACTTTTGGAATTCGGGTATCAGATTTAGGTCAGAGGCCTAGCGCTGGGAGCTGTGAGGTCGTTCAGCGCTGAGAATACTGTTGAAATAATTGTTAGGAGAGGGTGTAAAGTAAGATGGACGAAAGAGAATGTGAAAGGAGGTACGGTTAAGGGAATGAAAGGAGTTGCAGCTAGGGGCCGAAGGGACGCTTCAAAGAACCTGAAGGCAGCCTACAGTACACTGCATAAGGCGCACTGAAGGCATTACTTTCCTTCGGGATCGGTTACTTTTGGACTCGGTCTCTTGAGCAGAATGAAAGGATAGGCAGGACCAAAACCAGAGGGTTTAAAAATGGAGTGTTTAATTTTCACGCAGAAATTCACGCAAAAAGGATTTATTTTTTTTACTTTTCGTCCGGTTGTTATGGACTTTTTCGCTAAAATGAAAAGAAATATAGAAGCCAAAATCAGGTTCGTGAAAGGTGAGCATTTATTTCCATAAGGGAAAGCGCGTAATGGTCTTGCTTACAGACTTCGTCCAAATACTTCGGATTTCTTCCCTAAAGTAAAATAGAGGGAAAACAGGACCCAATATCTGATAATTAAGAAAGAGGAAGGGAAGCTTTGTAACAGAGGAAATGGAAAGAGTTAGGAAGGCGGGAGGGCTGCAAGGTCATTAAAGAGCGGGGTGGGGTTGGAGGTGAGGGGAAAATAAGAGCGGGGTATGTATTTTGAGAAAAGAGTTTGGTCTTTGCGTACCTGTCAGTGTATGTTGAACGCATTTAATTCACAGTCACTGTTCAATGTTTTCAGAACTGTAGTAGTTTTGCAATGAGAGCAGAATACTTTCTGATATCTGTGCAATGAAAATTCATCATTAATGCCCGCAAAGTTATATTGTAACTACAGAAAATATGTAAAGGTGGGTTTCACTGTAAATAAAACACTGACACATATGCACATATATATACATATATACACATAAATTATATCCACTATACCCTATTTCCTCTTGGAGAGACTGGGTATATATATATGTACGACCATATATATATATATATATATATATTATTATATATATATATATATATATATATATATATATATATATACTATATATACACGCGTTATGTTTTCACCACATTCACTTTATCATGGAGGAGAGTGGCATAATGTATATATATATATATATATATATATATATATATATATATATATATATATATATATATATATATATACATACACACACGTATGTTTCACTACATTCACTTCCTCATGGAGAGAGTGGTATATATATATATATATATATATATATATATATATATATATATATATATATATATATATATATATATATATATATATTTCACCACATTTATTTCCCCATGGAGAGGGTGGCACCAGAAGGCATGAGTCTTCTTGTTTCTTCTAACAGTCTTGAAGGATGATATTTTCTAATTTAAACCCCTTTCATTTTTGACGCCAGCAGACGCTGGTGGCCACACTGTAGCGGAGTGGACTGGTGGACGGTAGGCCCTAGCAAACGGGAGCTGAATGTTGTAATACTTCGCCGAGGCGCCCAGTATATATAATGTATATGCATATAATAAATATATATATATATATATGTATATATATATATATATATATATATATATATATATATATATATATATATATATATATATATATATATATATATATTTATATTACAGACACTTGATATCAGTCTTCACAATGCAGTAAAACAATTTTGATAAAACGGAAAGGTTTGATCTGCATCAAGTGAGAACCATGAAAGTACATCATGTGCGGATAAGATGTAACGTAAACTCAAAATATAAAAACACCCCCGAAAAAAACCACCATCCCCTGCAAATCAATAATCCACAATTTTCCTCCCCCTTTTTTTAACGGGAAAGAAAACGCTGTTGCTTATATCAGCTGGGGTAATAATGCAAAATGAAAAATTGCTCCTCGAACACTGGAATGCCTTATGACATTAGAATTATGGGGAAAGTTACGGCGAACGAGATATGAAAACTGCCGTAAAACAAGGCGAAAATGTACTTATTGGCGGCGTAAAGAGATGTGGTACAGAACGGTTGCCTATTTTAGTAGGGATGTATCAAGAAAGCGGGTGGAAAGACTCGCTTACGCTTTGTTTTGACTCTGAGTTGGTAAGAAACAGCGCGAATAAATGCTTAAGAGAGTTAGACGGTGTAAGTAATGTAGAACGACAAATGGATAATTTTGAATGTTTATTTGATCGAAAATGAAAAAAGAGAAGTATTTCCATAATTTAAAAGAAATGGATTGTTTTGAATGCTTATTTGATCGAAAAAATGAAAAAGAGAAGTATTTCCACAATTTAAAAGGACAAATGGATAATTTTAAATGTTTATTTGATCGAAAATGAAAAAGAGAAGTATTTCCACAATTTAAAAATATTGGACTGTTTTGAATGCTTATTTGATCGAAAATGAAAAAGAGAAGTATTTCCACAATTTAAAAGGACAAATGGATAGTTTGAATGTTTATTTGATCGAAAATGAAAAAGAGGAGTAGTCTATTTCTACAATTTAGAACGACAAATGGATTATTTTGAATAATGTTTATTTAACTGAAAATGAAAAGGAGAAGCATTCCCACTATGCTAGTTTCTTTGAATGATGGGAAAAGGACCAGAGAAACATTTGAAAATGTTCAAGAAATTACTAATGATCAGAGAGTGATGGAGAATGGCGTAAGGAGGATATTGCCATGGAGTATGTTCAGCAGTCTCTCTGATCTGAAAGGCATCGGGAGAGACAATTTCTAATTTTTTTTTTTTTTTGTCCAAAACACTCCTTTTTTTTGGGCAATTGATAATTCGGGTTGCAATAGAAGGATATCAAGTTAAAGATGAAATCTTTGGCAAGAGGGCGCTATCATTCGGCTGATAAATTCAAATGTTTTGGTTTGCGTTTGTGGCTGTCAGTGGAAGCCATAATGTCATTTTACTTTCCTAACAAATGAAAAGTATAACTTGAAATAATAATTTTCCTCATACGTGAGGATACAGAAAAGGACGCCAAAGTCCTGCTTATATATTAAAACACTGCCCAATAAAAGATAAGTAGCAGATAGATTAATCTGATTGCTAATTTGCTTCACAATTTGAGCAGTAGCTATTGTTCATGGCTATTATTCACAGTTTCAACATTCGTCTGCTTAATGTTGTCAAATTCAGTGTGTAACTTT
>NC_089793.1:10315323-10322823 GCF_040412425.1 Macrobrachium rosenbergii | reverse complement strand
GAAAAAATAAAGCTATTTCAGGGAGAGAAACACCAAACTGACTACCCATCGTCCATCCAAAAAAAAAGTTTAGAAATACATTTACCCTTCGCTGTTAGGGGGGACGGGGTAGTGAAAGGGGATTTTGGGGGAGGGAGGGGAAGGAAGGGGATGGGGAGGCTGGCGCCCTCCTTGAATGCTATTACTCCACCGTGTAGAGTAAGCCTCCCTAAACCTCGTTCATTAGTCGTCGCTGTCACTGGGTAAAATATGGAGGAAGTTCGCGTTTCTTTTTCAGGGCCGTTTAACAGCTTTCTGTGGAAATAGCTTATTTTTTTCTTTTTAACCCTGTATCTCTTGCGCAGGTAGTTGCTCAAATATTTTTGTGTGTTCAGCGTCTTTCAAAGATGACCCTTCAATTATATTTCCTGAATGTTTAAAAATATTTGTTGTAAAAGCAATTCCTTCATTACTTTTTCCCCTCCATTTCTTTCAACAGTTCCTCAAATGAATTTTCCCCCCTTTCCCTTTTAAAGGCAACCCGTGAATTTCATTTATTGTATTGCTTCGGTTATTTTCTCTCTCCATTTCTCGCAAAGGTAATTCGTCAAGTATTTTTAACCTAGTTCTTCGACAGTTTTCATTAGATCATTTTTGTTCCATCTTTTCTCAAGTTAATTCGATAATTAAATTTATTGCGTCAGTTAAATGTTTTTATTTCATATATCATTTCCATTTACGGATCTTGAATACACATTTTTGTTCACTGTTTTATACCTGTGATTCTGGAACCAACCGTGGTATTTATTATGGTAGGGCAATTTTTTTTAACTAATTTGTTTATATATATATATATAAACATATATATATATATATATATATATATATATATATTATATATATATTCCATATAAGATAAGTAAATAGAATAACATTTATATATATATATATATGTATATATGTATATATATATATATTCCATTAAGATAAGAGAATAACATTTATCTTTAGATAAATTGCAAAACGTTTCTTCCATGTTAAATTGTCAAAGCCAAACATTTATTCCATATAAGATGGTAAGAGAATAACGTTTATTCCATGAATAGGCTAAATTGCAAGGCACAGACATTTATTCCGTGCTTGTGATATGCCATAAAAGATGGCAAAAATCAAACATGTATTCCATAAAAGATGGTAAGGGTAAAACGTTTATTCCATGCTAAATTGTAAAGGACGGGAATTTATTCCGTACAAGATTTTAAAATGCAAACGTTTATTCTACTGTAAATTGTAAGAGTCCAATGTTTATTCCATAAAAGATGAAAAGAATAAAAATTTATTCCATAAAATATGTTGAAATATAAAGGACAGACATTTATTTATTCCGTACAGGATTGTAACATAACGTTTATTTAATTGTAGATTGTAAGAGCAAAGCGCTTATTTATTAGCAGGCAGATGTCGCAATGGGAACTTTAATATTCGCCAGCAAGAGGTATGGCCGACGTTTACCAAAACGTTACATCAACGTTTCCGTGTGGAATTACTTTAAATTCCATCAGAATTTCCTTTCTGGCAAGCCAGTAGCATCTTTCCTCTTTCCTTGATTTTTCTGGCAAACCAGTAGCTTCTTTCTCTGATTTATGCAGTGCCGCCCTTTGTTAAAGAATGCTTGCTCTTGAGGTTTTTCCACTCCTTGACTTCTTTTTATATTCTTTATATTTTTTTTTTCTTTTGCATTCGTGGATCCTTTTTTTTTTCGATCATTTTTTTTTTATCTTTGCATTCCCGGATATTTTTTCCTCTCATTCCTGAATTCTTTCCTGCGGATACAGAATTGAGGGGTCGGCGTTACGGACGATGGGAAATGCTGACAACACGATTTATATGGGATTGTGGTTGGAAGTTATTCTGGGAAGAGAGAGAGAGAGAGAGAGAGAGAGAGAGAGAGAGAGAGAGAGAGAGAGAGAGAGAGAGAGAGCAAGCGGTGCCAGCTGAATGTTGCTTGAAATCGCCACGAAGTGGTGTAACTTTTTAAAGGCAATTTTTCATGTACCTTTTCTTTTATTAAGACAAAGGATAATAATGTATTTATATTAGTATCGTCATGATCAGATGCTGGGCCAGTTTTACTTGTGAAGCATCATACATTGGCCAGCGTTCACCTCCTTATGAAAGATAAATTATATATCTTTGTATCTGGGGATAAGATACATTGATGTTTTTGGTATCCAGTCAAAGAGAAGGGTAGTTATTTTGGGTGAAATGTTATAAGGAAAACATGTAACCTAATTCTGAGGGAAAATATAGAAAATTAATCGTAGACTGTATAAGAACAGTGTTGCCTTTAACTTTGAGTTTTGATAACGGTAGTTAAAATCAGCCGAGTATAATATTATTTAGTTATTTATACCGGTATTATTTTTCCGTATGTAGTACATACACTTAGTTTTATGTATGATTCACGCATGGCTTGTGTAAGTGTCGAAAAGCAGACCATCATTTGGGGTTATGCTTCGCTTTTTATGTAAACAAATTTCATTTCTGTCAAGCAAGAACCCAATTTCTCTTAATGTATTTGGGCTTCTGCTGGACAGTGCTGACTTTGTTTTTTCTTCCGCATTCTTGAACGTTTCCCTTTCCTTTTGCATTCCTTGATCTCTCTCTCTCTCTCTCTCTCTCTCTCTCTCTCTCTCTCTCTCTCTCTCTCTCTCCAGGATTCTTTTTTTCTTTTTTTTTTTTGTCTCAGTATTCCTGAATTCAACTCCTTCTTTTTGCATTCCTGTATCAATTTTTGTGCATTCCCGGAGAATCTCTTTTTTTATTTTATCCTTTACTGCGGATGCAGAATTGAGGGGTTCCGGGTTATGGACGATAGGAAATGTTGACAACTCGATCTGTATGGGATTGTGGTGGACTCCTTCGCTCAGGTTGGGGGCCATTCTGGAAGAGAGAGAGAGAGAGAGAGAGAGAGAGAGAGAGAGAGAGAGAGAGCAGTGAAACGATCACCAGAATGTTGCTTGAAATCGCCGAGAGAGAGAGAGAGAGAGAGAGAGAGAGAGAGAGAGAGAGAGAGAGAGAGAGAGAGCAGTGAAACGATCACCAGAATGTTGCTTGAAATCGCCTAGAGAGAGAGAGAGGATACTGAAATGATCACCATAATGTTGCTTGAAATCGCATAGAGAGAGAGAGAGAGAGAGAGAGAGAGAGAGAGAGAGAGAGAGAGAGAGCAGTGAAACGATCACCAGAATGTGCTGAAATCGCCTTGAAATCGATCACCAGAATGTTGCTTGAAATCGCCTAGAGAGAGAGAGAGAGAGAGAGGAGGGACACTGAAATGATCACCATAATGTTGCTTGAAATCTCGTAAAGAGAGAGAGAGAGAGAGAGAGAGAGAGAGAGAGAGAGAGAGAGAGAGAGAGAGAGAGAGAGAGAGAGAGTGAAACGATCACCAGAATTTACTTGAAATCGCCTAGAGAGAGAGAGAGAGGACACTGAAAATGATCACCATAATGTTGCTTGAAATCGCGTTAGAGAGAGAGAGAGAGAGGAGTGAGAGGGACACTGGATCACCAGAATGTTGCTGAAATCGCCTGAGAGAGAGAGAGAGAGAGAGAGAGAGGACACTGAAATGATCACCAGAATGTTGTTTGAAATCAGCGTAGAAGAGAGAGAGAGAGAGAGACAGAGAGAGAACAGAAACGATCGCAGAATGTTGTTGAAATCAGCCTAGATAGGAGAGAGAGAGAAATGATACCATAATGTTGCTTGAATCGCGTAGAGCAGTGATCACCAGAATGTTGCTTGAAATCGCGTAGAGAGAGAGAGAGAGAGAGAGAGAGAGAGAGAGAGAGAGAGAGAGCGTATTGACATGGTCGCTAGAATCTTGCTTGAAATCGCCTCTAAAGTGACTCTCATTCTGCATGATTATATTTTTTCATTCACCATTTATTTTACCTCTTATACATTGGTAGACATTCATATCGCATTAAACATACTGTCTAATCCAAGGATAAGGTACATGAACGTCACTGGTGTTCAGCAAGCGACTTCGATTTTAAACAGCCAGATATTGAGAAAAACTTTGCATCCTAATCCTGAGATCAAACGTAAAAGATTATTTTGCACTTTATGTAAATAAGCGAAAAGGATCAAATATAATGCTGATAAACATTTTCAAAAATTAAAATTTTCGTGTCTATTTAAAATACAAATTTGATCGCAGACCTTTGAAACCCTTTGTGCTTCTTTTAACCTTAGCAGTGAATTTTTTCTCCAGGTGGTTAGGCTACTGCTGTGGGTTGTAACCAAGGGCAAGAGGGGCATGAGGCTGTAGCAACCTCGTCCCTAAAGACTCTGCTGATAACCGGGGGACTTACGTCTTCAGAAGCCATCCTTCTGCAGGGAACAAATTCAGGGAGGAAAAGCTTTAATTCCTATTCACTATTCAACATCATATAGATTAATAAATAAACAAATATACCGGTAAAGAGGATCATGGAAATGAAAATAACAAATAACGTAAAAAAAAGGTACAGGATAATATTAAATAAAAGAAAACAAAAGGAAAATTTTTGGGGAGGTTTTAATGACTCCAATATATATAAACCGTGCGCTTTCAAATATCACCTCCTGTTCTCCCTTGTAATGCAATATTCGTATTTTCTCTCTTTCCCTCGCACTTCGTATATTCTATTCTCCCGTGCGATCGGTCTTGTTCCTTTTCCGTTTATTAGTTTTCTCTCTTTGCCTCCCTATTTATTATATATATATATATGTATATATATATATATATATATATATATATATATATATATATATATATATATATATTTATATATATATAAATATATATATATATATATATATATATATATATATATATATATATATATATATATATGTATATATATATATATATATATATAAGAGAATAATATATATAAAAGATACACAAATACATATATATAAACTCATATATATATATATATATATATATATATATATATATATATATATATATATATATATATATATATATATATAACCAACCTATTAGAGAAATAAACTTACCTTTTGAAAAATAAAATGTAATTACTTTTGTACAATCTAAAGCTAAAATGGTTTTCTTTTATATATCCCTATCCTGGTATTGATCTCTCTCTCTCTCTCTCTCTCTCTCTCTCTCTCTCTCTCTCTCTCTCTTCTCTGCCACACCATTGCTAAGCTAGAGTTACTCTCACACCCCTGTAAGTAATTGCTCTATTTCTCTTCCCCCCCTTCCCCTCTGTCTGATACAACATTCTACAAACAGCTTTGCTGCAACTCCTGTAAGTGATTGCTCTCTCTCTCTCTCTCTCTCTCTCTCTCTCTCTCTCTCTCTCTCTCTCTCTCTCTCTCCGGTCGTGCATTTCAGGACAAAGAAGGATTAAGTCACTGTTCCTTGTTTTTTAAGGATGGATTTGATCTAATTCTCTCTCTCTCTCTCTCTCTCTCTCTCTCTCTCTCTCTCTCTCTCTCTCTCTCTCTCTCTCTCTCTCTCTCTCTCTCTCCATCCACACACATACACATTCTAGATCTGGTATTCATTCTCTCTCCAATAGTCTATTACATTCAGTCCTATTCGAGCTTTCCATTTGGAAGTGCTCTCTCTCTCTCTCTCTCTCTCTCTCTCTCTCTCTCTCTCTCTCTCTCTCTCCATCCACACATACATACACATTCTAGATCTGCATTCATTCTCTCTCAATAGTCTATTACATTCAGTCCTATTCAGCTTTCCATTTGATGCTCTCTCTCTCTCTCTCTCTCTCTCTCTCTCTCTCTCTCTCTCTCTCTCTCTCTCTCTCCATCCACCATCCACATAAGCACATACATTCTAGATCTGGTATTCATTCTCTCTCCAACTAGTCTGTACATTCAGTCCTATTGCTTTCCATTTGGAAGTGCTCTCTCTCTCTCTCTCTCTCTCCTCTCTCTCTCTCTCTCTCTCTCTCTCTCTCTCTCTCTCTCTCTCTCCCCACATACATTGCACACACACACACATTCTTTCTCTAGTCGTCTTTAACCAGACCTATTCGGACTTGCCTGTTAGAAATGCTCTCTCTCTCTCTCTCTCTCTCTCTCTCTCTCTCTCTCTCTCTCTCTCTCTCTCTCATTACTGTAATTCTTCCACATTCTATCTCATTTCATTAATTCCTACCATCCCCTCTTCATTCGGATCACCAATCTGGTTGCGCTTAAGGCAAGATCTACTGGCGACCTCCTTTCCAATCTCACTGATGTTTGGTCATTTCCGCGGGACGCCGGAGAATCCTTTGGCGTCGCTCTCGATGCCTCTCAAGTATTTGACTGATTATGAGGTTGTGTTACCTAAGGTTCTGCTCGTGGGTATTTACTCCCCTCAGTTGACGTATTTTTAGTGTTTTTTTATTATTTATTAATTTTACAAGATTGTGTGTCAGCTTATAAGGTTGTTACCTAAAGTTCCTGCTCGTGGGCATTTACTCCTCTCAGTTGAGGAATTTATATTTTTTATTTTTTATTATTATTTTTTTTACAAGATTGTATGTCAGTTGTTGTCGGGGCAACATCTGTCTTTCTCACATCTATTGGTGAGTGATTATTGACTGTTTGTTCTGCCTTTTATTATTGACGGTCTGCTTTTTTCTAAACATGCTTATGCCAATGATTCAGTATTCATCGTTTATTTACACCCACTTTTAGACACTTTATTGTTGTCTCTAACCCATTCGGGAATTGCGCCTTCTTCAGCTATTAACTCTGGTCTTTTGAGCTTATCCAAATGAGGATCTTATACCTTCGTCAGAATCAGCGCCCTCAAGGGACAGTTTTTTCTCCCACACCGTTCTTATTCTACTTTTATTTACTTCGCAGTATTCCAGGAGAAACCATAAAGTAAGTTCACCTTCCTAAATCTTCCCCTTTCTGGAGTCAAATACCGTCTTATTATGGCTGCTCATCTTTCGTCTCCCTCTTCAGTGGAATTGAACCAAAGGCAGTTCGTCTGATAAATGATCCAGCCTTAACCTCCTCTTGTGTGACGTCAGATAATTCCCCATCAACCAGACAACTTCCTCTTGATCCTCTTTCTCTCTGCTGCAAGGTGTCATGTTTGCCTCTTTCTCTTCTGAGCTCAAGGGGATAAAGTTCCCTCCTCTGTGAGTTGGCATGCAAACGCCCGACAGGTCGCCTCTTCCCACATTTAATGGGCGAGTAATCCTCTGATAGTACGTTTTAGGGACTTGAAAGTCCCTTTGCTGATTAGCTTTGGGAATCGTTTCCTACTTCTGTTTTTACTGACCTTGATAACCTTCTATCCATTTTCAACATTAGATCTGAAAACTGATCTGACATATTAATCTTTTTCACCATTCGTAGGAAAAGAAAAAATCAGAGATATGTTAAATTTTATAAGAAGTATCCTGGAACGTCCTAATACCAGCTAAATAAAAAGAAGACTCAGACCGAAATGAAAAAGGATAATGAAAATCATCCTACAAA
>NC_089793.1:10265323-10310323 GCF_040412425.1 Macrobrachium rosenbergii | reverse complement strand
ACGCAATCTTGTAATAATAATAATAATAATAATAATAATAATAATAATAATTAAAAAATACAACAAACCCTTGTGACCATTAGACGACTCATAATAATAATAATAATAAACTAAGCGTTCCATTAGAAAATAAACTACAATTAGAAAAGACCCCCTTGTGACCATTAGACGACTCACGAAAACTTGTATAATAATAATAATAATAATAATAATAATAATAATAATAATAATAATAATAATAATAATAAACTAAGCGTTCCATTAGAAAAAAAAACCTAGCCCCCAAAAAAACCTCTCGAGGCGAAGAAAACGATTTCTCCTTATTTTTCGTGCCATTGAAGGAAAACTTCGCCCCCAAAAGTATTTGCAGCTCTATTCCCGGTGATCTTAAGAATCATGTCGTTAAGGAAAGCCATTCCAACTTTTCCCCCCAAAACTTGAGTCGGTTGTTGATGTATGTGAGGCCGGAGACGGATTACAAAACCTCCCCGGGAATAATTCTCTAATGAAAATCATTTTACTTTTGCTTCAGTTTGGGGTTAGGCGAAAATAAAGAAAAAAAAAGTAGAAGAAAGTTTGTACTCAGTCTTTTAGTTTTCTGTAAAAGAAAACTATTGTGCCGGCTTTGTCTGTCCGTCCGTTTATTCTGTCACTTTCTGTCCGAAAACTACTGAGGCTAGACGGCTTCAAATTAGTATGTTGATCATTCACCCTCCAGTCATCAAGCATGCCAAATTGCAGCCCTCTGGCCTCAGTAGTTTTTATTTTATTGAAGGTTAAAGTTAGCCATAATCGTGCTTCTGGCAACGTTATAGGATAGGCCACCACCGGCCCGTGGTTAAAGTTTCACGGGCCGCGGCTCATACAGCATTATACAGAGACCACCGTAAGATAGATATTTTTGGTGGTCTTGATTATACGCTGTAGCAGCTGTACAGAAAACTCGATTACGCGGAAGAAACTTCGGCGCAGTTTTTACTTTTTTTTTTTTTTTTTGACGTTTCTGCCTTTTTTGACGAATGAGGTAATTGATAAAGAAATATATGAAGGATGGGAACCATTTAATAAAGCACTATTCTCCTTAAAAAAGAGAAAACAAATTGTCCTCAGTCGTTTTTGGACGTTCCTGCCTTTTTAACAAATGGGGTAATTGATAAAGAGATGGATAAGAAAGGAAATAATTTAATAAAATACTATTGTAATTCATTTTACCTTAAATTAAAAGTGTGCCCTTATTCCTGTTGGCATTTCTCCCTCGTTGATAAATGGGATAATTGATGAAGGCATGTATAAGAAAGGAAATTCTCTTAATAAAATTCTGTTTTCTTAAATGGAAGCTTGAATGAAAAATGCGCCCTTTCTTGTGTGGGAATTTCTGCCTTTTTAATGAATGAGACAATCGATAAAGAGATATACTTAGTTAGGAAATCTTCTTAGTAAAATAAAGACATCTCTTTATTCGACTTTATATTTTAAAAATCTCTTTATTCGACTTTATATTTTAAAAATCTCTTTATTCGACTTTATATATTTTAAAAATGTGTTGTTACTCGTGTAGATACTTCTGTCTTTTAACAATATCAGAATAATTGTTAAAAAGGAACTAAGAAGGAAATCCTCTTATACAAAAGCCATTTTATTTTTCCCCACTTCAGAATAGGAAATGTGCCCTCACTCTTAAGGACACTTTTTAACACTCAGGACGTTAGGACGGATATTCTTTATTGCGAGCTGATCAACTTTATTCCCAAAAAGAAAAAAAGAAGTGCCTTTTGATGTGGAGACGTTTTTTGAACAAATATCAAGAAAATCTTTCGATGTCTTGGTAAATAATTTTACGTTGCTTTCTTAAAAAAAATGTCTGGAAAAAGTTTGAATGAAAAAATAAATCACTTTGACTCGCTTTCTTAACTAATATCAGGAAAATCTTTCAGGGAAAAACCAATTTTACCTCGCTTTTAATTTTCTGTAAAAGAAAACTATTTGTCCATCTCCACTTTATTCTGTCCGCATTTTTTCTGTCCGCCCTCAGATCTTAAAAACTACTGAGTCTAGAGGGCTGCAAATTGGTATGTTGATCATCCATCCCCCAATCATCAAACATACCAAATTGCAGCCCTGTAGCCTCAGTAGTTTTGATTTTATTTAAGGTTAAAGTTAGCCATAATCGTGCTTTTGGCAACGATATAGGACATGCCACCAGCGGCCCGTGGTTAAAGTTTCGTGGGCCGCGGCTCCTACAGCATTACACCGAGACCACCGAAAGATATATCTATTTTCGATGGTCTTGATTATGTGCTGTACAGAAAACTCGATTGCTCCGAAGACTTGGCGCATTTTTTACTTGTTTTTTTCTGAACAAACAAAAACTGTTATCGAAAAGTGATTCATATTACTTTTCTCCAACAACATATTGGGACATTAGACTTTTTATCAGCCGTTCGCCAGTGACCAAGAAGTACCTTACCCCTTGATTGTTGAATCCAACCCACCCATTTCAATTTTCTCACCACAAGCACACACGCACACCCAAATGTCTGTAAGATGTTGAAATATGTTCTTTATAAATTAAGCAGGGGGCAAGGCTTACTTTATTTATAAGATATAATTCTCTGTTGTCAGGTTTTCAGTTTTAAATCCAATTTAACGGACGTAAGGCTTGAAAGTATATGTCAGCATGTCTGAACTGAACTGAACTGGCTTTTGAGGAAATTTCAAGATACGATCACATGTCTGTGGATTCCGTGATCACAAATGTTGTGACGCCAGGTGACAGAATCAGATCAAAGAATGATCTGTTTGTGGGGAAATTTATTCAAGAAATGATCACGAATTTCTTGTTTTAGTGATGACAAATGTTGCGACGCCAAGTGACAGAATTAAACCAATCGTTCAACTCATTAAGAAATTATCAAATATCTCTGGTTCCATTGATCCCAAATGCTGTGACGCCAAGTGACAAAATTAAACCAATTATTCAGCTCATTAAGAAATTATCACATATTTCTGGTTCCATTGATCCCAAATGCTGTGACGCCAAGTGACAGAATTAAAGCAGTCATTCAACTCGTCAAGAAATTATCACATATTTCTGGTTCCATTGATCACAAATGCTGTGACGCCAAGTGACAGAATTAAAGCAGTCATTCAACTCATTAAGAAGTTATCACATATCTCTGGTTCCATTGATCACAAATGCTGTGACGCCAGGTGACAGAATTAAAGCAATCATTCACCTCATCAAGAAATTATCACATATTTCTGGTTCCATTGATCACAAATGCTGTGACGCCAAGTGACAGAATCAAACCAATCATTCAACTCATCAAGAAATTATCACATATTTCTGGTTCCATTGATCACAAATGCTGTAACGCCAAGTGACAGAATCAAACCAATCATTCAACTCATTCAGAAATTATCACATATCTCTGGTTCCATTGATCACAAATGCTGTGACGCCAAGTGACATAATCAGATCAGTCATTCAGCTAATTCATGTAAATGGAAAATCAGAAAAATCTACTCACCATTGTCGCCAATGGCTGCGCACGTCTGGAAGAGCACCAAGGAAAGCAGAAGACAAGGCGAGAGCAGCGGATGTCTGTGAGACATACGATGTCTGTGGTCGCAGCGCCTGTCCCGACAGACATTGGCAGCGTCTCGGCCGCATTTCGCAGTTCCTAATTTCATCTTACTCCCTTTGTCGCTCCACGAACAGGCTTCTTCAGGCTTGCTTCTCCAAGAACAGGCTTCAGGCTTGCTTTTCCAAGAACAGGTCTCAGGCTTGCTTTTCCAAGAATAGATCTCAGGCTTGCTTCTCCAAGAATAGGTCTCAGGCTTGCTTCTCCAAGAACAGGTCTCAGGCTTGCTTCTCCAAGAACAGGCGTCAGGCTTGCTCCTCCAAGAACACCTGTCAGGCTTGCTTCTCCAAGAACAGGCGTCAGGCTTGCTTCTCCAAGAACAGGCTTCAGGCTTGCTTCTCCAAGAACAGGTTTCGGGCTTGCTTCTCCATTTGCCGTCGGCGGAACATTCGATCACGACTTCGGTGTTTACTAGCTGAAGCGGATTAGCAACGGATATCAGATTTAATGTCTTTCTGGGGAAGCAGTGATTCTGGTGACTCTTTCCCATTGTTATTTTCTTTCATAAGTTTTTTCTTATTTTTCTTTTACTATTAACTTCAAAATTAGCCTAGAAAGTATTTATTTCTTTTCAAAATAACTTCAAAACATTAGCGACTAGGTTCTCAGCCATCTTTTTAGTTTATCATTATAATTTTTTTACTGAGAAAGTTTTGTGGTACACTATGAACTTCAAAATTAACATAAAACCTATTTAACTTTTTTTCAAAATAACTTCAAAACTCGAGCAATTAAGTCCTCAGCCATCTTTTTAGTTTACCATTGAAACTAATGTCCACTTTTGAGATATGTTTCACTTTAGCCAACGCATGAAATAACACTTCATCTTTATAAGTGACAACGTCACTTCTTCCAGTTTCACATTGTATCTCTTAATATTATCAGAAAAGAGTTTCTGCTTTTAAATATCTAACGATCCTACAGAGGATAACACTTATCTATAATCAACGAACTATAAAAAAAAGTTCTCAGACGCTCTGGAATGGAATGAACGCACTCTTTTTTTTTTATTCTTTACATTTTCTAGTGTCAAAAACTTTTATTTTTTTTATTCTAGTCTTTACTCTTTTTATGGAAAAAGATAGCGTCAGAAACTTTTATTGAAATAGTTTGATACGAGACGAGTTCTAAGCGTATATATTGATTTCCGGAAGGAGCTCGTTGGTCACCTTCACTTCTTGCCTTTCCAGCCTGGGTACGGGTATCTGCAAGAAAACAAAAAATCTAGTTGTTATACAGCTTCTAATTATAAGTATGAAGTATGTAAAAAATTTTCCTATTGACATTTTTTTTGGTAGTTTGCAAAACAGTAAAAGTATGACGTATGTAAAGATTTTCTTATTCAAAATTTTTTTTTTTTGGTGTGTTGCAAAACGAAAAAAGGACAGTTTTGTAGTTATATAGTCTCTATAAGTATGACGTATGTAAAATTGTTCTTATTTAGATGGGTTTTTGGGTATTTTGTATATAAAATCCCGTGTAATATGACGGCACCAACTAAGAAATGGTTTCCCCGGGGCTAGGTTTGATATCACGTACTTAGTGCTTTGAGCGGCATACCGTAGATGGTACTTGAGATTAGTATTTTTTGCAGTTCCCCCTTCTCCCAGTTTGCTTTTTTGCCGTTCTCTCTTGTCTCCTCCCTTTTGGCTGTCTAACTTCTTTAACATTTTGTTTACAGTTCATTCTTCAATTAGATAAAGTATTTTCACCTTTGATTTAGGAGAAAATATTCGAGGCGAGTTGTTTGAAAGTTTCGCTAAGCTTCTTTATAATATCAACAACGAACCAGGAAAGATGGCCTAATAGTAATACATTTAAAAATAAAAATAACTCAGTATTAAGAGAAAAACTGGAAAAGTCAAATAACTCAGTAAGAGAAAAACTTAACTCAGTATCAGAGAAAACTGGGAAAGTCAAATAACTCAGTATTAAGAGAAAAAACTCAGTATTAAGGAAAAAACTCAAATAACTCAGTATTAAGAGAAAACTGGAAAAGTCAAATAACTCAGTATTAAGAGAAAAACTGGAAAAGTCAAATAACTCAGTATTAAGAGAAAAACTGGAAAAGTCAAATAACTCAGTATTAAGAGAAAAACTGGAAAAGTCAAATAACTCAGTATTAAGAGAAAAACTGGAAAAGTCAAATAACTCAGTAGTAAGAGGAAAACTGGAAAAGTCAAATAACTCAGTAAATAACTCAGTAAGAAATAACTCAGTATCAAGAAAAAACTGGAAAAGTCCTGCTCACAGAAAAACTGGAAAAGTCCTGCCCACCTTCAAAGAAACTCATCCTAATAAATCCTAAGCATCACTTACTTTTATTTGTAATTTTGTTGTGTTTTACCCAAGTTGAGGTTAGAGTTATTAAAAAATTTCAAGTACAATATAAAGATAAATACAGGTAACATATTTAAAAAAAAAGTTATGGAAAAACTGTCACCTGGTGAATGAGGTTTACCTAAAGGAACCCCACGTTGAGGTTAAAGTTATTAAAAAAATTCCCAAGTACAATATAAAGATAAGCATTGGTAACTTATTTAAAAAAAGTTATGGACAAACAGTGTCACTTGGTGCATGGGGTTTATATGTGGTGAACCCCACGTTGAGGTTCCAGTTATTAAAAAATTCCAAGTACAATATAAAGATAAATACAGGTAACTTATTTTTTAAAAATATGAAAAAACAGTGTCACCTGGTGCATGAGGTTTATATGTAGCGAACCCCACGTTGAGGTTCGAGTTATTAAAAAATTCCAAGTACAATATAAAGATAAATACAGGCAACGTATTTAAAAAAAAAGTTATGGAAAAACAGTGTTACTTGTTGGATGAGGTCTGTATGTATTGAACCCCACGTATAAAGATAATAAAGTTACCTTATTTAAATAAAATTATAGCAAAACAGTGTCACCTGGGGAATGAGGTTTAGCTGAAAAGAACCCCACACTAAAGTTGCCCTCGAACCCCATGTTAAACTCTAGCTTTCCGGTCATGTTCATTCGAAGATAAAGGCTCATTCTTGCTAAGCTTGTTTTATTATAAGCTTGAATGAGCCTTCCTTATTAAATAGCAACGACGATATTGCCTTATTCCGGTTGATTGGTTATCACAGGAGGTGGCTTCGCCTTCACACTGGACGAGAACTTACATACAAGTATTTGAAATGAATTCTCCTCCCACTAGGAAAGTGTGGTTGCCAAGGTTACTAATCCGCCTTCCAGCTAGTTTAGATATGAGCTCGGAAAAAAGAATGGCTGGGTTGTACAGTATTACTCGCTTGAATTTGTCGTTAGAGTTGTCGTTTTTAGGGGCTGACACACACAGATATGTGTGTTTATATATACATATACATATGCATATATATTTACGCACAGTATGTATATACAGGTATATATATATATATATATATATATATATATATATATATATATATATATATATATATATATATATATCACGTTTTTCATGTACAGTTCTATATTCTTGACCGAGAAGGATGTGGTAGATCATCTGCCTCTTAAAGGAAGGAAGGTTATAGGCTTTCATAATTATCAGTTTCCTCTTCCAACTTCTCTCTCGTCTAGGCTTTATTCATTTAGGCATAAGATGCTGAAATCGGATGGGGGAAGTGATACAGATTTGGGTTAATTTGCAACCAAAAATAAATAAGCTAGCTAAGAACTGAATAACGATGAAAAGATCCAGACGTAAGAAAAACCGTAAAGCGGTATTACGAGTATTTAGTGGAAAGTCTAGCACTGTGTGACTTGAATCCAATA
Organism: Macrobrachium rosenbergii; assembly: GCF_040412425.1. Classification (NCBI taxonomy): domain Eukaryota; kingdom Metazoa; phylum Arthropoda; class Malacostraca; order Decapoda; family Palaemonidae; genus Macrobrachium; species Macrobrachium rosenbergii. The sequence goes on along the minus strand of NC_089793.1, from coordinate 10,302,898 downwards.
CCGAATGAGATATATCGTTTTCTTGACAACGTTGGCTTTGGCTGTTTAGATTCAACCAGATAATGAATGAATTGTGTTAAACCTGGTCTTTAAATGTTTCTGATTTTATTGGAAATTGTGAAAAATAATTTTTCCCCCTCAAATTATTATTCTTCAGCCATTCTTCCATTGCACTACAGCGAGGCGAGTCATTAAAGACAGGAGCAGGTGTTAATTGTGAGCTAAAGTGTCAGGGAATGGAATCCGATAATCTGCCGATACGTGTGATCGCCTGGGCGAACGAACGGAAGGGCGTAAAGTGTGACTGGATGAGACTGGGTTGAGAGTGAGCTAACTGGAGCAGTGTAGTTTGTTTCGATGAGGATACTGTTAATGTAATGAAGTTATTCGGGAAGTGTCCTCAGTTACTGATTTTGCAAATATTTATTTATTTATATGCCTTGATTTGTCTGTGCTTGCTTTGTTACTTTGTGTGTTATTGTTCTTCTTTCGGCTAGTTTTTTTTATTGTTATTTAGTTATTTGCTGGCTTATTTTTTACTTGATAATAACAATATTATTTGCGTATAAAACGCATATGTGACAACAATAATCTGCAGATTATGCACTTCACCTTTAGACGTGCTTGTCCAAGCACAAGGACAACCTATCTCACGACTGGCCTTATGCCAGTAAGCATAATTTAGGTACCTTGGTCCGAGCTTTGAAATGGTACGCAACACCCCAGGGGACGGGAACTGCCGTTTCCACCCTCTCGTAGATTACCGCCTTTTTTTTTGGACAAAATTAAGCGGCTGACATGGGTAACTTCCTAGATGACGGGATTGACTGTTTCACCCTTTTGTAAATTACTGTCATTTTTTATAAAATGAAGAGGTTGGTATTTCGTTACTTATCCTAACAAGAGGACCATCGTTTGATAACCTATTTAAGGATGAACCTGGCAGTGACTGTTGTTCTGTTCTTCTTTGGGACCACCCTTTTCTGTTATGAGAAACTGATTATTTGTGGAAGATAAAATAAGAAGGAAAAGCTGTTCATGTTTCTGTAGATATTACAGCAGTTGGTGACTAAGGAAAATAGATGCAATAAAAGCTATCCACCTATTTATCTTTATCAACATACTGTAAGAGTGAAAAGTTTATGTCATGGAAAATCAATCAGAGCAGAAAGTTACTGTCGTAACTATTCTTTAACAATGGAAAGTTAACGATATCAAATTCCGTTATCAGCAGAAAGTTACTCTCATTAACATAGAGTCACAGTGGAAGGTTAATGATGTTGGCGTTGGGACACAGCAGAAAGTGACGGCATTGGTGACGAGGGATGTTGATTGTCGTAAAGTAAATTTTAGTTTTTTGTAGATGAAAACGATTGAGACGGCCATTTGTCTGTCCGTCCTCAGATCTTAAAAACTGCTAGGGCTAGAGGGCTGCAAATTGGCATGTTGATCATCCACCCTCCAATCATCAAACATACCAAATTGCAGCCCTCCAGCCCCAGTAATTTTTATTTTACTCAAGGTTAAAGTTAGCCATGATCGTGCGCCTGGTACCACTATAGGTGCCAACAGCACAGGCCACTACCGGGCCGTGGCTGAGAGTTTCATACAGCATTATACGCTGTACAGAAAACTCAATTGCGCCGAAGAAACTTCGGCGCATTTGTTACTTGTCTTTTCATGTTGACAAGTCATTAATTAATATTACTGTTAAGGGGCTAAGCAAAATAGATGAGATTGTTTAAATTATTAATTTTATAATTAATTTATTTATAAAAAAAACGTGAGAATACTGGTAATACTGATAATATTACCTACTTTATAAGATGCACTTAATGCTAAAAATACCATTCTCTTTAGTAGTACATTATTATAAGAGGTGTAACCAGGCCTCTAAATTAATCATTTAGAGGCCTGGTTACACCTCTTATACTCCGAAGGGGGTTAGTGCCGTCAGTGCACCTCATGCGGTGCACTGTAGGCATTACCTAAGGTTCTTTGCAGCATGCCTTCGGCCCCTAGCAGCAACCCCTTTTGTTCCCTGTACTGTACCTCCTTTCATATTCCCTTTCTTCCATGTAACTTTCCACCCTCTCCTAATAGTTGATTCGTAGTGCAACTGCGAGGTTTTCCTCCTGTTACGCCTTTTAAACTTTTACTGTCAAATTCCGTCTCAGCGCTGAATGACCTCATTGGTCCCAGTGCTTGGCCTTTGGCCTAAGTTACTATATTCAATTCAATTCAGTACACCTCTTATAATGATATGCTACTCAAGAGAATGGTATTTTTTTTATCGTTAAGTTCATCATGTAAAGTAGGTAATATTATCATTACTACTAGTATTTTCACCTCTTTCAATAAATAAATTGTCAAATTTATTTATTGAAAGTTATTTATAGCGTCAAGGGCGTCATTTGATATAGAAACAACTTTGCTGTTAGTTAATGAGGGTCTTTGTCTCCTCTCTTGCAGTATAAACGTATTAAAATTCCAAGTAAAAAGTGGCTTGACATTAAGATTACATTGTAAAAGAAAAAGTGGATTTTTAACCACCAGTTTATCTCCGTTCTCGCCTCGTGGAAAATAAGGGGAATAATTTGATCAAATTATGTTACAGTGGAATTGTTTTTAATATTTAGAACATGTGATATAGGTACGATTTAATGGCTAATATAAGACTGATCTCATCCATTGCAAAATAAGTGATAGATTTATATATAAAAGAAAATAATAAAATAATTTTTGTTTACATTCAGTGTCTTACTTAACTCAGGAACCTGCTTCTTGTCGAAGCATGGTTGAATTTTACGTTCTTTCTTCAGTAAAATCTGTTTTTTAATTATTATTATTATTATTATTATTATTATTATTATTATTATTATTATTATAATAATAATAATAATAATAATATTAATAATATTAATAATGACAATAATAATAATACAGCAAAACAAATTATTATTATTATTATTATTATTATTATTATTATTATTATTATTATTATTGTAAACCCTGACACTTGCAAAACGGATAAATAAACATTTCCATGTCAAATCGTTTCAAACTCGAAAAGAATTAAGTTAAACTAGACATGCATGACCTAATAATCAATTTATATTTATTTTTGCCAGTAGCAAAAAAAAAAAAAAAGTAAATAATCAAATATAAGTGCACAAGATGGTGTTGCCTAAAACCAAGCTGCCTCCTAAAGTTATGCTGAGTTCTGAAATGTTGAACAGCGCTGCCTGCCTGCCTCTCCCTGCAAGCGACTGCTTAATCTTGGTGAGAGCGTAATCATATAATGCCGGGGAGGACATATAAGATGCTAAACAGCTTTGGTCTGTCGTAAACGCGAATTATTTCGCAAAGCTCTATTTTTTCCATGCGGAGATTTACCAGCTTTGTTGACTTTCATTTTTTTGCGGCGGAGTACTGGATTAAATTTCCAGTGCGCCGCTGTGGTTTTTTTTTCTTTGTTGTTGTTGGATGCAGTCTTTAAGTCTTTAATCGAACTGTTTTTAGTCTTTAGCCTGTGTAGGTTTCTGTTGTGGTTTTGCTGTTAGACGTTGTCTTTGATTGGTCTTTCTACAGGTTCTGGTTTTAGTGTGATTATTCTTTAACGGACTTTGGTCTTTTTTTCAGTGTCTTGTCTTTGTAGGTTTTTTTTTGTGGTTTTGTGGTTAGATCCAGACTTGAACGCAATTTCCTCATAGTCCTATCTTTGTAGGATTTGTTTGTGGTTTATTCTTAGACTTAAACAGACTTCCCTCATTGTTATTTCTTTGTAGGATTTGTTTGTGGTTTGTTCTTAGGCTTGAACAGACTTCCCTCATTGTTATTTCTTTGTAGGATTTGTTTGTGGTTTGTTCTTTGATGCAGACTTCAACAGACTTCCCTCATTGTTATTTCTTTGTAGGATTTGTTTGCGGCTTGTTCTTAGACTTTAACAGACTTCCCTCATTGTTATTTCTTTGTAGGATTTGTTTGTGGTTTGTTCTTTGATGCAGACTTTAACAGACTTCCCTCATTGTTATTTCTTTGTAGGATTTGTTTGTGGTTTGTTCTTTGATGCAGACTTTAACAGACTTCCCTCATTGTTATTTCTTTGTAGGATTTTTTGTGTGCATTATTCATAGATGAAGTCTTTAACTGGTCTTTCCGTCCTTTTCTTTGTAAGCTTATTTGCTGTTTATTCGTGGTCTTTGATAGGTCTTTCTCTCAGCAGGATTTGTTTGTTTTTGTTGCTGTATGATGTTTTTGATCATTCGTTCTCAGTTGTTTTTTCAGAGAATATCTCATTTGTGGTTTGTTGTCAGATGCTACCTATTTGGTCTTTTTACAATAATGTATCTTTCCGACATACCTGTTGGTGCGCAAGTAGTTTGATATCGGTTCTCTCTCTCTCTCTCTCTCTCTCTCTCTCTCTCTCTCTCTCTCTCTCTCTCTCTCTCTCGTGGACATTCTATTCCGTGTAAACATGCTTAGCAAGCAAAAGGCCTCCTCGTCTTGTTCTTTAAGAATATGTTCGTGGAATTATTAATAACAATAGCTATAAAATGTATTTAGCGTTCTAATTCATTATAGAAATCATCTCGAGTCATTGTTGAATTTTACGCCACATCTAAACTGTGATTTTTAAAAAATATTATTATTAATTTACCCTCATTCATATGTAACTTGTCCAGAGGCCATTTAGCTAGGCATGCAAATACGTTTGCACATAATCACAATACATGTATACATAAACACCAAGGGCCATTTAGCTAGGCATGCAAATACGTTTTGCACATAATCACAATACATGTATACATAAACACCAAGGGCCATTTAGCTAGGCAGGCAAATACGTTTGCACATAATCACAATACATGTATACATAAACACCAAGGGCCATTTAGCTAGGCAGGCAAATACGTTTGCACATAATCACAATACATGTATACATAAACACCAAGGGCCATTTAGCTAGGCAGGCAAATACATATACGTGTATACATAAACATAAGTTTCATTTTCAAAAATAGGAGTTGGTACGTGAATCCATTACTAGAGGAATCAACACGATTATCTGAAACGGGTGATTTATCAATATTCTTTTCGGAGGTAGAGATAAGCCTTCTTCACTAAAAGTTTTAACTTCCGTTATTGAAGGTTTGAAAGCAATCCTAAGTCTGGCGAGAAGCTGGACGAACACGGGAAAAACATGAGTATAAATTATATATACTGCATACATATGTATATACATATATGTGTATATATATACATATGTATATATATATATATATGTATATATATCTGCATATATCTATATTTATATAATAGATATATATATATGTATATATATGTATGTATATATGTATGTATATATATATATATATATATATATATATATATATATATATATATATATATATATATATATATATATATATATTTTGTGTGTGTGTGTTTGTCTGTATGTATCCGAACACTTATGACATCAAGAGGAAATGTGATATTGAGCTCACACCGGATAATTTCGAATTCAGGCGTGAAAAAGAAATAACGAGTGCTTCAAATAATTTCAGCGGCGCATCTTGATGGCTAACAAATTCTCATTCCAAAAATTATTTTGCAACACGTAACGGGCGGTATGCTTTGAATTTCAATTATTTGATTTCGTTCGTGAATTATTTACCACCACCATTTTTGAAAATAGTTCAGCAACTCGTTGAAAATTTAACAGGAGGAAAATTGTTGATCGGAATAACTTGCATAATGTAAAGGTTTGTTTCTTATTTGATAAAGCGTTTGGACTTCCATGTGGCCCATGGGGATAATTTAGCAGTGGTTCTTAGTAATTCAGTTTTTTTTTAGTTTTCTGTGAAAGGAAGCTATTTTGCCGGCTTTGTCTGTCCGTCAGCACTTTTTCTGTCCGCCCTCACATCTTAAAAACTATTGAGGCTAGAGGGCTGCAAACTGGTATGTTGATCATCCATCCTCCAATCATCAAACATACTAAATTGCAGCCCTCGAGCCTCAGTAGTTTTTATTTTATTTAAGGTTAAAGATAGCCATAATCGTGCTTCTGTCAGCGATATAGGATAGGCCACCACCGGCCCGTGGTTAAAGTTTCATGGGCCGCTGCTCATACAGCGTTATACCGAGAGCACCGAAAGATAGCTCTATTTTTGGTGGCCTTGATTATACGCTGTATCGGCTGTACAGAAAACTCGATTGCGCCGAAGAAACATCGGTGCATTTTTTACCTGTTTTATATATTTGTGGAGTATTATATACTATATACTTTTGCATTATATATTTTTGGGAGTAGATTCGTTAATGAAATGTGAACATGTTTTATGTGTTTTCTCATGCGGGACCTAATGAGACAACAAAGGTCAAAGAGTATGAGAAGTATCGTATATTTGAATATTTGGAATAGAATGGGAATATAAAATAAAAAATATTCAATGCCCGTAAAAGCTTGGAAGTCGACGTCTCCTCCACCATGAGGTCAGGGAAATAAACATAACAGAAAGGGGATTAAAATATACAAACATTTAATGATAAATGGATATGAGATAGTTAAAGAAATCTAATGTCCCCTAGATAACGACAGAAAATAATGATTTGCATGAAATAATACTGAAGGTTTGGGAATTAGCAAAACATCAGCTGGGAATACATGGTTTAAATATATATATATATATATATATATATATATATATATATATATATATATATGTGTGTGTGTGTGTGTGTGTGTGTGTGTGTGTGTGTGTGTGTGTGTGTGCATGTATGTATGTATATCATTCAAATGATCAGCAAACATCATCTGAAAACATATGCCTTTCCATAAAACTATATATATATATATATATATATATATATATATATATATATATATATATATGTATATATATACATATATATATATATATATATATATATATATATATATATATATATACTATATATATATATATATATTTATATATATATATACATATATATATATACACACACATCCACCTCCTCTCTCACACTTCAGCCTTAATCCATTAGCGCTGTAATATTTTACTGCTGATCTTCGCGCAATTTTGATATTGATGAAAGGAATAATTTAACCCTCAGTGAAAGTGAAATAATCACATTTTGGGGATTCGCAAAATGCGCCGGAGTCCAGCTGAAAAATGAATACGGAGAACCATTCACTTTATGGATTTTGGAGTGATATTCTTTTATTAAGGGAAGAATGAAGGTCAGCTGATAGACTTTTTAATCTGGTGCGGGCTTATGCTCATGTGAGTATAAATTGTAACGTAAAATCGTCTGGAATTGTAGAGTGAAATTCTTGTTCTCATGAGAGCAATATTTTGTTTGATTTTTTGTTTTTTGACTTTTTGGTTTTTTGACGCAAAGAAAATAAATAGAAGAAAGGGAATGAAGAAGGGTGGGGCATAAACCCGAAGTAAGCTGTAGAGACTTCTCTTGCGGAATCTGGGGATAAGTACCCATGTTGGGGGGGGCAATAGTACCGTCAATGCACTTCACATGGTGTACCGTAGGCACTGATGTGCAGGAAAAGCGAATTGTAAGAAGAATTGAGAAAACTCAGTATAAAATCAATTCGCATAATGCAGCCATTTTATTCAACAAAATAACAACAACAACAACAACAACAACAACAACAATAATAATAATAATAATAATAATAATAATAATAATAATAATGAGAAGAAGAAGAAGAATATAATAATAATTTTCCTTCTATTGTCAGTATAATACATCAGCCATTAACTTCAGTGATGTTTTCCAGTGCGGGTTTTTGTCTTCAAAATTATCTGCTTCTTATTCCAGTTTAATTTCAACGCAGTAGTTTCATAAATATTTGCTTTTATTTCCCGTCAGTTTTTACCTTCGTTACACTTTCCCCTTGTTGTTTTTTTTTTTTTTTTTGTCTCCCCCTGTTGTTTTTTTCCGCCTTAATCACTTTTAATACGACGTTCATTGCCGTAATTGCTGTGCTTACATCGGCGTTATTTTCCCCGTGTAAATAAGGGTTTCGGTTTTATTCCTACCATAATTATTGTTTAATAAAAGTGCGTTATTTTTGCCTTAAATGTCATTTAATTACGTTTAAAACTTTCCGAAAACTGAGCGAATTGGAAACTGAACTTCGTTAGTTTAATAAAAAAAAGAAATGTAATAAATACATCAATAAAATTTAATAGAGATATTCATTGCGAGTCTCTCTCTCTCTCTCTCTCTCTCTCTCTCTCTCTCTCTTTTTACAGTATTATAAAAGTGAAGGTCTTTCACTGGAATCAAAGAAACTCTAAAAGCAAACAAAAATAATAGATAAACAATTAACAAATGGATATGTAGTCTCTCTCTCTCTCTCTCTCTCTCTCTCTCTCTCTCTCTCTCTCTCTCTCTCTCTCTCTCTCTTTACAGTATAATAAAAATCTTTCACTGGAAACGAACAAACTTTGAAAGGAAAATGAAAAATGAATAAAAAATAAATCAGTTAATAAAAGTATCTCTCTCTCTCTCTCTCTCTCTCTCTCTCTCTCTCTCTCTCTCTCTCTCTCTCTCTCTCATTTAATAAAAGTGAAGGAAATCTTTCATTGGATACGAAAAAAACTTTGAAAGGAAAATGAAAAAGTGAAAACAAAAATCAGGTAATAAAAGTATTCTCTCTCTCTCTCTCTCTCTCTCTCTCTCTCTCTCTCTCTCTCTCTCTCTCTCTCTCTTTACAGTATAAGAAAAGCGACGGAAATCTTTTCGCTTTAAAAGTGAAGGAAAATAAAAAAGATTAAAAAATAAATCAGTTAATAAAAGTACCTCTCTCTCTCTCTCTCTCTCTCTCTCTCTCTCTCTCTCTCTCTCTCTTACAGTATAATAAAAACGAAGGAAATCTTTTACTGGAAACGAACAAAATTTGAAAACAAAAGGAATAACTGAATGAATGAATAAACAAATGAGTGAATAAATAAATTAATTAGGTGTTCCTTGCGAGTTTTTTTCAATATTCTATCTATATTTTCTTTTACAATTTAATCAAATCCAATTAAGTCTTTCCCCAGCTCTATCACTCTCGTATTCAGGATTGACTTAATCCTCACGACGGACGCAATGGCTCTACTTTTCTTTTAATTAGGTGAGTGATCACATTTGCCGGCTTCCAGCCTGCCCTTCCTGGATACAGACTAAATGCAGTACTGGCTGTATTGCGCCTTAGTCTGATCTGACCTTTGGTTTTCTAGATTTTTTCCTTATGTTGTTAATGTATCGTCTGCTATAGATGTTTTCTAGATTTTGTTTTCTATGTTGTTAATGTGCCCCGTAGGTGGGAAATGCTGTCAGTGTACCTCACGCGCGGTGCACTGTAGGCATTACTTCATGTTCTTTGCACCCTTCGGCCCCTAGCTGCAACCCCTTTCTGTCCTTTTACTATACTTCTTTTCATATTCTTTCGTCCATCTTTTTTTCTAACAGTTGATTCATAATGCAACTGCGAGGTGTTCCTACTGTTACACGTTTCAAACCTTTTACTGTCAGCTTCCGTTTCAATGCTGAATGACCTCATAGGTCCAAGCGCTTGGCCTTCGGCCTAAATTGTGTGTATGTTGTTAATGTATCGTCTACTAGATATTTTCTAGATTTTTCTATGTTGTTATTTTATCATCTGCTAAATTTTTTTTAGATTTTTCCATGTTAATGTATCATCTGGTAATTTTTTTTTTTTAGATTTTTGTATGTTGTTAATGTATCATCTACTAATTTTTTTTTTTTTAGATTTTTGCATGTTGTTAATGTATCGTCTGCTAATTTTTTTTTTCGATTTTTTGTATGTTGTTAATGTATCATCCGCGGTTATCAGTGATGATAATGATTATTACTGTTTTTTTATTCGTAGTGTAAAAAACTTTTTTTTTTTATGAAATATCAACATTACGAGAATCAGGGAAAACAAACCGAAGGGAATAAGAAATAAATACCAATTAAGTACAGATGAAACAACAACAAACGTACATGACACTACATTAACGCAATTTGTGTCCACACACACACTCACACACACACACACACACACACACACACACACACACATATATATATATATATATATATATATATATATATATATATATATATATATATATATATATATATATATATATATATATATATATACGTATATATATTTTTTCTTGAACAAGAAAGTACAGAGCAGCACTATTTGCTTGATGTAACTACGATGCAGTTACGGAACTACTTACAGTAAATACTGGTGTAATTTTCTTGAACGAGAAAATGCAAGACAACACATTTTGCTTGATATCATTACGTTGCACTTACGGGGGTACTTAAATAATGCTGTAATTTTAGACGGGGCAGGTACACAGAAATCTTCAGTAATTCAAAAATAATGTAAAGCTATAAGGTCTTTAAATCAGCGTTGCATACACATTTGAATGTAGTAATTTTATTAATAATACCACTGCCATAAAAACCTATATACAGTTTTGGTGTGTATGGCTTTGAAGCCGTCTGGTATTGGCAGCGTGACAGGATGGCACTAACAAAGTGGATGCTGGGCACGGGGCATAGTGAGTGCCAAGGTGAATGCTGGGCACGGGGCAAAGTGAGTGCCAAAGTGGATGCTGGCACGGGGCAAAAGTGAGTGCCAAATGAATGCTGGGCACGGGGCAAAGTGAGTGCCAAATGAATGCTGGGCACGGGGCAAAGTGAGCGCCAAAGTGGATGCTAGGCACGGGGCAAAGTGAGTGCCAAAGTGAATGCTGGGCACGGGGCAAAGTGAGTGCCAAAGTGGATGCTAGGCACGGGGAAAAGTGAATGCTGGGAACAGGGCAAAGTGAGTGCCTAAGTGAATGCTGGGCACTGGGCAAAGTGAGTGCCAAAGTGGATGCTGGGTGCGGGGCAAAGTGAGTGCCAGTGGGAGTGCCACGCACTACCTCTTGAGGCACGGCGACTGAGGTTGATAGTGGAAGTCTTATTAAAATGTCTTTCGGAAGAATACCAAGCAGAATGTTTTCCGACGCTGCTCTAAATCAAAATAACCAGCGGTGGGGAAAAAGGGGCTTTCCGGGATTTCGAGTCATTTTATCTAAAAGATAAAGATCCCGGAAGGATGCTGACTGCCAAAAAGAGAAACTGTATTTTTCGGTAAAGGATCTGGGGGCTAATTTCCCAGAGCTTTTTAGCTTTTCTTTCGTGCTTTTCTGTAAAGATTGGATGACTTTTGATTTTGTTATGAAGTTGCAAACAGTGATTTGCTTTTATTTTTTTGTTATTCGTTCCAGTGACGCTCCACTAAATATTAAAAAAAAAAAATCAGTTCAATGCATTACTATCCTAAAACGATTCACCTTGTGTTTTGCTAATTTATTTATATTTTTAAATTTTTTTAATCAATTTATTAATTTACCTTTTTTATTTTCTAATATATGATCTTCTCTTTCTGTATTTCCTATTCTCTTCTGTATCTTCTTTAAAATGAACGAGATATTCTGTAGAAGCTTGAGTTTCGAGACAGTGGCACCTGTAGACTAGTTCAATAGAAATAGGGGTTTATCTTCAGAATAGTAATAATAACAGATAGACATCAGTTGTGATTAGCAGTATTTTTTTTTTTTTTGCAGATGAGAGTTGTATACCCTTTCTGTTTGTTTAAAACAATCCTTAAATGAGCTAAAATGGTTTCCGTCACAAACACCGGATCCTGTAGAAGTGTTCAGTATGGGATATGAATTGCTGAATTTTATCCCAGGTATAGCTCGTATTTTGAAAGGACCATCTATTTGTTGAGGTGAATTAGATCTACGGTGTCCGGAGAACGATGGCACTATGGAATATGTATATATATATATATATATACATATATATATATATATATATATATATATATATATATATATATATATATATATATATATATATATATATATATATTATATGTATATATATATATATACATTGTATATAATTATATATCTATCTATATATATATATATATATATATATATATTTATATATATATATATATATATATATATATATATATATATATATATATATATATATATATATATATATATATATATATATATATATATATATATATATATATATATATATATATAATGAATTGGTGCAGTTGGCTAGGAATTTCTGGCGCTTAACAGGCTTAAAGTTTTTGATACTTATTGAGCGGAAAGTTATCATCGCAATTGGCGTCGATTTTGCTTGAATTTTCGGCGCTGAAGTGGCCCAGAATTATTGCAACTGCTGGCTCAAAAATTGTTCCCGCCAGTGACAAAGCATTGCATCTCTCTCTCTCTCTCTCTCTCTCTCTCTCTCTCTCTCTCTCTCTCTCTCTCTCTCTCTCTCTCTCTCTCTCTCTGTGGCATAGGGTAAATAAGGGAACAAGGTTGTAAAGCTTTCCGTACCTGATTAAATCTCGAAGCCCCGGCGTTTTTGAAAGAGACTAAAAGGTTTCGTAGATTTCCTTAAGTAAAAATACGTACTTGGTTCATCGATTTGCAGTACAAAAACCTCTTGGGACATCGATGTGCCCTTCGAGAAACGCACTTGGTTCATCGATTTGAAGATAAAAAAAAAAATAAAGATATTATCTGTCAAACCAGATAGCAAGCCATTTTTCATGATTTGAGGATTCGGTGCAACGGATCATAAGCTTTTAAAGAAGGAAATTATATTAAATATAGATATTAAATATTTAAAAAAAGAAAATAGTCACGTTAAAGAGGAAAATAAGCTGCTTCAGAGAAAGCATCTGTCTTTTAGTAAGAAATAACTGCATCTCAAAGTACATATAAAAAGACCATCGCATATTAGGTAGACTTAAATTTCATTGATGAACACGAGTTAGCAAGACATTTTAAATGTTTTTAAGTACAGATCCACTGAAACAGGCTGCTGAACGCTGCCCTGGAGCCCAAGTTCGAACAAAAAACAAAATAAAAGAAAAGTAAGTCCGGAAGAATGGTCGAGTTTGAGGTCATCAGCTTCTAAGAATAGAATTTAATTTGTAGGAACTGTGTACCATTTTTGTTTCTTTTTTTTTGAGGACTTTATGTAAAGAGTAGCGGAAATGATTTTTGCTCTCCAATTTATAAAGAATTGGGCAGAACAAACATGTTTTTTTTGGATTAATTCTGATCACTTACAGTCTTCTCCCATTATTTTTCAAGGAGAGGTCAGTCGTTCTCTCTCTCTCTCTCTCTCTCTCTCTCTCTCTCTCTCTCTCTCTCTCTCTCTCTCTCTCTCTCTCTCTCTCTCTCTCTCAAAACTTTTTTTTACATGAAGTATAAAGGAGTAACTTTTGATTTGATTAAATGATCTATTCAAGGACGTGGTAAAATCGCATTCATCTTCAGCAGATTTTTAATACATACATTTGCACACACACATTTGTATATATATATATATATATATATATATATATATATATATATATATATATTATATATACGTACATACATACATACACACACACACATATATGTATACATATTGCAGGAAGTGGTAATTTAATGACAGTTTCTTTAATCCTACAGTCAAGCTTTGGAATTCTCTTTTTTTTATGTTCTGTTTTCCTTATAACAATTGTTTTTCCTTTTCCGTTTTCATTTTACTGTCAGGGTGGTCCAGAACAAGGCACTGTGCTGCTCGCCCCGTCGACATTCACTTAATTTAAGAAAAAGACAAATAAATCTTACTTTGAAAAGTGCACAGCACTGCCCTCAGCACGTCATAACACGTCCCACGAAACTATCGACATCCGGTAGAGGGCGCAGAAGTGTTCTCGCCAAGTAGATTGATTTTACCTCCTCCTCCTCCTCCTCCTCCTCGACCTTTTGAACGCGGCCCTCCTCTTCCTCCTCCTCGAGGCAACATCTCACTCTGCCTTTTTATTTTTTTTTTTATTTTTTTATTTTCTGAAATTGATGTCCGATAATGAACGAGTCCAGCGAGCCTTATTGATGTTTTGTCTCCGCGTATTGTTTGGGTGTCGGTGCCTCCCGCTGGAGATGATGTCCTCCGCCGGGATAAGTGGAGAGAACGATGCTTCTTCGCCGTCGGAGGTTGTTCTCCAAAGAGGGAAAAAAAAATCCACGTCGATATCCTTTGATGTGTTCGCTTTGAATGGAATACCACGTGGAAACTTTTTTCTTTTTTGCGTGTATGAGTTCATATTTCGTATGGCTTTATTGATTTTGTAAATCTGCAGCTTTGAATTTTTTTGCAGGAAGTTTTTTAGCATAAAAATGCATGAATCGGTTTGTTTTTAGTCTGTTCTGTACATTGTATCCAAGTAACAGGGTTTTTTATTTTATTTCTGATTATACGATTTCATTACCCAATTCTTTAAATCCAACTTTTCTTTATATTTTAGTTTAGTTTGAATTTTTAAACAATTTACGTACGTCATCTTTTGATGTCTTTAAAACCGCCCTACCAACTTGAGGAGGTGTTTCGTTTGTGAACAAAGACAAGTAAAAAATGCGCCGAAGTTTCTTCGGCGCAATCAAGTTTTCTGTACAGCGTATAGTCAATCCCACCGAAAATAGATCTATCTTTCGGTGGTCTCGATATAATGCTGTATGAGCCGCGGCCCTTGAAACTTTAACCATGGCCTGGTGGTGGCCTGTCCTATGTCGTTGCCAGACGCACGATTTTGGGTAACTTTAACCTCAAATGAATTAAAAACTACTGAGGCTAGAGGGCTGCAATTTGGTATGTTTGATGATTGGAGTGTGGGTGATCAACATACCAATTTGCAGCCCTCTAGCCTCAGTAGTTTTTAAAATCTGAGGGCGGACAGAAAAAGTGCGGACGGACAGACAAAGTCGGCACAATAGTTTTTTTTATAGAAACTAATACTTTGGATTTGCCTTTTCCTTAAATAAACAAAAACTATTGTATTAGGCTTGTAGTTTCCTTAAGTAAACACAAATCAATGCCTTGTTTGCAACTCCCTGAAGGATTTGTTCACAAATGAGATTTGAAAAATGGAATAATGCAAAGTTTAAGAAGCTGGACAGCCAGGTGTAAAGAAACCAGGTGTAATGGATGAAAAGTAATAGAAGAAAAGCAGTGCAACTGGGGTAGTAAGGGCGCCACAGGAACGTTTATTACTGTTTACAGTATACCACGGGAAGCACACTGTAAGAAGTGGCCCCCTACGGGATTCTGACGAAATCCTCCGTAAAGGATAACAAAACCGCCTCTCTAAAAAAAAAAAAGCAGGTCACAGGATTTGAGGCACCGAGGAGGTCAGAGAATTCCAAAGTATTTCTCCGCGTTGATAGATTGCGAGTTACGTGGCGTCACAACTCGCAGGGTCTCTGGCGATGTCATTCATCTCCTTACCCTCCAGCAAAGTCACAGAGATCCAAAGAAAGCGAGACACAGTACGAGGTCGCTTACAGTATTGGTCTTTAAGAAATTAGAACGCGATTGCGTTTTTAGTTTTCTCTAAAAAAAACTATTGTTCCGGCTTTGTCTGTCCGTCCGCACTTTTTCTGTCCGCCCTCAGATCTTAAAAACTACCGAGGCTACAGGGCTGCAAATTGGTATGTTGATCATCCACCCTCCAATCATTAAACATACCAAATTGCAGCCCTCTAGCCTCAGTAGCTGTTATTTTACTTAATGTTAAATTTAGCCATAATCGTGCATCTGGCAACGATATAGGCCAGGCCACCACCGGCCCGTGGTTAAAATTTTATAGGCCGCAACCTTTACCGCATTATGCCGAGACCACCGAAAGATAGATCTATTTTCGGTGGCCTTGATTATACGCTGTAGCGGCTTGTTCAGAAAACTCGATTGCGCCGAAGAAACTTCGGCGCATTTTTTCCTAGTTTTTATTGCGCCTTGTTGCAGTAAAACAGCCGAAACTTCTTAAACCCCGGTTTTATTCCCAGCTTAATAACGGGGAAATTTCTATTTTTGTACCTCAAGTTCTGACTTTCCAACTTGAAACGGCTCAAACGCGAGAGAAGACAACTAGAGTTTTAATAGTGCAAAGACGTGTTAGTATTTCTAATACGTAACAGGCAAAAGGGCTTATTATTTTTTTTTGTTTTTATTTTGGAAGGTGGTGGAGAAGGGTGGGGGCGGGGGCGGGGGGCGGATTCTGAGGCTCGCAGGACAAAAGGATAAAATCCCTTAGGACTTCGAATCATAAAAAGATAAACTACTTTGTTCTTAACCCGTTGCATAAACTAGCGATTATTACATAAAACGTCTTATATCTTCATGCTTGCGGGATGTCGTCAAGTAAGGGTTATTATTATTAATATTATTATTATTATTATTATTGTTGTTGTTGTTGTTGCTGTTATTTCCTAACAATCACCCATGCAAATAGAACAACCCGTTACGACATGAACTTGCTTAACTTGATTGAAAGACCATTTGTGGACATAAGACAGAAAAGAGCGATAAAAGAATATATAGAAATACTGTCTGAATAAACAAATAAATAGGTAAACAGATCAACTAATAAACTGACGTGGGCATAAATATGCAACAGCTGAGAAAATATAAACAAACTTTAAGAGCAGGGGCCACTGGAACAAGCAACCTGTTACCCTCATGTTGCCCACACCCGAAGACAGCAAGTAAGCGATATCCTTGTCTCTTTAAATGATAAAGAAAAATTATAAAAATCATGAAAAACAGAAGCATGAAGAGAATTCCAAAAGACAGATTATACTCTTTAACTCCCGTTCCATAAAACATTTTAAAAAAATTTTATTTCCCAATGTAACTGAAACGTTTGGCATTGCCATTATAAGCCAATTCTTCCTCTTTTCCTCTTGCGAAGCAATCTAATTTGCTTGTGCGCTTAGAATTCAGAAGCTGTTCACAAATGCAAGGCGTAATAAAATTGCTTTCAGTATAATGGTGGCAAGGGGGGGGTGTGTGTGTCCCACATGAGCATACTCCGTAAGTAGTGAGGTGACGTCACTACAACTGATTTTATTTATGTTTGTTTTTTCCTTGATTGACGTCTTTGGATGTACTAATGTTTGCTTGTTTACTTTTCAATATATTATTATTATTATTATTATTATTATTATTATTATTATTATTATTATTAATTTTTTGCAATTGCATATTTTACAAGCTAAAATCGTATTCAACTTGGAAACAAAGCTTATACATAGTAGAGTGCATATATATATACATATACACACACACACATATATATATATATATATATATATATATATATATATATATATATAATTTATATATATATATATATATATATATATATATATATATATATATATATATATATATATATATATATATATATATATATATATATATATATATATATATATATATATATATATATATATATATATATAGAGAGAGAGAGAGAGAGAGAGAGAGAGAGAGAGAGAGAGAGAGAGAGAGAGAGAGAGAGAGGTACAAATGCAGCAAAATATATGGAAATTAATACATAACAATAATTATTTAAGCAGTGGACTTCAAATCTCTTAACAGAGGGAGTTGTGAATAATCCTCTTCTGTGATCAAATTCAAGTGGGAACTTATTAGTTTTTGTTTTATATGGACTTCTGTGTAAACAGGAAATAAAATGTACGTTTTAGGCTTCTTAGGGAATACGTATGAACAAGTAGTCATCCTCTCGTCCGTGGCAAAAAAAAAAAAAAAAAAAATAAATAATGAGATCCATTGCAGTGAAAACACGAGGAAAAGCTAATAAAAAATGCCTTAATTTTATGGTCAGTTTGGAAAACAGTGGCTACTCTCTCATCCCGTTTCTTTTATTAAGTATCTTTGTGTTATTTAGAACACAATAGCATATAACTCCATCCCACACTCAAGATCAAAATTAGGGGAAACCCATCAGGGAAAGTTAGACCGTCTTAATAAATCTACTTAATAAATCTACTTACTTTCCCACCCCCACCCAGCATTACCGCACGTAATGCATTACGACGCTTCCCGAGGCCCCAAGAGATATAATAACGTCCCGGGGTCTGGCGTGATCCATCTCCGGGAGATCTAATAGCAGTCGAGACTTGAACCTCATATCAGCTTGTTGTTCGCCGAGAAATTTATCCGGGGAAAATTAGTGGATTCTCCCGACGCGCGTTTGTTCTCCTCGGAGACGGATGGGTTTAAATCTTATATTCGCAATCCCGCTTATTGCTCCTTCCGAGGAATGATATCAATTAAGAGCCTCGCCTCGATTTAAATTAGGGTCTCGCTTGAATGTTTCGTGCTGTGGCGACGTCTTAGTCAAAAGAGAGAGAGTTCTCGTATGTTGGTCTTTCCTAGTAGCTTTGGGCTTTCTTAGTAGCACTTCTGTTTAATGAGAATGATGGAGCAACTGTAGTGATTATGTTTTCATCTTAATTTTTAGTTTTCTGTAAAAGAAAACTGTTGTGCCGGCTTTGTCTGTCCGTCCGCACTTTATTCTGTCCGCACTTTTTTCTGTCTGCACTTTTCTGTCCGCTCTCAGATCTTAAAGACAACTGAGGCTAGGGGGCTGCAAATTGGTATGTTGATCATCCACCCTCCAATCATCATACGTACCAAATTGCAGCCCTCTAACCTCAGTAGTTTTTATTTGATCTAAGATTAAATTTAGCCATAATCGTGCTTCTGGCAACGTTATATGATAGGCCACCACCGGGCCGTGGTGAACGTTTCATGGGCCGCGGCTCACACATCATTATACCGAGACCACCGAAAGATAGATCCATTTTCGGTGGCCTTGATTATACGCTGTAGCGGCTGTACAGAAAACTCGATTGCGCCGAAGAAACTTCGGCGCATTTTTTTTACTTCTTTCTCCTCTTATGTCTGAATTGAGGGATGGAAGAGATATGCCCCCATTACACATTTCCCCTTTGAAGAAATATGATTGACTGGTCTTCCCTCGTAGTTCCTCGGCTAATAAGGATGATGAAACAACAGTAGTAATTAGGCTCATAATCTGGATTTTTTTGTCTCTTGTATCAAAACAAGGTAATGAGAGATGTAATATGGCCCATTCCGTGTTTCCCCTTTAGGCAATATGTCTGACATTCTCTGGTAACTTCTCCGACTTGGCATAATAGCCTTACAACAGAGGCCACATGTGCTACTTTCTAAACCTTGAAATGTCATCATAGGAGCCAGTTACTCCAAAATTTGAGAAGGCTTTAGCTTCATTTCAAAGTTTTAGCTGAATGTCAAAGCTATTTATATCGCTGAGGAGAGGATAGATTTCTACTGCAGAAGTCAACATATTTCTCTTCAAGGAAACAGGTAGCACTGCTTTCGTTCATGGTTTATTTTGGACAGTTCGGTTTGGTTTATAAAGATTTGGCTATGAAGTCAAGCACTGGAAAACTTTCAGGCAATCAGCGCTTACAGTGTCGAGAGGGAGTTACAGAGGTTGGACAAAAAGACTGAAAAAAAGGAAGAGGGAGTGGAGTCAAAGTAAAACGCTAAAAAGTAGTAGCAGCTAGGGGACGAAGGGACTCTGCAAACACCCACCCTATCATCATGCCTACAGTGCACTACAGTACGTGAGGTGCACTGTCGGCACTATCCCTCTGCGGATTATTTTGGACAGTATATATCATTAAATGTGTCACTTCGAAACTTGGGCTTGCATTTATATTATTGCTGCTATAAAGTTTGTTCATGCTACTTTTCAGTGATGCCCAAATCAGCCCTGGCCTGTTTGGGCATCCTTATCGATTGCCAAAGTGTCATTTGTGTTATTCAGCATCAGATGCAGAACTTTGGCTTCAGTTGATTTAAAAACATATACCGCGAATTCTCCTAAGGAGGTAGAAACCAACAGGTGGCTTTGTTAGTCTACGGATTATAACTCCCACGTTTAGACTTACCGTCGTCCAATCCGGGGTCAGCCTCTCTCGCCTCTGGACCCTTGTATGAGTACGCAGAGTGAAGATACCACGTTCTAGGATGTAGTTTTCGAATGATTTAGGCTTCCTATCGCAACCTTTTACAATAATGTCATTTTCGGAGGATAATTAGGATTTATATTACCATCTTATATATTTCCCTAATAACTCCAATTACGTTATTTTCAAGGGCTGTTTAGTGTCAATTGGCGAAGGAAGGTCTGAAAAACAACCTTTCTCTCTCTCTCTCTCTCTCTGAGGAATTTAAGGGGAATTCTAAATCAGGGGCATTTAAAACATTTTGAACGAATTAATGACGGGTCTCTCTCTCTCTCTCTCTCTCTCTCTCTCTCTCTCTCTCTCTCTCTGAGGAATGCAAGGGAAATTGTAAATCAGGGACACATTTAAAACATTTTCAGCGAATTAATGACGAGTCTCTCTCTCTCTCTCTCTCTCTCTCTCTCTCTCTCTCTCTCTCTCTCTCTCTCTCTCCGGAATGTAAGGGAAATTCTAAGTCAGGGACACATTTAAAACATTTTGAACGAATTTAATGATTCGGCGACTGGCGTTCCGAAGCGATTTCTCGGCATTGACGGAGCGAAATGAATGCGACCGAAACTTTAAGTCGCTCTATATATTCGCCGGAACAAAGAAAGCGCAGAAAGCTGCTTCGTAAAGAACACAATGACATGACATTTACATTTAGCTCGGGAACAATGCGCTGTTAAGGTATGATATTCACAATAGTTCTGCTCGCTGCGTAAAACAAAACAGAAAGCGAAGTAAAAAAAAAAAAAAATCGTTTTTCTTGTGTGCTGCTGCTAATACGAGATTAAAAAGAGTTTGAAAGCAGCTAATACATGGTATAAGCACTGAGTGGCCATTGTCGTTCGTACAAGCTTACATACACACACACACACACACATATATATACATATATATGATTGTAATCACTTTTTGTACGTGATTCATTTGTCACGCACATTAAAGTACTGATTTTATATATATATATATATATATATATATATATATATATATATATATATATATATATATATATATATATATATATATATATATATATATATATATATATATATATATATATGTATATTTACACATTACACACCTGCACTTATATATACATTTATTACAATACCCAAACCCTTGAAATTCTTTCTGTGCCAAATTTATACCTTCGTAAGGCTCTTTAATAGATAACATTTTATCAGCCAATCTAAAAAAAAGTAGCTATTTATATTGTTACATCACCAAGCAAGAAAAACATTTGAGGTTATTCTCTTCCCCCCCCAAAAAAAACCACACACACAGACAAACAGACGTGACTGCCCAGAAACCCCCTTTGGCAAATCCTCGCGTCCCAGCGGTGCTGAAATTTATCTGAAACATGGAAATGCCGAGGCTTAAGGAACCCTTATACGAAATTCAACTCGCCAGTTATCTTCCGCGACCAGCCCTCTTTGACGGATTATATTCAGCCCGACAGTTTCCGCCTCTACCCGGCTCCTTTCCCGAAAGTTTTTCACGACAAACTCCGGCAAGTAAAAACTATTGAAAAGGACCGGTCAGTGCTGTGACTGTCAAGGGGGATATCTTGCGGGGTGTTTTGCCTCGAATCTTTTTGTGGAATAAAATGGAGCCGTATACGTGCAATGTTATGTAAATGTATATGTGTATGTATATATTATTATGTATCTTTATGCACACTGGAAAATACACATTTTCAGATAATGGAGGATCAAGTGATTTATGGGTTTTACTTAATCTCATATATTTGTATATACTGTATATATATATATATATATATATATATATATATATATATATATATATATATATATATGTAAATACATATGTAAATATCTATTATATATATGCGTATTTTATATATATGTATACGCATATGTATATGTATACGTATGTATGTATATTTATGGTGGTTCTCAATTAGTCATACACATGAAAATTAAATATTTAACTACCAAGATGCACATTATCCATTAACATCCTTTCTTGAGTTTCAAAACGTGATCCGGTATGTCTAGTTCCGCCTCATCTTCCAAATTCACCATTGTTTTAAATAAAACGTTTTATATCACTTTTAACAGCTAGTTTTTATTTAATGGTTTTAAATTCCAATATCTCACCTCCTGTATAAGATGTCTATAAAGAAAATAATTCATACTCTAGTAATATTTCGCTGTGGAAAGGAGAGATTGATTAAATTAAGCCATATGGCGTCAAAAGTACCAGGCCACTGACGCCGTCGGAGAGAGAGAGAGAGAGAGAGAGAGAGAGAGAGAGAGAGAGAGAGAGAGAGAGAGAGAGAGACCAATTCCATCGTTAGAATAATTTAAGTATGACTTAATCCTTGCCCCACAATGTATATGAGAGAGAGAGAGAGAGAGAGAGAGAGAGAGAGAGAGAGAGAGAGAGAGAGAGAGCAATTCCATCGTTAGAATAACTGAAGTATGACTTAATCCCTGCCCCACATTGTATGGTATGAACGAGAGAGAGAGAGAGAGAGAGAGAGAGAGAGAGAGAGAGAGAGAGAGAGAGAAAAGACCAAATCCAACCTCAGAATAAAGAAAGAGTGACCTAATCCCTGCCGCACAGTGCACGAACAAGAGAGAGAGAGAGAGAGAGAGAGAGAGAGAGAGAGAAAGAAAGAGAAAAGACCAAATCCAACCTCAGAATAAAGGAAGAGTGACCTAATCCCTGCCCCACAGTGCGCGAACAAGAGAGAGAGAGAGAGAGAGAGAGAGAGAGAATTATGAATAAGCTTTAGTGCATAACAATCGTAAGGTAATACCAGGAAGCTGGTATTGTTGGAAGAGGCTGATATGAATTGTGTCGAGAATTGTTGTTTAGTGCTATTTGGCCATGGCTTTTCTAGCTTCGGAAGAAAGTAACATTTTATGAGGAAAACTAGGTCGGTTGGATGTTCAAGCAATTTTGCGCGTTGCTTAGAGCTATTGTATAATTACAGTTTCATTTTGTGAAACTGATGGGGATAAAATTTTCTTCATCTATGTACGTGTACAGAAGTTTAGAATTAAACATATGCATATACTGTGTGTATATATATATTATATATACAGGTATATATATATTATATATAAATATATGTATAATATAATATATAATATATAATATATATATATATATATATATATATATATATATATATATATATCAATGTTCTTCAACTTTTCAGGTTAACTTTGTACGCCACTCTCGAAAATATGTTCAAATAACACGAAAGCGCTTGGTACTCCTTTTCTTTATTTTTCGTGTGGCCTTAGCTGAATTTATTGATTATATACATAATTGCGTGTGTGGGGGTGGGGGGGGGGCTGGGGTTGTGTGTGTGTGTGTTTGTGAAAAAGTTAGTGACTGAGTGAGTTTATAAAGTGGAATGTGTGATGCGATTCCCTCTGCCATGTCTTCCACCTCCTTCAGCTCAGTTACGCATTTTCCCTCTTCCCCTCCGTTGCTGGAAACGAGAACGATGAGGATTTTGGGGATGATTAATTTCCGTCCGAGATTCTGTTCTGTAAAGAACGTGATGCAACGGCTCTGTATTCTTTGCCGAATTCGTTTTCACAAAAGACCTCGGTAAATTTAAGACCTTTGATAAACATCCTTTGAAAAAACATTAGTCTTCGGACAATGGTGCGTGTTTTTTTTTTTTTTTTTTACTTAGCATTCAGTGCAGATAAAAGATTTTGGTAAGAATAGGTGGATGTAAATCTTTTCGCGTTCGCCGTTTTGGCATTTACGGCGTTCGTAGATTAGATTTCAAAGTGTACTTTTATGAAGAATGAAAGGAATGAGGAAACGAAGTGGTTATTTGCCGCTAAATTATTGCTGCTGGTGTCGTGTTGCAACTGCCAACATTATGAAGTATGAAGGGTTCCGGGTTGTATCTAATCGTGAGGCAGCAAGTGTCATGGGACAAATATTTTTATATGCACAATGTATTACATACTTGCTTTGTGATAGATAGACACATAGACAAATAGATCGCTAGATGGTCAGATAGACAGAGTAAAATTACATATTGTTCTTCAGGTATATGGTTCTCTGATATGTCAATTTCCACCTATGCTATAGATGAATTTTTAGAGTAACCTGTCTCGATTGATTCCAAGATATGTAGGGGACAGATTTTTGCAGATATATTCTTTACAAACACTAAGATAACCAATGTTTTTCATATCCATCGGTATAGCAAAAAAAAAAAAAACGAGATTTTCATGTGCACCTACAAAAAATTTAAATATTTCCACATAGTAAATATAAAACAACGTCAAGGTCTTAATCCATCCATTTATTCTCTCTCTCTCTCTCTCTCTCTCTCTCTCTCTCTCTCTCTCTCTCTCTCTCTCTCTCTCTCTCTCTCTCTCATGCACATTCTTGAGGGTAAGATTTCATTTTCGGCCTTGTTTGAAAAGAAATATCAGCTCACGAATGCCGAGAAAAAAAAACACACACACGAACACACAAACACAAAAGTGTTTCCCATTCAGAGCTTGAGAGAGAGAACTAAATCAACCGTGCGTATAGGGTAAACACAGCAGCAGCAGCAATGCCTCACAAAAGCATACCATGCAGATGTCAATATTTGTAACCCTCTTTCCCCCCCCTGTAGAGTTACCCTGCATTTCGATTGCTCGCGAGCACATGTTATTTTTCAAAAGCTTCCTTTTGACGAATTCGAGACATTCAACGGTAGTTTAAATCCAAGACTTTTTTTTTTTTTTTTTTTTTTTGCGCCCTGACCGAGGCCCTGGAATGAAATGGGGTAGAAAATACTTCAAAATGTTCGCTTTGTTCCCACCACCAGTACTGCCACGGTTCGAAATTTCTCGGGGTGGGGCGTATTGATAGCTGGTGGACGTGTCCGAGAAACGTTAGATTATTTAGATTATAAATAAAATAAAAGCTTCCATTATGCGCAACCAAAGAAATGTCAGAACCATTTTAAAAGATAAAATGTTTAAGCTTTTCACATGGAATTTTTGTAATATTGAGAGCAATGTATTCTAAATGTAAATGTATGTAGTTCGAGATTGGTTATAATCTTTAGTAATAATTTATTGAATAAAAACTTAAAGAAAAAAATTATTTTGAGAAATTTTGTTGAATTGTTTTAGATTGAGTATTTCAATATTGTTGTTGATTGATCGCTTTGCTTGCCTAACCTGGTGTGACTGCGACTATGGTTAAGAAACGTTATTCAAAGTGAAGTAATACACGTTTAGAGTAAGCCTGAAAGGCCACTGGCTTACAAAACAAGCTTTGTCTGGTTGATATGATCTTGAGAGAGAGAGAGAGAGAGAGAGAGAGAGAGAGAGAGAGAGAGAGAGAGAATAAACCCAATAAACATCTTCAGATGAGGTCCTAATGTGGTAGTAAAGGAAGAAGAATTCTTGTTTTAACTTGACCATTACAAGAAGAAAGAGCTCTTTGATTGACAAAGTCGTGTCATTAAGTAATCTTGAGGGTATCAGGCGAGCGAAGTCATAACATACTAGATCTGTACGCAAAAGATCAAAGTATAAACAGGACGGATTTACATGGTTCAGTAGCTGTTCCTGTCCATTTACTGCAAAATTCGGAATTTTATCCTTGCCTCAGTTTTTTTTCTCCTTTACTCCCCCCCCCTTTTTTTTCAAAGAGGCAGATCTATCGCTTCCATCATGGTCAAACCCTGTTAGTCCGCACCCTTTTCCATTTTTTTTCTTCGAGCTTGGACTAATAAACGGGACTGGTTTGCCCGTCCCTTTGGCCTTTGTCCTAAAAAAAAAAAAAACCTATGGATATCGTCCTGAGAGTTGAATTTCTTCAGGGATTACAACTTGTAGGGGCCTGCTGTTGCCTTGAATTTACCTGAAAGAACTCTGTCTAACTTTTGCCTCTGCAATCCCACGCCACAAGGTTAGCTGCTCGGAGACGCCGCAGCTTCTCTTCCCAGGAGAGACGGCAACAGAACGGGGACAGAGAGGGATTCCACTTCTAACAGCAGGGAAGACAAAGGTTGGAAGGGGTCATATTCTCAGATCATGGTGTGTCGAGATCATTATTTCCGTCGTTGCCTTCGTAAATTCGAGATAGATATGTTATCGAATACAAAATAGCTCCGTTAAAAGCAATTACTGTCGCAAGGCGTGTGGTTCTTCTGAAAGATGACGGGCGTGAGATAGTGACTTTAACAGCTTAGAACTGCAGGAATTTCATGGTTTTATGGGAGGTTCAGATTAAGTGGGCTTTGTGGCAGTATGGGTCCTTGTCCTAAGTCTGGTAAGGTGTTTAAAGGGGTAAAAGGCCCGATGTGACCATGCCTAGCCAGCAGTAACAGACCTTTGTGTCTTTGATATTGTTAAAGTGACTGGTTTACACAGTTTAACACACCACTTGGTTTAAACTTAACATTTCGCAAGTAATCAAAATGGAATTTCTAGTTTTGCAAGTTTCATTCTTTCTTCCGTGATTAAACTCTCTCGTAATTTTCCTTGATTATCCTGGAAAACAGATACTCTCAATATACTGGTTCAGTTATTGTAGAAATTAATGTCAATTTTCTTGTTAAATTACTACAGAAACTTAAATGGAAACCTTGTTAAGAACGACTTCCTCTTTTCCTTTATACACACAGCTGCCCAGTGCCTTAAACTGGCAGGATATTTGGGCATATGCTGTGGCAGGTGTTCCCAAGTATCGCCTCTGTTTTGTACTGCTGCTCACGATCTCACTTTGGCCGCGTCCTGTCCAGAACAAGGATGAAAATGATCCAGATTACCGAGTAGGAACAGGAGGCCTTTTGGGGAAACTTGCGTTCCAGGCAGGCATGTGGTACCAGCAGAGTCTTATTATAAAAAAAAGGGAACAGGGGATTTTTGGGGCCTGTAGCGTTTGTGGATGAGATGTTTTCTCGGGGTAGAGAGAAGGCGAATTTCGTTTTCTGGTCCTTTTGTTGTGGCCAGAACTCCTTTCGATGATTACTTGAGTTTTTAAAATGGTGTTTAGACATTTTAGTGCACGAAACTTGGTTCCATCGTCAATTCAGGGGAACAATAATAAGTCCTTTTGCAAAGGCATCCTTATTTCCTTGATATGTAACGAAATTTCTTTCTTTACAGGACAGAAACAACCGTTTGTGTACCTCATGTAGTGGTCATACACATGTGTATTTGTATGTTACATATTGTACTGTTATGTATCTATTTACAGATATATTGCTGGGAAAAGTTTTGCTAGACATTTGTAAATTTACAGTAAAGTAAATCTGTAAGTAGTATAAAAATCCACCGCCAAGGAGAAGTACACTAAAAAGATGTCCCCAAATCCCATAATGGGTTTGGGCCCAAAAGAGACAAACTGGAAGTTATTTTACATTCCGTGGTGGAATGATAGTGTCTCCTTGCCCCCTGTGTACTTTAAAACCGTCAAGCAAATTTATGGGTCTGTATGGAGTACCGAGAATCCTGCCTTCTATAAGTCTTGATATTTATTGCCCTCTTTCTCCTAGTGCAGTTGCTAGACTTACTTATTATATATATATATATATATATATATATATATATATATATATATATATATATATATATATATATATATATATATATATACTATATATATATATATAAATGTTGTATATATATATATATATATATATATATATATATATATATATATATATATATATATATATATTTTAATTAACTGTCAGATTTATTTTCCCATATTTATTGCCCACTTTCTACCAGTGCAGTTGCTAAACTTATTTATTTTACTTTATATTTAGACTGATATTGCGATGAATTGTCCGCGGATTCATCTTCCAAACATTTTTTAATCTTTTTCTTCGAATTTCGTAACTTTAATTCCTTTTATATTTTGATAGTTATTTTTAACCTGAAGGTTTATGGATATGTTTAAGGTAAGTCACCTCCAGCTGTCTTGTGATGCGGTTTTGACGACAAAGGTCTTTTATCCAGAGTTCTCAGCAGCGTATCCATTTTAATTACTTCAGAATTCCAGTGAATAGCGATTTACAATAACACCACTGTCTGTCTGTCTGTCTGTCTCTCTTTACAGAGCTTCGCAGTTTATTTACACTGGAATTTCATTGACGTGCGATTGACCAGGAATAGACTCTCCGCTAACTTCCAAGCCTCTCTCTCTCTCTCTCTCTCTCTCTGTCTCTCTCTCTCTCTCTCTCTCTCTCTCAGGTGAAACTGGGATAGTGGGCGAACGTTCCCATGGAAAACTTCAGTGCAAAATACGCATAAATACATAAGACTGGATCTCTTTCCGTGTCTCTGATGTTGACTGATATTAAAAGTCTCTCTCTCTCTCTCTCTTTTCTCTCTCTATTACATATATATAAATATATCTATATATATGTATATATATATATATATATATATATACATATACATATATATATATATATATATATATATCTTGCATTCCATAAACTACAGAAACCAGCAGTCGAATCACTGTTTCACATTGGAATTTCAGTGACTCTTGATTCATTGGAAACACTCTCCACTAACATCAAAGCCATTCTCTCTCTCTCTCTCTCTCTCTCTCTCTCTCTCTCTCTCTCTCTCTCTCTCTCTCTCTCTCTCACTGAGACCATTACTGACATCATTAAAGCCTTCTGTTTCAGGAAAGTAAAACTGTCCATGAAGAAACAATCCATCGGCTCGGTTTCCCCTCTGGATAACTGGACTCAGTTGGAATGGAATATAGAGCTTAGGCCAAAGGCCAAGCACTGGGACCTTTGAGGTCATTCAGCGCTGGAAAGGGAATTGACAGTAGGTAGGTTTGAAAGGTGTGAATGAGAAAAACCTCGCAGTTACACTATGAAATAAGTGTTAGGAGAGGTTGGATAGCAAGACGGAAGAAAGGTAATATGAATGGAGGTATAGTTAAAGGAAGGAAAAGGGTTGCAGCTAGCGGCCGCAGGGACGCTGCAAAGAACCTTTAGCGGAGTGAGGTGCCCTGACGGCACTATTTCCCCTACGGGGTGGATTCACTTGGAGATCAGTTTCATTTTTTAAGGCAAAAGATGTGAGGCCTTGGTTGGTGTAATTAAGTTAGGGTCCTTAGGGCGACGATGACGTTCGTGGCTTTGGGAATTGTGACGCTAGATAATACTAACGCTGTCAGTCATTGTTAAGGTAGAAAGGCGTTTTGTGATTGCTTGGTGGATTTGTATGTATGTACATACAGTATAGTATATATATATATATATATATATATATATATATATATATATATTCATATATATATATATATATATTCATACACATAAATTTATTTATATAAATATATGTACACACACACACACACACACACACATATATATATATATATATATATATATATATATATATATATATATATATATATATATTAAATTAAAACATAGAATTTAATTTTGATAAATTTTCTTTATTTTTCGTGAACATAAAAATTACTGATATCCTCAGATAAAAACTTTCCCAGTTACAGAGGGCATTTACTTATATATATAATTTTTGGTTAAAGTTAAGTTTGACAACATTTCCCAAAAACATTCCCGATTTTAATGACCATTACGGTTGTTACGCCAGATTGACAAAGGCAAACCAGTCATGTTAACACTTCATGCTCTTGTCATCGCTTTTGCTCTATGCAAACTTTGTTTTTGCCTTGTAATTTTTATCTCTTTATATTCGATTTTGAACATCACAATCATAATATCCAGTATATCCTTTTCGCGTTCGCTCATTACACTTTTGCTGTCCATCTCATCACTTGAAGTTTTCGCTTTGTAATAATTTCCCATTTAATCTTCCCTTTTTACCAGCATCGCTTTCACATTTCAACCAAACGCTGAATCCTGTCCATTTAAAAAAAAAATTCAACAACTGCTCCCAGCGTGTTTTTTTTCTATTATTAAAAAACTCACCGCCACTCGTTCTTTTTTTTTAATCAGCATCTGCCTTTATAACGCAGCGCATTATAAACGCTTCTGCTTTTCCTTTGTGCTGAAATTAATTTTTTTACTGTTTTCAAAAAGTGTGTCTGCGATTTTTTAAAATTAATTTTTTTGTAGTTATATATGGCTGTGCATTTTGGTCTCTATATTTTACCTAGTTGGGATGTGCCGGCGCCAAATGTTTACAATGTTTTTGCGAGGTTTTATTTTCACAGAAACTAATATAATGAGAATAGGTAACTGAAGAAAGCTGTCATAAATCAAAGTGTTTTCAGGAAGTGTTCGTCTCTCTCTCTCTCTCTCTCTCTCTCTCTCTCTCTCTCTCTCTCTCTCTCTCTCCAATCATAGAACATTTAAAGATTCCGGAAGCTGAAAGTGTATTCAAGAACGGCGAACGTTTCATCAGAAGAATTTGGGCCTCGACGTTGCACAGGCCAATAAAAAAAAAAAAACCCACACACGATTCCACTGAATGAAGAACAAAAAGGGCTTCAGGATTTTTATTCGTTCATTGCGGCGATTTTTTTTTATACCATCGTTGGGGATTGCGATTTCATTCGGGCTGATTGCTACGTTTTGTTTAATAGAGAAGAGCAATTGGAAGGGAAGGTTAAAGGTCTTTACTTACCCTGGTCTGAAGAAAGGAGTAAACAGGTAAAGGAACGGGGGAGGGGGAGGGGGGGGTGTCTCAAATCTGGGGGAGTGGATGGTCCCTTTAACCTCTTGGATTGGAAGTTATTTTCATCCGCATTGACCCCACTGGGTTGGTAATGAAATTGAGGAAATGCGAGTCTTTTCATCGTACGTATTATAATCGAAGCGGGAATATGTGTATGTTTCGTAAAAAAATATATTTTGAATTGTGTGTTTATGTGTGTATGTTTTATATCTCTATCTATCTATCTATCTATATATACATATACGTGTGTATATATATACTGTATAATATAGTGTATATATATACACATATATATACATAATATATACATACATACATACATACATACATATATTATAGATAGATAGTTACATAGATATAACATTTCAAAATGTAACTGTACCCGAAGCATACATATATCTGCACTTTGGTTTTAATACGTACAGTGAAAAGATTCCTCCTGTCGCCTCAATTTCATTTCCCACCCCGTAGGTCAAAGGGAACGAAAATAACTTTCAACTGAAGAGGCCAAGAGGACCATCCCTCCCCCCCAAAGATGAGCATAACCCCCCACCACCATCCCCCTCCTCTACGTGTTTACTGCTTTCTTCAGGGGAAGGACAAGAGAGAACTGTAACCTTCTCTTCCTACTGCCCCTTCTCTATTAAACAAAACGTAACAGTCAGCCAGATGATCGCAATCCCCCCAACGATGGTAAATCGCCGCAGTAAAACGAATAACAATCCTGAAAGCCCTTTGCTCTTTATTCAGTGGAATCAGTGCTGAATTTTTTTTGCCTGGGCAGTGTCGAGGCCCAAATTCTTCTAATGAAACGTTCGCCGTTCTTCAATACATTTTTGGCTTCCGGAATCTTTGAATATTCTCTTCTGATTGGAGAGAGAGAGTGAGAGAGAGAGAGAGAGAAGAGAGAGAGAGAGAGAGAGAGAGAGAGAAGACACACCGTTCTTTAATGTACCATTACCTATAAATATCTTTAAATATTCTCCAAATGGTGAAATGGTTGCTGAGTGTGAGTGGAAAAAATTTATATGAGTTTCTGAAATCTCTTCATGTTCTCCTTTGATTGTGGAGAGAGAGAGAGAGAGAGAGAGAGAGAGAGAGAGAGAGAGAGAGAGAGAGAGAGATACAGATATACGCAGTTCTTAAATACTGATATATATATATATATATATATATATATATATATATATATATATATTATATATATACATATATATATATTTATATATATGTGTATGTGTATATATATATGTATGTATGTATGCATGTATATATGTATGCATTCAGTAGCCACAATGACCTCTCAACTTCTCGCGTTCTTCGTACTTTTCGGATACCCTTGACACCACAAAGCTCGAAGCCAACATGAAGTTCATTTCGGATTCAGGCTGTGCAGTGACAAGTGTGTCCAAAAAGGTATGAAGAACTAGAGAAGTTGAAAGGTCACCGTGACCGTTGCAAATACGTATATATCTGGAAAGAGGAACCTGTAGACTCTCTCTCTCTCTCTCTCTCTCTCTCTCTCTCTCTCTCTCTCTCTCTCTCTCTCTATATATATATATATATATATATATATATATATATACAGTATATATATCATATCATATCATATCATATCACCAGCAAGAGAACCTGGGTTAGATTTTCAGACGCGCAATGAATTAAATAATGTCTATTAGCTTTGGTGTTCGATGGCTGTGGTTGGTCTCGACCAGGCAACAGACCCATTTCAGAAGATTTTGCTTAAAATCAGGAGTCACCATTAGTAATGGAAGGCATCTCTGTAATATATACAGTATATATATATGTGTCATTCATACATACATACCTATACAAGTATATATTTTATATATATAATAATATATGTATATTATATTATATATATACATATATATATATATATATATATATATATATATATATATATATATATATATATATATATATATATATATATATAATATAAACGTATATATTTTACTGTTGTGTGTTTTTGTCTGGATATCCCCTTTTTTAAGAAATAGCTTGTTGTTGAGTTTACATTCATACATATATATGCATGTATGTAAGTATGTATGTATGTCTATATATATATATATATATATATATATATATATATATATATATATATATATATATATATATATATACTATACAACATAATTAATCCCATCCACACTCATATTAAACTCAGGGTTGCTGATATCCTAAATAGAAGATTGAGAAATGTGTCATCCCGCACCCTCACCCTTTTCTCTCTCTCTCTCTCTCTCTCTCTCTCTCTCTCTCTCTCTCTCTCTCTGCAGCTAATACCTGCTTTGATCGTTCCAGCGCTCAGCTGTTGGCTGAAGGTAACGAGAGTGTCGCTCATTCCAGGCCTCCTCCTCCTCCTCCTCCTCCTCCTCCTCCTCCTCCTCCTCCTCCTCCTCCTCCTCCTCCTCCTCCTCCTCCTCCTCCTCCTCTCGCTCAGTCTTCTTGCCTCTGACAGTCTGCTGGAAATTGCTTTACACCTCAGTCTTGGTGGGAGGGTTTTTTTCTTTATTTTTGGAGGAAAAGTCAAAAGTTGTGTTTTGCGTCATTATTGTTATCCTTGATAAAATTCTAGGAGATTCATTTTTGCTTTTCTTAAAATCTGGGTTTCAGAAGGAATAATGTTTCGTTCTTTAAGATAAAATTCTAGCAGGTTCACAGTTCCGCTTATTTTGCTTTAAATTTCAGTTTTAGAAGGTATAATTTTTATCTTTTAAGATGAAATTCTAGCAGGTCGGTAGTTCCGTTTCATTTGCTTTAAATTTCAATTTTCGAAGACAATTTTTCCTATATTAATGGAAACTGAAAAAAAAATTTTCGTGCCTAAACACTATTTTTATACTTTAACATAAAATACCCGTTCTTTTCACTCCTCTTGAAATGGCTCTAAATCTCAGTTTTTAATGGAACCGTTTTTCTATTTTTAAAGAAATATAAAAAAGTGGCTCGTACGCAGATTTTCAGTTCTTTTTCATAATTTTCTTTTTTTACCGTTTTTGAAAATCCCCCTTTTTCCATCCTCCTCAGGTTGCTAAGAACTGCTTTAATTCTCCATTTCGCAGGAACGGCTTTTGCCCTTTTAAGAGGAAATAAAATTTGCGATGTCGGTTCTTGACCCTAATATTCTCCTGACACTGGTTCCTGAACGAAAGTTTTTATTTTTCATCTTCTTTTAATAATATTCTATATCGGCGTTTTAAAGTCGCTTCTCTTCTCCCTTCTTTCCAATCATTTCGCAATTGCTTTTAAGTTCCAATTTCAAAGAAAGTGTTTTTTTCAATTCTCAGTTTTTATGGGACTATTTTATGCCGCTTTTAAAATGATAAGGTATTTTAGTAATATTCTATTTTAAAATTCCTACTGATTCTAATATTCTTCGTTTAAGATTGATTATGCTAGATGTTGCTTGAGTTCTCAGTTTCCAAGGAACGATTGTTTGTGTAAATTAGAAACACGCACACACAATATATATATATATATATATATATATATATATATATATATATGTATATCCATATGTATAATTATACATACACATATATATATATAATATATATATATATATATATATATATATATATATATATATATATATATATATATATATATATATATATATAGTCACATAAATCCACCCACACTCATTTAAATCAGCGATAAACTTGGAATGCTGAGCTCCTAAATGAAGACGTTTAGAAATGTAACCTTCCCCATCTCTCACCACCCCCTCCTACTCTCTCTCTCTCTCTCTCTCTCTCTCTCTCTCTCTCTCTCTCTCTCTCTCTCTCTTGCTAATACCTGCTTTGATCGTTCCAGTGCTCAGCTGGAGAGTGTCGCTCATTCCAGGCCTCCTCCTCCTCCTCCTCCTCCTCTCGCTCAGTCTTTTTGCCTCTGACAGTCTGCTGGAAATTGCTTTACACCCCAGTCTTGGTGGAAGGGATTATTTTTTGTATTTAAGGGAAAATCAAAAGTTGAGTTGTGCACGATTTTTTCATTCTTGATAAAATTCAGGCAGATTTAGAGATGTTTTGCTTCTGCTTTTTTTTTTTTTTTAATTCTCAGTTTTTAGGGAACCGTTTTATTCGACTTTCAAGAAATCGGATTTTTTTTT
Source organism: Macrobrachium rosenbergii (assembly GCF_040412425.1). Lineage (NCBI taxonomy): Eukaryota > Metazoa > Arthropoda > Malacostraca > Decapoda > Palaemonidae > Macrobrachium > Macrobrachium rosenbergii. The sequence continues at coordinate 10,268,114 of NC_089793.1, read as the reverse complement.
GTTATTCTCTTTATAAATTCTTAGTAATTCTAAAATTCCTCTTCTAAGTTCTTTGATTGTGCTAAAAGTTACTTCATTACTCAATTTCTATGGAACAGTTTTTCTTGATTTGGAGAAAACATACTTTTATGCTGGTTCGTGCATTGATTATTATTTTTCTTTTGTTTTTAAAAGAAATTGAACCTGCTGGGTGAATTATTATGAAACAGCATAATTTCAAAGGGTCTCAGATACCTCTTAACTACTCGAATTTCTTCTTTGTGGCGTAATGGGATCGAATCCCACCTAGAAAGGAGAACTTCTGCATAAATTCTTTTTTTGTATTTCGAGGCTTATAGTGGAAAGTGCATCCAAACGTTTTATGAAACCGTGGAGGTCAAAGGTCATTGTTTCCATCTCATTGCATAAACCTTGTGAATATGGACAGTAGACTTAGTGTGTCTCAGATATTTTTTATAAATGATCATCTCTTAAAAGTTTGCAAATGGGTTAACTACCTGTACGGAGTTTTGTTCAACTCCCTTGGGGACCTTGCTGAGTAATTCTTGATCAGGGTAGATCAGTAGCTTCGCAGCTCGTCAGCCACCCGTTTGGTACAGGCATCAAGTCATTTTTGATAGAAGATAGATAGAATATAGAATTTAGGCCAAAGGCCAAGCAATGGGACCTATGAGGTCATTCAGCGCTGGAAAGGAAATTGACAGTAAAAAGGACTGAAAGGTGTAACCGGAGGAAAACCTTGCAGTTACACTATGAATCAATTGTTAGGTGAGGGTGGAAAGTAAGATGTAAGAAAGAGAATATGAACGGAGGCACAGTAAAGGAAATGAAAGGGGTTGCAGCTTGGGGCTTTTTGGTTCACTATCACTTTGGACATATCTTGTGAAATCTTCACAGGTCGCAAGTAACCATTTTGGTGCATGCATCAAGCCGGTTGTTATTAAGCTATCACTTTCAACTTAGCTTGTGAAAGCTGTCACTTTCAACTTAGCTTGTGAAAGCTGTCACTTTCAACTTAGCTTGCGAAAGCTGTCACTTTCAACTTAGCTTATGAAAGCTGTCACTTTCAACTTAGCTTATGAAAGCTGTCACTTTCAGCTTAGCTTGCGAAAGCTGTCACTTTCAGCAGCTTGCCGCTGCCACTTTCAACAGCTTGCGAAGCTGTCACTCAACAACTTATGAAGCTGTCACTTTCAACAGCCTATAAGCTGTCACTTTCAGCAGCTTGCAAGCTGTCACTTTCAACAACTTGCAAGCTGCCACTTTCAACAGCTTGCGAAAGCTGTCACTTTCAACTTAGCTTGCGAAAGCTGTCACTCTCAACTTAGCTTGCGAAAGCTGCCACTTTCAACAACGCGGCTGTCACATGAAAGCTGCCACTTTCAACTTAGCTTGCGAAAGCTGCCACTTTCAACTTAGCTTGTGAAAACTGCTTGAGCCTAAGCAACATTTTTCTGATTTCGGCGTTAAATGTCAACATTCCCACTCCACACCATTAAATGAGTTGAAGTCTGTTATTAAAAAGTTTGCTCTTTCATCCTCTTAAGTCTAAAAAATGAGACTTTTTGTAAATTTATTTCAGATATCCCATCATAAGTCTTTGTGTAGTAGGTGACTGTGTTTTCAGCAGTTTATTTTATTAATTTTATCACTTTGCTGTTTTGCACTTCTCTGTAAAATGTATTGAAAGAGCATTATTGACAATAAGACTATGCATATTTTCTGAGTTAACTTCCGTAAGCTTCTCAGTATTACCAACGATTCTCTTTAGGTTTTTTTTTATAGAAATATACAGAGCATTCATGGAACTTCATGTTTACACCAAGGTATTTCTTTAAACAATGAATTTATTTCAGTATGCGGAGGAAATAAATTTATATTTCACAGTGCAACATCGGCTGTGTTGCAAGGAGAGGCAGTCTACGCCATACCTTCCCCGTCTCTCTCTCTCTCTCTCTCTCTCTGTGGAAAAACCTCTTTAGCAAGAGACTTTATTCAAAATATGCAGTCTACATTAGTAGAGTGCAAATGGTCTGTTATTTTCTACTGGTTTAAAATCACCCCCCCCCACAAAAAAAGAACATTATCTGCATATCAGGTGTTTTTATTAATTTGTCGTTGGGTATGTGGCGTCACAAATACATGGGTCAGGTGGTCGTTATGATCATCACTAAGTTATGATTGGGTTCCGTTTTATGTGTCAGTCAATCACCCAGGTTAGGTGACAACATTTCGATGAAGCAATGGCAATTTGCTTGATAATAAACCGGACTAAAAATCTTCAGCCATATCCGCTAAAGGTTTATTGTACTAAGAGAGTTACTCAGCATATGATTCGTCAAGTTTCATCAAAATGCGCTCAACCGTTCTGGAGGTATTTTGTCAAAATTCAGTCATGGGTTGAATGCAAATTGTGTGTGTGTGTGTGTATACACACACACATACTGTCTATATATCACAAATATATATATACATATATATATATATATATATATATATATATATATATATTTACTTATTTATCTATATATTTATTATTTATATGTCGAAAGAATTTACCCAAAAAGATTTCAAAAATCCGTTAATCCGTTCTAGAGATATTTTGTCATTATTGAATTATAGGTTAAATGAGTGTATATATATATATATACACATATATATACAGTATATATATATATATATTGTGTGTGTGTATATACACACACACACACACACACATATATATATATATATTATAATATGTGTGTGTATGTGTTTGTGTGCGCTCCACGGAGTAAGAACGGAAATACAG
>NC_089793.1:10255323-10260323 GCF_040412425.1 Macrobrachium rosenbergii | reverse complement strand
TCCTTTTTCTTGAGCTGCGAAATTCGTCAAATCGGACCCAGTTCAAAGTTAACTTTTCTCTTGATGTAGAGAAAAAGTATATCAGTCTTGAACCCATTGCTTGAAGTGACACACTGTAGACGTTACTTAAGGAACTTTGTATTAACTTCCCTAGGATCGAGGTGCATTGCTTTTAGCACATTCCTTTTTTTTTGTTCAACTTCTCGAACGACACATTTTTCAGTTTTTCAATTTTTATTCGAGAGCAAATGAGTCAAGCGACGTTCTTGACAGTCTCTTTAAAAAAAAAAAAAAAAAGATTATAATGAACCTTGTCGAGATTCTAGAACAATACAGTAAAAGTTAATAGCTTAAGTGAGCATTAGGAATATTAAGATTCGCTGAACTGGCAAAATGGATTTTAAATGTTAACATAATTGGCCTCGTTTAGATTTTAAAGAACATCAGTTAATATGCTTCTTTTTAACCCGAGGTCATTCCCAAAGAAATAAAACCCTATTAAACCATTGCATGGAGTTGTTAAGACCTCAACATTGAGTTTAATAATGAAATAGCTTCTTCTCCCTTATGAGTCAAATGCAGCTGACTTCAAGGCTTAAAATATGCTCCCCCTGTTAACCCGAGTAAGTAAATAAGATACTTTAAGCGAGGAAGGAAGTGAATTAAGTATTGTGAGGAAATGCACTCCCCTCTATTTCACGAATCATTAAACCCAGCTCCTTTGAAAAGAGAAAGCCCATTAACACTTTTCTTGCATTGCCCGGGTTTGATTTGGGCCAGCCACGCCCCGGTGGGTCTCCTCTTGCTGCCCTCAGCTTAAAAAGAAAAAGCAATCAAGGAATGTCAACAAATCCGGGGATTTTCCCGAAGTTTTGTGACTGGGCTTTGTACCCATAGCAGTTCCCCCTTCTGGGATCCAGTTAAACAAGAAGCTAATTTCAAGGCTGAGTAACCTCGCCAGTAGGCTTTTCAGAGGCTGAGGGGAAAATGGATGGCTCTGCCTGTTTGGCCATTCCCAAATTTCAAGAAAGAAACAACGAGGGGAAAGTGAGAGCTACTGCTGTCCGTTTACAGCGGGATTATTGGGGAGGAAGGAGAGAGAGAGAGAGAGAGAGAGAGAGAGAGAGAGAGAGAGCATGTCTTCGGGAGCTACACATCTCTATAGTTTTTCCTGAAACATTTTCAATGGTTTGCAGAAAAACTCCATCGCATTTTACAGCAGGATTGTTAAGAGAGAGAGAGAGAGAGAATATGTCTTGGATTTATATATCCATTTAGAGTTTCCTGATACATTTTCAGCGATTTGCAGAAAAACTTCATCGCATTTTTGCAGCAGGATTATTGAGAGAGAGAGAGAGAGAGAGAGAGAGAGAGAGAGAGAAATGACTTTGGACGTTACACATACATATAGAATTTCCTGTTATATATCCATATAGTTTTTCCGTAGCAGTAGTTGCAATATTAATAGTGTCAACATGAAAAATACCATGAAAAATATCAGCACAAGGAGATAACTTCAAAAATAAAAAAAATATCTCATTATTACTATTATTTCCATTTTCATAATAGTGTTTCGCAATACTACTAGTAGTAATAATAGTAGCAGTTAACCATACTATTTTGCAATGCTACTAGCATCAGTATATGCAGTATTGATAGTATTAACATGAAATATATCAGGACAAATGTCGATATTAAAAGATAACTTCAAAAAAATCAAAGAAAAATATCTCATCATTACTGGTATTTTCATATTCACTATACAATTCTGTAATACGAATAGTAGTAATAATAGCAGTTAACAAGACTATTCTGCAATACTAGTAGTAGTATTAATAGCAGTTAACCCTACTATCCTGCAATACTAGTAGTAGTAATAATAGCAGTTAACCATACTATCCTGCAATACTAGTTGTAGTAATAGCAGCGGTTAACCCTACTATCCTGCGATACTAGTAGTAGTAATAATAGCAGTTAACCATACTATTCTGCAACACTAATAGCAGCAGTAGTAGCCGCTGTTTGAATAGTATCAGCATTAGGAGCGGCACTCACTCTCGGAGAAATTATTGGAAACCCAGGAAAAATTGAGGAGGCGAATTTTTCGAAAAGAAGCGTTTTTCACGGCCCCGACGAAGAAATAAGTTACGATGACTCCATCTTGGCCGGGCCATGACTTACAACGGCGTTTTCCTCTCTCGCTCTCTCGGCCTTGTAATTCTTCCGACCTATTTCCAGGTCCTCTTGTTATCCTCCCGTTATCTCCCGACTTCATCACCATTCCTCGATAACAACCGCCATCTCTGGCGGGAGGGTGATATTGGGCACGATAGATAACTATCGTTTTCTTTTTCTTTTTTTTTTTTTTTTGTGTTATTATTTTGTTTCCGGTTTGGGTCTGTCGAATAACGGACATTCGTTTGATTACCGTGCACTTGGCCGTGACAGGAAATTAATCCTCAAATGGCAATTCTTCTCGTTTCGCCCACACTTCCGAAAAAAATGTTGCAAGTTAAACTTAATGGTCAACACAAATACACACACACTATATACACACACACACACACATATATATATATATATATATATATATATATATATATATATATATATATATATATATATTGTATATATTTATATATGTATATATATATATATATATATAAATATATAGTTTAACTTGCAGTATTTTTTCGGAATGGTGAGCGAAACGGGACTATTGCCATTTGAGGATTAACTTCCCTGTCACGGCCAAGTGCGCGGTAATCAAACGAATGTCCATTAATCGGATAGATCTAAACCGGAAACAAAATAATAATACTAAAAAAAAAAAGATTGTTATCTGTCAAATCCCAATATCACCCTCCGGCAGAGATGGCGGTTGATTATCGAGAATGGTGATGAAGTCGAGAATTGAGATGGAGGAAATTGCAAGAGGAGGACCTGAATTACAAGGCCGAGAGGAAGGAAAACGTTGTAAGTCACGGCCTGGAAGAATGGAGTCATCGCACCATTTCTTCGTCGGGCCGAAAAAAACGCTTCCCTTTCGAAAAATTCGCTCCTCAATTTTTCCGAGTTTCCAATAATCTCCGAGTGAGTGCCGCTCCTAATGCTGATGCTATTAAAACACCAGCTACTACTACTACTGTTACTACTAGTATTGCTGTTGTTATTACTACTAGTATTGCAGGATAGTAGGGTTAACTGCTGTTGTTACTACTACTAGTATTGCAGAATAGTATGGGTAACTGCCATCATTACTACTACTCGTATTGCAGAATAGTATGGGTAAATGCTATTATTAGACACTAGTATTGCAGAATAATATGGTTAACTGCTGTTATGACTACTACTAGTATTACAGAACAGTATGTTTAACTGCTATTATTCTACCACTAGTATCGCAGAATAGTATGTTTAACTGCTATTATTACTACTACCAGTATTGCAGAATAGTCTGGTTAACTGCTATCATTACTACTACTAGTATTACAGAATAGTATGTTTAACTGCTATTATTACTGCCACTAGTATTGCAGTATGGTTAACTGCTGTTATTACTACTACTAATATTGCAGAATAGTCTGGTTAACTGCTATTATTACTACTAGTATTGCAGAACAGTATCGTGAACATGAATATAAAAGTAATGATGTGATACTCTTCTTTGATTTTTTGAAGTTATCTCTTAGTGATGATATTTATCGTGATATTTCTCACTTTAATACTGTTAATACGCAACTGTTACCACTAGCAGTATTGCAAAACAGTATCGTGTAAATTACATTAAGAGTAATAATGAGATGTTTTTCGTTGACTTTTTTGCAGTTATCTCATAGTGCCGACATTCCTCATTATACTTTTCGTGCTAATACTATTCATACTGCAACTATTACTGGTACTAGCAGTATTGCAAAGTAGTATGGTTAACTGATACAATTACTACTAATCGTATGGCAGAATAGTATCGTGAACATGAAAATAACAGTAATAATGAGATATTTTTCTTTTATTTTTTTGAAGTTATCTCGTAATGCTGATATATTTCATGGTGTTTCGCCTAATGCAAGCAGTGACAGGTATATGAAAAGATCAAAGGTATTTCTTGCTCTGCTTGATTGCAGTGAAGTAATCTGGACCTGCTTATGCCAAATTCATGCTTCTTTTGCGACTGGTGCAAGGTAATATTACGTAGACGAATGTACAGCAACAAGATGGTTTAGCCTCGTTGATTTTAATGAAATTCCCTCTCAGTGCTGGTGACTGTTATTATTATTATTATTATTATTATTATTATTATTATTATTATTATTATTATTATTCTATTAATATTCATCGTAGCTTGGTCTAAAATAAAAACATCCACAGCTATGTAACTGTAGATGTATTATTATTATTATTATTATTATTATTATGTGTGTATTATTATTAAAAATATTCCCAGTGGCTTGAGTCCTAAAATAAGGAAACATCCACAGCTATATAACTGTATTATTATTATTATTATTATTATTATTATTATTATTATTATTATTATTATTATTATTATTATTATTATTATTATTATATACCTTTCCACAGTTTTGTGTAATGTTATCTATCTTAAACAACAACCAAAACATGAACAGATATCCGAAATACACTGATGAGAAAATACAGCAAAAAAAAAAAAAAAAAAGTACGCCAAGTGAAAAAATTTTTGCCAAGTCAGAAAATAAAGTACCAAAAAAATTACACGTGAAAAGTTGAAGAGCGAAAAATTGCAAGTGAGAAAATAAAGCACCAAAAAATTACGCCAAGTGAGAAAATAAAGAGCCAAAAAATTACAGGTGAGAAAATAAAGCACGAAAAAAATTACGGCAAGCGAGAAAATAAAGCACGAAAAAATTACGCCGAGTGAGAAAATAAAGCACCAAAAAATTAAACCAGTTGAAAAAATAAATCACGAAAAACTTACGCCAAGCGAAAGAATTAGAGCACCTAAAAAAATTATACCAAGT
>NC_089793.1:10242823-10250323 GCF_040412425.1 Macrobrachium rosenbergii | reverse complement strand
GCCGCGGCCCATGCAACTTTAACCACGGCCCGGTGGTGGTCTATCCTATGTCGCTGCCAGAAGCACGCTTATGGCTAATTTAACCTTAAATAAAATAAAAATCTAATGAGGGTAGAGGGTTGCAATTTGGTATGTTTGATGATTGCAGGGTGGATGATCAACATACCAATTTGGAGCCGTCTAGCCTCAGTAGTTTTTAAGACCTGACGGCGGACAGAAAAAGTGCGGACAGAAAAAAGTGCGGACTGAAAAAGACAAAGAACCTCCACAATAGTTATCTCTTACAGAAACCTAAAAAACCGTCCCACTTCTCTCTTGTCCATTACACTTTTGCATTCCGAGTAATCAGGCTTTTACCCATTAACGTCATTGTCTTTCAATAAGTCCGAGAGAAAGGCTGCCCAGTAACGAAGTCCAGTTCTTTATGCAGCTCTCTGATGCAGGGCTTGTGCAAGGGGTTAGGAATGGGAAGGAGAGATTAATCCATTGCCTTTGCAAATCTGGAGAGCACCCTTTGTTGTCTGCTCTCGGAAGATCATCAGCATCTTTCTTTCGCTAAGTGAAACGAGTTGTATTTGGACCAGGTTGTAGTTTTAGTAGTTTCGAGATTTTGAAATTTTTTTTTTATTTTCTCTTACGCAGTTTGTTATTGATGACAGGGATATGTGATATCCTGTTGTAGGTCTCACCCTGGTATTAAATTCAGGAATATAGCTATACCCATTCATTAACTTCAGGAGTAGTTCACTTCATGTTTCATACCTTACCTTAGCATTAACTAAAGAAATACATCGGTTAAATAAATTCTTATTGCAATCCTAACCACGTCAGTAACTTCAGGGTTATGTTTCTTCTAATTTTTATGCCTAAACGTGTCATTAACTTCTGGATTATATCACTTATTATTGCAGGCTTAACCCCATCATTTACTCAGCTTCGGAATATGTAACGTATTGCTATTAGCTTCGGGAATATGTAACGTATTGCTATTAGCTTCGGGAATGTGTAACGTATTGCTGGGTAATTCATGTCAGTAATGTGAAGATTACATTGTCTCCTATTGCTGGCCTAACCCCTTCCTTAACTTTGAAAATATAACACATCTTATTACGGACCTAACTGTCAGTAACAGCAAGGTTATACCACTTCGGTCTTGAATGAACTATCTTAAATATTTACGTCATAAATTATTTACCTAAACTGCAATAGACTTCAGCGGCCGTGTCCCTGTCAGTAATTCCAACTTGATCAAATAATGACATCCGACCGTTCTCGACTCCATTAACTCAAATCGGCGTTTGGAATTTAGCAAATTAAAAAAAAATTGTTGCTGTAAAAAACAGAATCAAAGGTTTATGGATTTTGTTTGGAGTGGACGACTGAGCGACTGCCATTGATGACATTACGATATCAGTGTACTAATTTCCGATACGCGTCGTAATCACTTTGCCGACCAGCGCGCCGGGAACATTAACAGCGGGAGATGAAATCGTCCAATTTCATCATTCACGAGCCGTAAATATTCATTTAAAACGATGAAGGGACCAATAGCGACTCGAATGCTGTTGTTTATCAGGTCTCTCTTGTTATATCACTTTTATCAAAATAAGATAATAATGACGGTATTAATTACTGCAGCATTTACCAGGAAGCATACCTCCGCCATACCACACGATTCTCTTTGCTATGAACAGAGAATAATTGCGAAGTTTGGCTTTGACTTTTGACCTTCCGATGACTTATTACGGTTTAAATAGGTACATCAGTTCCCAGTAACTGTGTTTATAAACTGGTAGCTGATATAAACATCGTGACTGTACTTTGACCTTGGACTGTAACCTGTAAAGGTGAAACTTGTTAAGCTTAATCATTTGGTAATTACGATTTTAACTTATCCGTATAAAAGAATGCCTGAAATATTTAGCCTGTTATAAAGTATTTAGATTCCTATGCTTTATAGTAGGTGAGATGGTTTCTATTGCAACAGATTGTCAACTTAGAGCCAATTTGTCCCAAATGTTGATCATCTGGAGAAGTTCACCCAATGGATATATTTGCCTGATTGCACTAAAATCCGCCAACACGTTCTTGAGGTTCCCCGCTAGAAACAAACGAACACAGACTCCATAGACGGAGTAATTGCTACATATATAGTGAGTTAAAAAAAACTGCAATAAAGACATAACACTAAACAATCTTTCCATTATAAAGACGATTTATGTCAAATTAAATACACAGTACCAGACGTTAAAAATGTGTTTATTTTCATGGATGATCTCACTGATAAAAGATGCAGTCAACAAGAAACAGCATCATTTATTGAGAAGAGGAACTGTTGCATTAAAAAAGTCTCGTCGAAAATCTCTCTCTCTCTCTCTCTCTCTCTCTCTCTCTCTCTCTCTCTCTCTCTCTCTCTCTCTCTCTCTCTCTCTCTCTCTCTCTCTCTCTCTCTCTCTCTCTCATAATCTTCGGATTCAGAAGTTTGTTGCTGACCGTAGCATAATCTAGATTAATGGACCTCTTCTCTTTGGCGCACGTTCATCCGCTGATTTTAATTCCACTTTTTTTTGCGGGGGAAGAGGATATATCCCCGCTTACTTCTTGCTTGACGCTGCGTGGTATGAAATTGTTAAATGTCATCGCGTGACAGGCTTTACAAATCCCTGTTTAATTAAAATAAAGGTGTTGTTTCACCCCCCTATATAATCTTACTTGAACTTGTAATTACTCTTGGTAAACTAGCTGTCACGAACGCCCCCTTCCCCGTAGGGGGTTAGTGCAGTCAGTGCACCTCATGCGGTGCACTGTAGGCATTACTTAAGGTACTTTGCAGCGTGCCTTCGGCCCCTAGCTGCAACCTCTTTCGTTTCTTTTGCTGTACCTACTTTCATATTCTCTTTCTTCCAGCTTACTTCCCACCCTCTCCTAACAATTAATTCATAGTGCAACTGCGAGGTTTTCCTCCTGTTACACCTTTCAAACCTTTTACTGCCAGTTTCCGTTTCAGCGCTGAATGACCTAATAGGTCCCAGTGCTTGGCCTTTGGCCGAAATTCTATGTTCAGTTCAATTCAATTCAACGAACGCCCCCTTGCGTAGTGCTTGCTTTTACACAAAACCTTCACTCTAACGCTTATATTCTTTTAATAAACTTTCACAAATGCAATCTTGTTGGAAAAAATATTTGAAGGCGAAAATCAGACAGTTTAATGACTTACATATTTTTATATAACCTATTTTTGCACCAAACCAGTCACTCTAACCACGAACCTGTTGTGTAAGAATCTTCTGAGGCCTTTCAGTCAGCTTAGCTTCCAAATCACATATATTAAGACTTTCCAAATCGCATATTAGTCATTTTTAACGGCATCTTTTACAGGCTCATTCATAAAAATCTCCATTTTATTCTGAATTTTCAGGTTTATGAAAACCTGATCGACGCACTCGCTTCCGTCTCCTCTCATATGAAATCTTCGACTGTCTGTCGTACTTTGTTAACTAAATTTTTGACTCCAGTACCATTAAATTTCGCTTTACCATATTTACTATTATTAGAATAGCCAGATATTCTGATATTTATGTACAGTTTCATACAAACACGCATGAAATATTCTCGCAAGCAGTGCCAGAAATTTATGCATAAATTGATGGAAGTGTATATAAATTCATGGCAACTCATTTACCTCTAATAATTGCATGTGTTAGTCTGCATATGAATGAGCGATTTCGTATATGCTTATAAATGCATGCGAAAACCCACATAATTCTGTATTTTTGTGTGCTTGCATGCGCGCAATTATTGCTGCTTGTATATATGATGCATATATCTCAATGTATGGAGTTGTTCATACGAGAGAGAGAGAGAGAGGGCAATCTTCCATGCAATGTAATTACAATACTCTGGTAATTAACAACTATATTTTTGGGTACTTGCGTTCTAGCAATTACATTCGTATATGTACTTGATAACTGTTTAAATAACATATTCAGAGAGAGAGAGAGAGAGAGAGAGAGAAATCTTGCATGCAACATAGTTAAAATGCTGCTAATTAACAAATGTATTTTTGTGTACTTGCATTCTAACATTTATATTCATGTACCTGAGAGAGAGAGAGAGAGAGAGAGAGAGAGAGAGAGAGAGAATCATGCATGCAATATAATTACAATGCTGGTGATTAACAAATGTATTTTTGTGTACTTGCGTTCTAGCATTTGTAATCGTATGTGTACCTGAGAGAGAGAAAGAATCATGCATGCAATATAATTACAATGTTGGTGATTAACAAATGTATTTTTTGTGTGCTTGCGTTCTAACATTTATATTCGTATGTGTACCAGTTATGCATACAATATAATTACAATACTGGTAATTAAAAAATGTATTATATTCATGCGTGTACCTGAGTTGTGCATGCAATATAATTACAATACTGGTAATTAAAAATGTATTTTATATTCATGCGTGTACCTGAGAGAGAGAGAGAGAGAGAGAGAGAATCATGCATGCAATATAATTACAATGCTGGTAAATAACAAATGTATTTTGTGTACTTGCGTTTAACATTTGTAATCGTATGTGTACCTGATTATCATGCATGCAATGTAATTATAATACTGGTAATTAACAAATGTATTTTTGGGTACTTGCGTTCTTGCATTTATATTCATGTGTGTACCTGAGAGAGATCATGCATGCAGTGTAATTATAATGCAGTGGTAAATGCACAGTAATGTATTTTTGGGCTGCGTTCTTGCATTTATATTCATGTACCTGGGTAACTTGCGCAGACATAATGGGTATTATCCAAAATAACGAGTACACCTCCAAATGAATCGGGCTGCTTTTAATACGGCAATTAAACGGACGATATAAAAAGGGGCAGGGTTCCGGCAGTAGGTAGGTTAGTCCGGAGCCCGATAATTACTTGACGATTTTTCCGCCCATATCTTGATTGACTCCCGAAGTTATATCAAGGATTTAGTTTAATTTCCCTACTCCCCCGAAAATCATCTGTATGCGGCTGATGGGCGGAAGCTTTATCCCAGTGACAATCAAAGTTTCGTAACAAAATCCAAAACTGATGAATGAGAATGGCTTCGGTTCTGTCGGCTGGGAGGGGAGGGGACGGAGGAGGGGGATGGGGAGGGGGAGGGGGGATTTTCTGATTGAGTTCAAGAGAGTTATAATGCGAGTTTTGTGTTGTTTCGATTGCCGTCGCTGAACAGATTGGCTGGTTGTTTTTTTTTTCCTGTTGTTAATTATGTTACGATCTCTTCTTCATTTCTCTTTTCCTCTTCTCCTATGATCTGTTTTTTTTTTTATTTATTTCTGTGGTTAGGTGGAAACTTTTGGGTGAAAGCTTGCTTGGTGAGTTAATGGCCATTTCGACTATTTTATATTAAAGTTAAGTGCTCGTGAGTAATAATATGTAATAATAATAATAATAATAATAATAATAATAATAATAATAATAATATTATTATTATTATTACTATTATTATTATTATTATTATTATTATTTTTATTATTCCTTACTTACTTCTGTGGTTTATGGGAAACTTTTGTGTGAAAGCTTGCTTGGTGATTTAATGGTCATTTCGACTGTTTTATTTTAGAAGTTAAGTGCTCGTGAATAATAATAATAATAATAATAATAATAATAATATTATTATTATTATTATTATTATTATTAATACTGTACTTCATTTCTTACTTACTTACTTACTTACTTACTTACTTACTTCTGTGGTTTATGGGAAACTTTTGTGTGAAAGCTTGTTTGCTGAGTTAATGGCCATAACGACTATTTTATTTTAGAAGTTAAGTGCTCGTGAATAATAATAATAATAATAATAATAATAATAATAATAATAATAATAATAATAATAGCTTATAAAATTTTTCTTCACCCCCAGGAAAGGCAGGTAGATATGATTCCAGATGGAACACCATTACGCGCTGAATTAGATTTGTCATTTTTCGCGAATGAAAACCGAAACTTACTTGCAATGGGAGAGTTTCTCCCGCAGCGTACGTGATGAATATTAATTAATTACAAGAAACGCAAAGGAACAAAGTCATTTTGTCGAAGAACTCTTTATTTTGGGAAAGTATAGGTATGGTGAAAAGGGTAAATAGGAAGTATGGTATGGGAGAGTATAGGTATGGTGAAAAGGGTAAATAGGAAGTAAGGTATGGGAGAGTATAGGTATGGTGAAAAGGGTAAATAGGAAGTATGGTATGGGAGTATAGGTATGGTGAAAAGGGTAAATAGGAAGTATGGTATGGGAGAGTATAGGTATGGTGAAAAGGGTAAATAGGAAGTATGGTATGGCAGAGTATAGGTATGGTGAAAAGGGTAAATAGGAAGTATGGTATGGGAGAGTATAGGTATGGTGAAAAGGGTAAATAGGAAGTATGGTATGGCAGAGTATAGGTATGGTGAAGAGGGTAAAAAAGAATTATGGTATGGGAGAGTATAGGTATGTGAAAGGAACCAATAGGGAAGTATGGTATGGGAAGTATGGTATGGTGAAAAGGAGGTAAATAGGAGGCTGGTATTTCTCTCTCTCTCTCTCTCTCTCTCTCTCTCTCTCTCTCTCTCTCTCTCTCTCTCACATACACACACACACACACACACACACACACACACACCTTGCCCCATTACCATTCTGTCCTGTGGTCTTTCTGCCTTGTTCCATATGTTCATATTATGAATGATAACAGTAATGATATTATTACTTGAGACAAATAAACATTCATACTGAACAACATTGAAAAGGCACATGAAGTAAAGGGTCTGGTCAAACATATGAAAAAGGTGGTCTGCACAATTCCACATATAACAGGATATCTGTAAACATGTCTGAGACCGTTAGGTAATGTTTGCTAAGTAAATAAGACAGGTGACGTAAGGATTGACAGGGGAAGAGCAGTGTGGGTTTCGACAAAGGAGAGGGTGCGTTGACCAAGTTTGCGATGAGTTTGAAAGCATAAGGAAAAAGCTGTCTGAGACATACAATAACCCAGACAAGCATTATGATGATATTCGTAAATAGTTAGTGTGGAGAGTGTTGATAGATGCACGGAATAGAAGATAAATTATTGAAAGGAATTAGAAATTTTCGTTATGGAAGCATAGCTTCTTTTAGATTGTGTAGATGGAGAGTGACTGGTTTGATATAAGAGTGGGTCTGAGACATCGGTGTGTTTGTACCTCCATAGCTATTTATTACATTTATGGCTGGAGTGATGGGAAGTACCCAGAGAAATGACAAGATTCTTGGTGCAAAGTTGTCAGACATGAATTTCAGAGGTTTTAAGATATACAATACTGGTTGGGAACACTGAAGAGAAATTTGATAGTATTTGCAAGATAACAAATGTGTGAGTAAATGTCGGCGTGTAAAGCGGTTAATTTTGAAAAGTTTAGTGCATAGTAGGCTATATCTATTATTTAGATGTTGAAATATGATGGTAGTATTAACCATTGCGTTGTCT
>NC_089793.1:10215323-10230323 GCF_040412425.1 Macrobrachium rosenbergii | reverse complement strand
TTTTTATTTTTCCTTCAGCTGTGACGTCCGAGTGTGCGTTTGTTTGTTTGTGTGTGTGTGTGTTTTTTTTTATTCCCCTTAATTCTCATCTATGTAAATGTTCTCGTTATTCGCGGCTTTTAGAGATATCAGGGCTAATGAGGCATTTGCCAAGGCTTTTGAATGAGAATGAAGATGATAAGTTGGGGGGTGGGAATAGGATGGGTGACGTAGGATGAGGTGATTGGATGGGGGTAAAGGATGGGAGGGATGGGGATGGGATGGGACGTCATATAATGCAAAGATAACGAGGGTGTATATCCTATGAGGAAAACGACGAAAGATTCCATCTCCTTCCAGATAAGGGGAGAAAAAAAAAAAGGTTAAGCAACTGAAAATCATATTCATGTGGGGAGGGGAAATTCGAGGTAAAAATAAGTGTTCAGGGCGAAGGGACGATGATTATGTGCGGTCTTTCCAGAGGAGGTGGCGAGTTGGTAACATTCAAAGACGTGTGTGTATATGTGTGTGTGTGTATATATATATATATATATATATATATATTATATATATATATATATATATATATATATATATATATACACATATATGTGTGTGTTTGTGTGTGTATATATATATGTGTGTGTGCAAAAGTGTTGTTTGTGTATTTATATATGTGTGTATACATACATATATATCTATGTAATTATATATATATATATATATATTATATATATATATATATATATATATATATATATATATATATATATATATATATATATATATATATATATACATATATACATTATTAATACATAATATATATATATATATATATATATATATATATATATATATATATATATATATATAAATAACAAAGGCTATATCCGGGTAAGACATTACAGATTCAAGTGCCGCTCACCTACATTAAAATCCACTGCGAGTCCAGGACGGGGAAATTAGAGAGAAAATGCATTTTGGAAATTCCTGTTACGGAGGAATTCTCGAAATTATGTAGATAGGAGAGGTAAGAGATGAGGAGGAGGAGGAGGAGGCGGAGGAGGACGGGAGAATTCTGATAAAGACCGTCGTCATCTTGCACATCGCGGCGGCGTTTTTAGGTGCGACCGAATGAGTGTAGGAAGCACTTTTTATACGGTGGTGAATATAGCCGGTTTTGAAACTTTGAGCTTAATACATTCTGAAGGAGAAATTGACGAGATGCGAAACCAGTAACATTATGTCTTGTGCTATCTACTTGGTGTCATTTGTATTTCTTTTTGTTTATTTATCTGTTTGTCTATCTGTCTATCGATGTATCTATCTATATATAAATCTGATATTTTATGTATAAAGTTATTGATGCAGCGAGCTAAAGTTGTCCTATAATAAGGAATTTATTCCTTATAACATCAGGAATAAATGACCCTATGTATCTATACTGTGTATCTGTCTATATATCTATTGATCAATCATCTATGTATTTTTCTTATCTAATATATATATATATATATATATATTATATATATATATACATACATACATACATACATACAGTATATATGTGTGTGTGTGTGTATGTATGTATGTATATATGTATTTACGCATATATATACACAGAAAGATCCATGGGGAATGTATGTATGTATGTACGTGTGTATGTATTTACGCACATATATATATATACACAAAGAAAGATCCATGACGACACATTTTATCGACATATTCCTTATGAATAGATGGCAGTAAAAAATAAAAAAAAAAAATAAAAACAACCCATGTGTGAAGGGGGCCGCGCGCCCGTGTCATCAATTCATGGTTGAAATTCATCCTGACGTGACCGGTCTCTTCACAACGGGAAAAGAGAAAATCTCCCATTGACGGATTGAAAACTTTATTTCAATAAAGTTTCGAGGCTCCCGGTCACCCCTTTTCATTGGTAGGGAGCTCGATAAGGAAGGTATTGAGGGAGGGGCCGACGTAAAGAAGAGAGCCATGTGCAGACGGTTGATGGCGAGTGTTATTTTCGACTGCCTGTGTGTGCATTGAGTTGCTTGCAAATGCAGTCGTAATTTCATGTATACTTTGTGTATGTATACTCGGTTCATACTTACATATTATTTATTATATATTTAACAATCACGATAGTTGAATGTATACTTTGTGTGTATACTTACTCCTTACATGTTCGTTATATCTGTAACAATCACGACAGGTAAAAACATAATGAGAATTGAATGTGTATCGAGTCACGAAATTAAAAAGAATGAAACCTTGCTGGAACTGGCTCAGATTCACAGTGAACAAAAATAGATATATACATGGCATTTATACCAAACATGCGTCCCCTACAAGGTCAGTTTCTTGGTGACCTCAGATAGTTTAGCCTCAGTGGAAGTATATATACATACATACGCACACACACACACACACACACACACACACACACACATATATATATATATATATATATATATATATATATATATATATATATTTATTAATATGCATTTTTGTCTCATGCACCGTGACATTTTTTCATATTCGCAAGCATTAAACTACAAATGTCTAACACCAGATTCACTTAGCTTTGGAATAAATTCTTATTCGGTGTTTATTAAAGAATATACATATTATACATACATATATATATATATATATATATATATATATATATATATATATATATATATATATATATATATATATATATATATATATATATATCAGTATATATATGTGTGCAGTTGTATATTATAAATGTGTCGGTTTCTGTGAATATATATATTATATATTTTATACATACGCACACACAGAGGCCAAAGTTAAACATCCAGAAGAATTTTCTGTCGTTCCTCCAAAAGTGTTTTGGGACTAAGACGCAAGCCACACGCCCGTATCCTCCTGACCACAGCCCATCTCAGTCGAAAAAGCTTTGAACAGAATCGATCGAGAGATAATGCGTAGGACTTGGAAGACGTATGGTAAGAAAGATAAGTTGTCGAGATCAGTTAAAAGTTTTCGAGATGGAAGTGAAGCATTTGTTAAAATACGTAGGTGGTAGATATCACTGAGGTACCAGTGAGATTATAAGGGTGAGTGCAAAACCGAAAGAAAGAGCTAGTGAAGGAATGGTAGCAGTTGATTTTTATAGGTATTTGGGAGTAAATGATGGTAGGATGAGAGATAAGTCATTATAGGCAAAGGAGGGAGGGTAGCTGGGTGTTAGGAAATAACAGGAATGGCATAAGTGTTTGACGATAACTGACAAACTGCTTTGAAGACAGGGATGCAGAGACAGATATGTAAAACGAGTCGTGTCACTGTTGATGTGACATTTTTATAAGTGCATAAATTGGCTACGAAGCTGTCAAAGATTTTGAGTAAATGGCCTTCTTAGTCGATATGTAATTAAAGGGTGATATATTCTCAATTTGATTATTCTCTTATACACCTTCTGCACACACAAACACACTTATATACTGTGTGTGTATATATATATATATAGGTATATATATATATATATAATAATGTGCATTAAAATGGGACACAATCGGCGTCAGTTTTTTTTATTTGTCTTCGGCTTTAAGTGCAAGTGGAAGAAAATACCAAAGAAGAATGAGATAAAGAGATGAATCAGAAAATTTGGCATGATGTGGAAAAAACGGTCTAAAATTTAAAAGGCCATCTGTGCGATGGTATTAACTCCTAATGAATAATTAATTGTAATCCGATTAAACCTAATGATTTTGGAATGACCCTTGTGTTCAATGGTCACGGCATTCAAAAAAAAAAAAAAAACACTTAAAAAACACGTTTGGAACCATGGCTCTGTTGACCAGTGATCCTTTGTTTACCTGAGCAACGAATTATGTTCTTGGTAGTTGTAGACTGTGGAGGGTCGTGATCTGGGTAGAGAAGTTCAGGGCCTAGCATCCTCATCCCACAACAAAATTAAAAAAAAAATCCGGGAAAGCAGAAGGTCAATATTATCGGGCGCCACCGCCAGGAAATGTTTGATTTTAGGTTCTCAGTAAGTCTTTTGGGATGAAGCTGCTAGTCCCATACCCTTTTCCGCCATTTAAATGGAATGCTCCCATTCGATCGTCTTTCTTACTCGGGACTCGAACCTGGGTTCTCTTGCTTGATAGGAAAGAAAGCTACAGAGCACAACAGGGGGTTTTTATATACACATATATGTATGTATGTATATGTATATATATATATATATATATATATATATATATATGTATATATATATATATATATATATATATATATATATATATATATATATATATATATATATATATATATATATAAACTGTGAGTGTGTATGTGTGTGTGTATGTGTTTGAGTAAACTATTGCAGTCTTTAGTTATTTTCTGATTGCATCTTGATGGTAGTAAGATTTGAACTTCAAGAATAGATCAAACCATTTCTCAAAAGGACATGGCTGATTGGTCGTAATTATGGCAAGAAGCGTCATGTGTATTTGTTAGGTGTACGTGTACGTGTACGTGTACATGCGTGTGTGTGTATATAAGCAGAGGAACATGCTTCGTCACCGTTTCAGAGTTTCAGACCACCAAGCCGAAACAGCCAGCGCATTTTGCAGCGCGTCCAGATTGGCATTGTTGCGCACCGACCACACAATACGAAAGTCACAATTCCGCGTATGATTTCTCCCCCAGCATTTTCCACTCGGCGTCCATTAATCAATATTCGCAGGTAAAGCTTCACTAATGACAAGTGAAGTACTGTCCTAATCGAAGGTTCGGGGGGCGGAAATCCCTTGCAACTGTTTCAAACAGTTTTCAACCGATTTCGATTTCCTGATTAATGCACTTATTCTAATTGCGCGCCGGCTCGTTAATCATTGAAATTTAGGCTAATGCCCGAGGGGGTCTGATGGGGATTGGGGAGGGGGAGGGGGTGGTGATTGGGGAGGGGGGGGGCGGCTGGCGGGTGGGCGCTGAGGAGGCGATGCGCTCTTGGTTACAACGCCTTGAATATAGTAAGATAATTTTATTTTCCTGACTAAAAGTATAATAAGAACTTTTTGAAGTTTCTCACTCATCGAGAAAACTTTTCACTAAAAAACTTCAAATTCTTCTTGAACACATCATAAAAAATCGTAGCGATTATTTTTTAAAATAAAAGTTTAATAATAACTGAACACGCGATGAACCTTTTTTTCTGTTTTCTTCTTTTGATTAAAAATAATTCATTCATTCTCTCCTCTGTTAAGCTTTGGAATTCTATTTCTCTTTTTGTTTTTCCATAATCTCCTTTCTTTGTTTTTATCAGGATCTTGCTGGGATTAGGGTATTTGGGTGCACATCATATCGAACTTGCCAGAAAAAGTTCAAATTTTTAATGAATCTTTTTGAAATTCCCCAAAAACGTTTTCCAGGGAAGTCTGGGAAATATCTCCTGAACATTACTTCTGATATTGAATTTTTATGTTGTATGTTGACTTTTTTTTTTGGTTTAGTTGCTAAATATCGTTATTTTCATGTTTTATGTATTGACTTTTTCTGGTTTAATTGCTAAATATTATTTTCATGTTTTCATATAGTGCCTATTTCTTTTTTTTTTAGTTTAATCGCTAAATATTGTTATTTTCATGTTTTATATATTGCCTTTTTTTGGGTTTAATTGCTAAATATTATCTTCATGTTGTCATATATTGCCTATTTCTTTCTTATTTTAATTGCTAAATACTGTTATTTTCATGTTATATTATGAGTAATTTTTTGGTTTAATACTAAATATTTTCAGTTGTTATATTGCGCCAGTTGTTTTTTTTGTTTTTGTTTAATTACTAAGTATTGCTATTTGGCGAGTTCCCATTGGAAATTAATAATATGCTTTAATGAGAACAATAATTACAGGATTCAAGAGCTCATCTGATGAAGCAATATTCCAAGACAAAGCTTCATTGTTTTAGTATAGAGTTCGAAAACAACCCCAGAATATGGAATTCTTTGCATTCCTCTATATTTCCTCAGTCACTTCACCCGGCCTTTGTTAGAAGCAGGTTTCGTAATTTCTTGATTATAATTTCCCTTATGCCAAACCCGCTACTGTTCCTGTTTAGTCAATATAATCTTCAGCAATATTCCTTTCATGATTACAGTCCATGAATCTCAAAGTACGTTATGAAACCACTTATTAATGGAGAGATATGGCCGTGTATCCCGTAGGGGGTTAGTGCCGTTTGTGCACTTCATGCGGTGCACTGTAGGTATTACTTAAACCCCTTTCATTCCTTTTACTGTACCGCCTTTCATATTCTCTTTCTTCCATCTTGCTTTCCACTCTCTCCTGACAGTTGATTCATTGCAACTGCGAGGTTTTCCTCCTGTTACACCTTTCAAACCTTTTACTGTCAATTTCCGTTTCAGCGCTGAATGGCCTCATAGGCCCCAGTGCTTGGCCTTTGGCCTAAATTCCATGTTCAATTCAATGCAATTCAATTCAATTTAGCTCACCGTACAAATGTTCTCAAGGGATATACCTGAGTACAGTTTAATGAAATGTGATATGGCCGCACTCATAAATGAGAAATTCTGTCGCATCCCGTATGTTTCTTGAATGTATTTATAATAATGAACTACAAACCTCTTTTCAATAGTTTATCGTAGCTCACTGGGCTGTGAAAACCATCAGTGTTGATTGATCTGTTTCCGGCAAATGAAGTCGCAAAACGAGACCCATCAAGAGGAAACGAGACATCTTTTATGCATTTGGAGCAATATGAATTAATAAACACGTTCCCGGCAGACTTCATAACCAGGACGGATTGATAACAACTTGACAAGTCGACGGTTTGTCCCGTCACCATTCCAAGGACTCGTTTGCCTGGGTGTTCTTTATCACTGAAGAATAGCTGGGCAAATAAATTGGCTCAAGAATGGCTATGTTTTTTCAGTCAAGGCAAATTTGCAGAATCCAAAGAATAACTGATTTTATATATCTTCGTTAGTGATAAGGAAAAATAAGATTACAATATTCACAGCAACTGGCGTGAAACATAATTCAGTACCATGGGGACTTGACAAACGTTCTTTATTTTGTACCTTCATCAGTGAAAAATCACGACATATATCATAATGATATACGCAGCAACTGACACCGGAAACACGAACATAAAATGAAACTGTAAAACGACGTTTTATTTCATACCTTCGTTAGGGAGAAAGAAAAATATCATAACGATATTGACAGAAATAATTGCTCCCACGTTCAAACAAAGACGCGAAAAACCACCGAATAGAGGGAAGCTTCAACAATACCCGATTTTTCAAAATGCATGAAAGCTTGCCATCAGAGTAACATTAACATGTTAATAAAGTCCATTTAGGCAGCTCCACCGGTGGGAATTCAACTCCTTCTCTTGTCAGCGGAAACTGATCTCATGCGAGTATGCTATAGATGGCAGAGGCAAGTTAGGAATTTACCAGTAAAATACCATTTCTCTGTGCAAACCTCCCTGGAGTACATTGGGAATAAACGGAGAGAGAAGAGAGAGAGAGAGAGAGAGAGAGAGAGAGAGAGAGAGAGAGAGAGAGGGGGACATAAGATCGATGGAAAGCAAGCCCTCTTGAACTGATGTAACATTTACGCATTTACGCATGCACATACGTACAAACATATTTCTTCTAACAGAGAAATAGGTATACATTTTTAGATGTATCGGTTCAACGGGTTGCTAATGGGCCTCCTGTGTAGGTACATGGGGGTGGGCCTAATTTTGTGCAAGTTTTTCCGTTCTGGGATTAATTGAATCAGCTGTTCAAGTGTGAATAAGGCAGTGATAAAATTTCTTTGTTTTTACTGAAACTAACCACTTTATATATATATATATATATATATATATATATATATATATATATATATTGTATATATATATATATATATATATATATATATATATATATATATATATATATATATATATATATATATGGGGAAGAAGGACTTATCAGTTATAATTCCCTTTGGACGTAAGTTATTCCCAAGATATAAGCAATTCGACATTAAGCCATGGCCCAGATTAACGTTTATATATACAAAAGAGTTGCGCGTGTGACAGAAATTCATATATGTATGTATGCATGTGTATATATATATGTATTTATTTATTATATATGTACTGTATGTTATAAATATATATATATATGTATATTTACACATACATACATATATATATATATATATATATATATATATATATATATATATATATATATATATATATATATTTACACAAACACACA
Source organism: Macrobrachium rosenbergii (assembly GCF_040412425.1). Classification (NCBI taxonomy): domain Eukaryota; kingdom Metazoa; phylum Arthropoda; class Malacostraca; order Decapoda; family Palaemonidae; genus Macrobrachium; species Macrobrachium rosenbergii. The sequence goes on along the minus strand of NC_089793.1, from coordinate 10,222,052 downwards.
CACACACATATTGAAGGAAAATCAGCACGAAATCACAAACGGAATCAAATTGAGTCGGTCCGGGGGGAGGAAGAGCGAAGCGGCGCGTAATATTACAAGAGCGTGAAAGGCGAGATTTATTGTCAACGCAACTGTGATTAAATCCTCCTAACGAACGTATCATTCAAGATTCAATCTATAGCCCTGACAGTCCTATAGTATCAATATTGCATCTGGGAATATCAATTCGCAATATTGAAGGCGGTTTCCCTTCCCCCCTTCCCTCTCCCCCCCTTCCCTTCCCCTCCCTTCCCTCCCCCCTCCACCTTCTTTGTATGGTTAGCGCTATGATGTCTGTATGGGAGAGATGGGGGAGAAGGGGTTAAAATGCGTAGGGGTAGCCCCCAACCCCACCCCTTTGTTGCCTCTCCCCAACTTCCCACCCCTTTGTTACCTCCTCCCCAAGTCCCCACCCCGTTGTTACCTCCTCCCCAGCTCCCTACCCCTCTGTTACCTCCCCAACTCCCCTCTGCCCTTTGTCAGCTCCTCCCAACTCCCCACCCCTCTGTACCTCCTCCCTAACTCCCCACCCCTTTGTTACCTCCTCCCCAACTCCCCACCCCTTTTTTACCTCCTCCCCAACTCCCCACCCCTTTGTGTGGTTAGTCCTGTGATGTCTATATGGGAGAGAAAGGAAAGGGGATAAAAATGCGTACGGGCAATGACCTTGTGTGGGATGGACTCGAGAGCGAACGCACGTATGTAACACACACATACGCAAAATTTTATTAGGTATTCTAGGTGTGATAAAAGAGGCAGCGTTTATTGTGTTTTTGATGTCATAAGAGGAAACGAGAGAGATTTGTCATCTTCTCTTTGGCTTGAGAGAGAGAGAGAGAGAGAGAGAGAGAGAGAGAGAGAGAGAGAGAGAGAGAGAGAGGTTATTTTCTTATATGATAAGATACTGTAAGAAAGAGAGAAAGAAATGTCATTGTCTTGTACTTATGATGTGGTACGGTCAGAGAGAGAGAGAGAGAGAGAGAGAGAGAGAGAGAGAGAGAGGTTATTGTCTTATTCATATGACAAGGTACGGTAAAAAAGACAAAGAGAGAGGGAAACGTTTTTGTCTTATTCGTATGATAAAGTACGGAAAAAGAGAGAGAGAGAGAGAGATGTGATGTTATTGTTTTATTCATATGATAAAATACGGAAAGTGAGAGAGGGAGAGAGATGTTATTATTTTATTCATATGATAAAGTACGGAAAGAGAGAGAGAGAGAGAGAGAGAGAGAGAGAGAGAGAGAGAGAGAGAGAGAGAGAGAGAGATGATGTTATTGTTTTATTCATATGATAAAGTACGGGAAGAGAGAGAGAGCGAGAGTGAGAGAATTTTTGTTTTGTCTTATGCGTATGATAAGGTAAGAAAAAACAAGGAAGCATCGAGAAAACAGAAGCTCAACAAACTAAAGTTATTTTTTTTTCCAGCATTTCTGAGAACTTTGCATAATGAGCACCTCACGATATGTCGGAAGGAGATGCGAAGTTTGAGCGGATTAAATGGTGTCAGAGATTGGATGCTAATATCTTTCGGCATAATTTAGCCCTCCCACGGACAGATTATAAAAAATGAAGTAGGTATAACCCCTTAAAAAGAAAAAGAAAAACACATACATCGACTGAAGTTCATCTGACCCGAATGCGGGTGCGATGTTTGTGATGTGACTGGTGTTTCAGAAATGAATTTTCGAAGAGCGTCTCTGCCCTATTGGCTGCAGGTGTGGACGCCAGTGGTATGAGTCAGCATATATTGACAACAACAACAGCGTTGCACGCACACGGGTCGGCTTGAGCAAGCGATGAAAAATTTAAAAACTGTGTCAGCAGCTGAGAAATTTATGGAATGTGGCTGTCTAGGTTTATGAAGAAACGATGTCAAATTTTCACAGAATCACCGTCCGCCATTATTGTCTTTTTCACTGCCCCCTTAAAATGACAGTATTCACTGACATTAAACAAGTGACACACAAGTTGAAAACAGTCTCCAACGCTGACGAGTAGTCCAGCACCCGCACGCAAAAGAAATCCTTCACTTCTCTTTACTTTTCGCAAAGCGTTTTCCTCCGAAAACGTTCTGAATCCGAATTCCCCAAATACGGGACTCAAACGGTTTGCCGAGTTTCATTGCGTGAGGCCGCTTGTAGTATTTACCGTATATCTGGTGAATGTGACCAGTAAATGGGAAACGCTGCCTCGCTTTTAAGCAGTGCCCAGCGTGAGGTCTAAGAAAATGAGTAAATTCGAGACCGTCATTATAAACATGGAAACCTCAGAGAGAGAGAGAGAGAGAGAGAGAGAGAGAGAGAGAGAGAGAGAGAGAGAGAGAGAGAGAGAGAGAGGCAGAAAAAAAAAGCTGTAAAGTCACAACAAAAACAGAGAAGAAACAGGAACTGTAGATTGTCATGCGTTTAAACTTAAACTACGCTCATCAGTTGCAACATTTGCGTCAGAAGTCCTCCTCAGAGGTCTTCATAAAGGTAATGAAAGACTTACTGTGAATAGTTCCCATTGTATTTCCGCTGTCATGAATCTCATGCAGCCTCCTCGAGGTAAAAAAATAAAAAGACCCTCAAAAGAAGACGAAATTCTCCTCCTAAAATCTTCTGTACCGGAGAAAGGGGGTCAGAGTGTTTCAGCACTGAAGTTGGGATTTATGGTAATTGAAGTTTCCTTCAGGCAGCGCAAAGTGGCGAGACCAGCTTCGGTAATCAGAAAGTGACGACGTAAAATCCTGAATGACACAAGAGACGAACCGAGTGACATTGCCATAAAGTTACATTAAAAAAAAAAATACTTCATTGCAAAACTGCTGCCCACGTGAGGTATCTTTTATTGAAGTATTATGTCCTTCATATAATGACACCCACATCCTCCTACCGACTTGTATCTCTGGGGACACACACACACACACACACACACACACACACCGATGAATGTCAAAAGAAAAGCTTATGATGTGATGTAACAAACTATACTATATATGATGCAGACATTTCTGACATTTCTGTTTGACGTTTCCATTGCATCGAGGTCAATCCGTTTAGAATATATATTTATATACAGAGTTACTTATATGGCATTGGTGATTGTAATATTCCCCGTGGACTGGTGACTTCGCATTGTGACGCTACTGTGACGCTGTCATGAACTCGTTCTGACGTAAGAGAAACGGGGTATTACGAAATTCGGTAAAAGGAGGAGGAATATGCTAGATTTTGGAAGGAATATATATACATGTACACGTATGTATGTAAATATATACATATATACATACACATTTTACACACATACATATATATATATATATATATATATATATATATATATATATAGATAGATAGATAGATAGATAGATAGATATAGATGTATGGAGAGAGAGAGAGAGAGAGAGAGAGAGAGAGAGAGAGAGAGAGAGAGAGAGAGAGAGAGATTTTGGGCACTCGTGGTCCAGTGGCTAGGATGCTCGCCTCAGCAGTGAGAGGCTTGATGAGCCAATTAATGACCTATTTGGTTTCCTCCGCAAAAGTGCTGTTTACATAATGATGGGAACTGTAATGATAATAATTAATGTTAGTTCCCTAATTGGGATTGTTCAGGTATTTTGTCGCGCCCTGTGAATGGCACAACAGCCATAATGTTAATTAGATATCTAAGTAGCAGAGGTATGAAAAAGAAAATCCTTTCACGGTGGTGTGCTAGGCGTAGAGAATTTATGCGTGCTTGTTTAAGAAAATATTTTCTGGCAAACAAGGACTTAGAATTCATTCTGGTAAGTGTATTGCTCTTTCAATTTAGTTTACTGTCCTATGATATATATATATATATATATATATATATATATATATATATATAAATATATAATAAATATATATAGCAAATATATATATATATATATATATATATATATATATATATATATATATATATATACACACACACACACATGATAGTGTGCATTGTAATCGGATGGACAATTTCAATTCTTTGTTGAAATTCTTATGCACTATATCAGAGCGCATATAGAACGTCTGCTATAGTCTGCCCTTTGTCACAAGCTGAAGTTACGTGAAACGCAGCCTGAGATGTTATTGTTTTACTGTATAGTTACCTGATATTGATTCTTAAAGGAATTGCAACCTGATCACCTTATAGGTCTTTGTGTTTACGAACCTTCATTTAGGCTTAATATTCTCTCTATCTCTCTCTCTCTCTCTCTCTTCGCTTTTTCTTATTTCTGCGCACGCGCACACACACTTACACTAATACACTAAAGCACCCATAAACTTCGTGTTAACCAAATTATCGACGACCCACCTTCCATTCGAAAAGGCTTCCGATCCTAGGTAGAAATGGTTCTTTCCCCTTCTTTTATATATTGAAAAGAATATCTATATTCGGGCAAAGAAATGTCTATATTTATAGAGTAAATCTTCCTCAAGGGAAAGTAAGGAATAGGATGCTCATCAGTCCTTAAATTTATACAGCTATGAATTGGTTAGAAATGGGTTTCATCTATTCTTGAGATGGCTGCATTAAGATGTATAATGTAAATACGAGGTATTTGACTAATTGCAGTGGGATAAATATTTCAGAGAAAATGAACCATCTCTGCAAAGGTGTCCTTTCTGCGAGATTAAATTGCCTCCAGATGATAAAAGAAAAGGTGTGAAAGATGACTGGACGATGAAATAAAAGAAAGGTAGATATGGAAGATAAAAAATGCCCTTTCAAATAGAAGGTGTGGTCTAAATCTAAAAGATAAAAATTGCTCTTTACAACAGAAAAATATTAGAGATCCCCTTTGAAATACAAGAGTGGTTATGGAAAATGACCATTTTTTCCCTTTATAGTGGAAGAAAATGTTTAAAAGATGAAGAGGGCCCTTGAAAAAGAAAGAAGAGTAAGCAGGAGAGGTGATAATTGCCCTTCAGACTCGAATAAGAGATGACATGAAAGAAGTAAAAATAAACTGCTTTCCAAAATCAAGGAGAAAATGTTAATCTGAGAGACAACAATTGCCTTTTAAATTCGAAGGGGAAGAGTAGATCCGAAAAAAAAAAGATCCTTTCCCTCCCATGGGAGTTTTATATGCACCGAGGGTTAACGAAGGTTGAAGCTTCTACAAAATGTATCGTTGCTATCAAAGAATCCTCCTCCTCCTTCCTCCCCCTCCTCGCAAAGACAAGTAGGTCAGTAGGAAAGACGCTTGTTCGGAAGGAGGGCGTGAGGTTGGCTGGAAAAGAGAGGTCACCTTAGAAAAGAGGGGTGGGTTTGGAAAAGAGAGGTGGTCGTAGATAAGAGGGTGAATCTGGGAAAGAGAGGGGAGCCTGGAAAGTAATGAGAAAAGTCTGGAAAAGGGAGATGATCGTGAAAAAGAGAGGCTATCCTTGAACAGCCAGGGGCAAGCTGGAAGAGAGATGAACCTGGATAAGAAAGGCGTGTGTGAAATGGAGAGATAAGCCTGGAAATGAGTAGCGAGTCAGGTAAAGGGAGGTTTCCCTGGGAAAGGAAAGTGAACCTGGAAAAGGAAAAATGAACCTGGAAAAGGGAGATGAGTCTGGAAAAGAGAGGGGAGCCTGGAAAAGAGAGGGAAGTCTGGAAAAGGGACATGATCATGAACAAGAGAGGCTGTCCTGGAATAGACAGATACGAGCTGGAAGAGAGATGAACCCGGAAAAGCAATGTAAGCCTGGAATTGAGAAATGAGCCTGGAAACGTGTTGCAAGTCAAGATGGAAAAGAGAGAGGTGAATCTTGAAAAGAGAGATATGCTTAGAAAAGAGAATTGGGCTGGAAAAAAAAGAGAATAGCCTGAAAAAGAGAGAACCCTGGAATACTGGTAAGTGAATGGGAAATGGAGTTCAGAATCTGGAATCATGGAAAGAAGAGGCAGCCGGGAGATGAAATAAAGTTTGGGACGAAACAGTTGTGCGAAATGAGAAAGGGTAAAGAAAGGGAATAAGGAGGGGGAAGAAGGGAAGAGAGCAACGGGGAGAGAAAAGGTGTTAAGAGTTACATAACAAAGAGGTTAGAAGGGCAACAGCAAACAGGAGATTTTAATTAATGTCCGAAGTTACTCACGTACACAGGTGAAAGGACGAACAGAAATGAATATGGTGGGAGCTGCAACGCTTCTGTTGATGCATTTTGAAGAAAACAAAGAGTATGCAGTCGCCTGTTGCAACATATACATACATACATATACATATATTATATATATATATATATATATATATATATATGAATAATGTGTGTAAATATATACATAAGACATACACACAACTATTTTATATATATTATATATATATATATTATATGTATATATATATACATATTATTGTATATATATACACACATACATACATATATATATATAAATTTATATGTATATGTATATATATATATATATATATATATATATATATTATATATATATATATATATATTTATTATACATTTATACACTCGTCAATTAAGTAGCAGATCTTAGACGCCTTCTCTACGCTGTGATCTTGGTATTCAAAGGAGAGACAAAGGCATAACTCTAAATTGAACTGCTTTCACCACGATCACGTAACAGGGTCCCAAGCAGCAATATCAGCTTGTCTATAACGACGCTGACAGCGAAGAGCAGAATTCAGTATCCATGTTGCACATTATTGCTTTCATTACTAAGTAATTGAAAAGAAAAATA
>NC_089793.1:10202823-10210323 GCF_040412425.1 Macrobrachium rosenbergii | reverse complement strand
TTTTAGGTGATCATTATCATCATCATCTTATTATCAATAATTGTATTAATTTAGGCAACAATAAGGTTATGAATTGTACTATATCTCAGTTGAATCTTAATATATAGTTTTCTCAGATTTTCTTAACAAGTCATATACAATACGTGATATCCTTTCCATCTGCTGATAGAATTTAATATAATTTCCCTCTTATATATTTATCAAGTAATGTGAAACATATCGCCCTAACTCATTATGTTTCGGTATCCACGTGTCATTTTGCCAAATTTAAATCGACCACAGATAATGAACAAATTATTCCATTCCCCTAATATTTTTGGTCGCATTTTTACCCTGAAAACCTTTAAGTCTGCATTTTGGAAATGAAATTAAGGAAAGGTACTTCCACAACAGGATTTGAACCTGGTTTAAGATTAAGTAAAGGTCATGCGGTAACCTGAATAGTACTCCCAGAAGTGTATTTTAACTTCGCGATGGATTGATGGTTTTGTGACGAGTTGTAATCTGGTTAAGAAAAAAGCCACTGCAGGGAACCAAGTTTAAGATATAACAAGTTTAAGATATATTTAATAAATATAAAAACGAGTTTTCGACCTTCACTAAGGTCCTCTTCAGCTGTACTAAAATAATAATTACAATGTGTTGACAGATGTAAAAGATTAACAGAAAAATAAAAGCACTATTTTTTATTTACTTTTTAGTTTTCTGTAAAAGAAAGCTATTGTGCCGGCTTTGTCTGTCCGTCTGCTCTTTATTTTGTCCGCACTTTCTGTCCGGTTCAGATCTTAAATTCATTGATAGCAGAGGGCTGCAAACTGGTATGTTGATCATCCACCCTCCAATCATCAAACATACCAAATTGCAGCCCTGTAGCCTCAATAGTTTTTATTTTATTTAAGGTTCTGGCAACGATATAGGATAGGCCACCAACCGGCCGTGGTTAAAGTTTCATGGGCCGCGGCTCACACAGCATTATGCCGAGACCACGGAAAGGTAGAACCATTTTCGGTGCCCTTGATTATGTGCTGTACAGAAAACTCGATTCCGCCGAAGAAACTTCGGCGCACTTTTTACTTTTTATGCTCTGTAAACACTTTGTAATTACTTTTTAGTAAGGCTGAAGAGGACTTTAGTTCAGGTCGAAAGTTCCTGTTTTTTATATTCATTCACTTAAACTTAGTTTTCTGGGGTGGTCTTTTGCTTATCCATTCAGGACAACCACGAAGAATGTGTTTTTATTACTGTAGTGTTAATCTTCTCATAACATCACTGTGATTCAGGTTCACTTCCTCAGTGGAAAATGTATCCAAGAACATTAAGAAATCAGGACGTGAAGAAGTCATTGCGAACAACTGCTAGTTATATTTAAAATGCTGTGTTTTATATGAAAAACAATGTTTTATTTAAATGCTGTGTTTTCATTAAGAAGCTGCGTTTACGTAACGGGCGGGTGGCACCCATGCGTGTACCAGTTCTCAGTTTAATTCTCGGTAGAATACCCTTCTGTCTTTTCTTTCCCAGCAGCTCAAGTTCACCTCCCGGATAAAATATTCACTAATTCTTTCCGACGTATCGCTAGAGGAGGCGACGAAAATTAAGAGCAGCACTTTTTTTTTTCCCCTGTCCAGACAGACGGCTGGGTTCATAACCGCTAAAAATGGAAACTAAAAGTGCTGACTTGACATTCAGGTATTTCGTCTGGAGGGGAAAAATGGAGATGATAAGATGAGTTCAGTATAATTATGAATAGCAAATGCTTCTGACAGGTAGGTCGGATGATCTCACAGCGTTCAACAGTTAATTTAAGTTTCATAATATAGCGAACGTCATTTTGTGTTATTGTGCGTTCACATTACAGCGTAATTTCTGGTGGTAAAGATATATCTGTTGATCAAAGAGAGCACCATATATATGTATATATATATATGTGTATATATATATATACATATGTTTGTTTATATATATATATATATATATATATATATATATATATATATATATATATTTATATTTATATATGTGTGTATGTATGTGTAATGTTAGCATCATGGCTTAACATGCAAGGGAACCCAGGTCCAATCCAGGGAGAGGAAGAACGGATTGACCTTTTGCTTTTAAAGTCCACTGGGCCTTTGTTGACTCTATGAAGGAATTACACCCGGGTAATAGATTCACAGTGAGATACGGCCAGCAACCCCATTCTAAATGGGTCGTTGAAGACTAGAGGGCAACTATTGTTTTCTGGCGCTACTCGCTGCTTCAGGAAAATGTGGAAGCCAACTCTCCTTTAGGGAAGTGAAATGCGGATTTTAAACCCGAATCTGATATTAAATTGTTGAAGCTGCTGAGATGAATGGTTGAGCTGTTCGCACAGTGTGAGTGGCAAAAGGAGAATTGAAACGTTGAGAAAAGTGGAGATACACAGAAGCGGTGAAAAGGCTAGTGGAGATGAAAGGATGGAACGGAGTGTTATGTGGTGGTTTGGTCCTGTCGAAGGGATGGGAGAAACAGTGGTGCAAAGAATGCTTAATCTGGAAAAAGAGGTTCGGAATAGGGATGGCCTTACTGTCCAAGAAGTGCAGGAGTACATGTAACTTAGAGGTGAATGGAGCCGTGTTTGTACAGGGGTTCGATGTATTGCTAAGGTACGTTTCTATTATTGTTGTAGGGTTAATTTCTCATTCGGCAGTTAAAGTAGATATAGAGGTAGTGTGTTGTCTAGATACTAGATATTACATACATACATATATAATGTATACACATGTATATATGTGTATTTATATATACATGTGTGTGTACATTATATATATATATATATAGAGTATATATATATATATATATATATATATATATATATATAGATATATATGTATGTATGTATGTATGTATGTATGTATGTATGAGACAACTTTTTCTCTCATTCGAAAGTCAGCTTTACTCTAAGCTTCTCGGTTCGTTCGTCGCTAAGCAGGCCCCCATTAGCTGAAAAATCTCTCAGGAGCCAATGCGTGTTTCATAACTGAATAATTTTTCTAGCGTTAGATTTGATATTAACTGGCAATTAAATACAGAGTTACGTCCCAGATTCCTTTTAGATCTAGAAAACTCTATCCGTTCTTTGTGTTCGTTATCCCGTATTCATTATTTTAATTTCTTAAAATAATATTCATGAAAGAAAAACATTCGCAAAAAAATCCTCAACGATAAACTTATATAAAGCCTACCAAATGTGGATTAAAGTTTCAGTTTTGTAATTCACAGGAAAAAATATGGTTTAAAGTATTAATCGGATATTTCATTCTGACATTACAGTGCTGTGCTTAACAGACCTGTCATCTTGCCTTGTTTACTGGAGAGAAAACCCTTTGGAAACACGTCAGATCTTGACCATGAATCATAACTGGTATTATTGTATATGTATATATATAGATATATATATATACACACATATATATATATTTATATATATATATTATGTATATACTATATATATATATGTATATGTATATTATATATATATATATATATATATATATATATATATATATGTATGCATAATTACATATACACACAACTATAAGTAAGTAAGTATAGCTTAGTTTTACCAGACCACTGAGCTGATTAACAGCCTCCCTAGGCTGGCCTGAAGGATTAGACTATTTTTACGTGGCTAAGAACCAAATTGGTTACTTAGCAACGGACCTACAGCTTATTGTGAATCCGAACCACTTATAGCGAGAAATGAATTTATCACCAGAAATAACCTCTAATTCTTCATATCAGCTTCGGCGGGAATCGAACTCCGGCCCATATATATATATATATATAGACTGATGAAGTTTAAGGAAATGAAAATTACGTACAAGGACATCGCATTTATGTAAGTATTCACATGATTATTTTTTTATAAACGAATTTTATCCAGTAAAAACTCATAAATTCCCAGATGCTAGAGAACAAAAGAAATACTTTACTTTAAGAAATGAAAAAGAAGAAGAAAATGTCAAGCTCCTGACAACTTAGATGTGATGACGTCTGCTCTGTTGCTATTTTAATTTGCAATATAAATGAGTACGGAGAGAGAGAGAGAGAGAGAGAGAGAGAGAGAGAGAGAGAGAGAGAGAGAGAGAGAGAGAGAGAGAGGTTACTTTACTTGACGACAAACATGTGACGAATTGTTTCAGCTGGATAGATGGTGAAGATTACTTCATAATGCCCCGTCGTTTTTAGTTTTCTGTAAAAGAAAACTATGGTGCCGGCTTTGGCTCGTCCGTCCGCACCTTTTCTGTCCGCCCTCAGATCTAAATCATTGAGGGTAGAGGGGCTGCAAATTGGCATGTTGATCATCCACCCTTCAGTCATCAAATGATACCAAATTGCAAGCCCTCTGGCCTCAGTAGTTTTAATTTTATTTAAGGTTAAATTCAGTCATGATCATGTGTCTGGCAACGCTATAGGACATCCCACCACCGGGCCGTGGCTGAAATTTTCATGGGCCGCGGCTCATACATCATTATACGCTGTACGGAAAACTCGATTTCGCCGAAGAAAATTCGGCGCATTTTTTACTTGCTATTTGTGATATTGCTTGACGGTCTACATTAAGAAAGAAACCCATCACTCAATTCCACTCATTACTTTGTTTTTTTGCAACCCACGACTCTCGACCACCAACCTGGTACTAAATGCCCTGCTCTTAACTGAATGACACCATGTCTGTAAGGAAACCTGTTCATTCCTCGTCCAAGATCCAATACGGGTATTCTGTATTGTACGTAAACGAGACTGACAGACACATATGCTGCATCTGCAGTTCATCGACGGTTTATATATATATATATATATATATATATATATATATATATATAATGTGTGTGTATGTATGTATGTCTATCTATCTATCTATCTATCTATCTATCTGTGTACACACACATATATATAATGGCATTTGATATATATATCTTCATGAATAAAAAGAATGAATTAATGTATGGATACTCATAAATACATATTTGCATCATGAGGTCAAACGGATACTTATTTACATACATACATGTATACACTCCCTGGCTCCTTTCCCTTACTTTATAGTCTTCAGTGCTTTGCTCCATCTTATTACCTGGCGTCAAGTCTCAGTGTTTCTTTAATTTTACATACATACATACATAAACACAATATTAAAAGAGAATTTTTTATACATAAAAATATATAAAAATGTTAGGAAAAAGTGAGTGTATGTGTATCAAAGCAGATATTTACATTACTGTTAATTTCATATACATACCATTTTAAAAGATGATTTTTTTTACATAAAAATACATAAAAATTTTAGACAAAGCAGAGATATACATAATGTTAATTTTACATACATACCATATTAAAATAGGATTTTTTATACATAAAAATATATAAAATGTCAGGCAAAAGTTAGTATGTGTGTATCAAAGCAGATACATAATACTATTAATTTTACATACATACCATATTAAAAGAGGATTTTTTATACTTAAAAATATATAAAAATTTTATGCAAAAGTGAGTATATTTGTATCAAAGCAAACATACACATACTGTACAAACGTGCCTTCATATCAAGATGCTAGCAATGCCAAACCTGTACACTGGTCTGACGATTAAGCAATATTTGATGGCGAAGTCCAAAAGCTCAATTGATTACTATCTCAGTCCAGAGGCCTCCGGAGACACCCTCTGTACGAGTAATCTAACACCGAATATTATGTTGCTGCAGGATTTCAATTTCCACATAAACAAATGGATACGCTGGTCATATTAAACTAGGAAGTGGGTCATATTGGCAATATGTGTAAGGCTCTTCAACAGCTGACTTTTGCTCCCTGTATTTGTGGCTTGACGGGAAATGCTATGATTCATAGCAGTATATATATGTATATATATATATATATGTATATATACACACACACACACACACACACACACACATATATATATATATATATATATATATATATATATATATATATATATATATTATATATATACATATATATATATATACTGCTATGAATCATAGCATTTCCCCTGTCAAACCACAAATACATACATACATATATATATATATATATATATATATATATATATATATGTACATATATACATATATATATATATATATATATATATATATATATACATATATATATACATTTACATATATATATATATATATATATATATATATATATATATATATATATATCTGTATATATATATATATATATATATATATATATATTTATATATATATATATATCCATATATATATGATATCTTACTATCAGGCTCATATAATGCCCCACTTGCCATATGCAAACAGAAACATTGTGTCTTTAACTCATTTTTCAGTAGTGGTACTTGCTTTAGTTGTTTGTTTCATTCATACTGTAACTTTCACTTCAGTTAGTTAGCAAGTGCTTTCAAATTTTACTCTTTTAAAGCAGGATGCATTTGGGTGATTTGTTTCCAGATTTAAAATTATTTTTCTACTTTCAGTTTTGACTTAATTATACCTTTTAGTTTATTCTGGGTTTCGTGGGGGTTGTTTATTTCTGCTTTTAAGCTTATGTATGAGTTTTCGTTGTCTGATTTTTTTGTTTTATGCTTATTCTTATTTTCCTTCTGCGATTTATTTCTGGTTTGAACTTTTTCTAGAGCTTTTTGTCATTTTCATGGACGGGATTTACTCTTATTTTTAAATGTTATGTTTTCATTGATGATAATTTATTCAAACTTATCTACGTCGCCCTTACGTCAAGTGACATTTAGCCCCCAAAAATTATTCATGTCATCCCCTTGAGCGTCATTTCAATTACTGGAAGGCTAATTGTTTGTACAAATTAACAAAAAAAAAGAAGAAAATGAAATAAAATTGCCAATTTCGACGACACCAGAATCCCTGTCATAAAAAAATACTTTTGTTTTGGGAGTTGAAGGCCGCGGTAATTATAAATTAATGGCAAAACTTTGTCATTTTCAGTAACCGAATGACGAAAGCTAAAGGTCGCTGAGTCATGGCGATCGGAGGTGACGCAAATGTCGGGGAAATTCGCTGAGCGAAGCTTTTTTAATGCAGGGCAGAAGAAGAGCCGCTTGGGAACTTCCATGTCAGTGGCTGTTGTTGTCAGGGTTGTTTTCCCAGAGAGAGAGAGAGAGAGAGAGAGAGAGAGAGAGAGAGAGAGAGAGAGAGATCAGTAAACGATCATTTGAGGAGAGAGAGCGAGAGAAAGAGAGAGAGAGAGAGAGAGTGATCAGTAGAAAAGTATCGTTTATGAAAGAGAGGGAGAGAGATCAGTAAACTATCACAGAGAGAGAGAGAGAGAGAGAGAGAGAGAGAGAGAGAGAGAGAGAGAGAGAGAGAGAGAGAGAGATCAGTAAACGATCATTTGAGGAGATGAGCGAGAGAAAGAGAGAGAGATTAGTATAAAAATATCATTTATGAAGGAGAGGGAGAGAGATCAGTAA
>NC_089793.1:10180323-10197823 GCF_040412425.1 Macrobrachium rosenbergii | reverse complement strand
TTTAGTACTTCCAATTAAATATTTATTTTCCCGTTGAAGATGTTACAAATTCAAGTCCTTAATTAAAAGTTTAGATTAAAAAGACGCAATGTACGGACAAAATCACTCGTTAAGTAACACAGAAAAGCATTTTTAAAGAAGAAAGGTAAGAATTACCAATATATTTATTTTAGTCAATGCAAGAATTAACAATTTACCATTAGTATCAGTACTTGTAACTTGCTCGGAAGGAATATTTTCAAAAATCCAGATGGTCTCTGAAAATTAATTGTAGTTGATTATTACACGTTGAAGTAGATTTTTAAACCAAGAAATTCTTCTACAGGCGACAAGAATCCATTTATCTCGTAATAACAATTATTTTTATATATATATATATATATATATATATATATATATATATATATATATACACATACATGTATATATATATATATATATATATATATATATATATATATATATATATGTGTGTGTATGTATATGTGTGTGTGTGTGTGTATATATATATATGTGTGTGTGTCAACAAATAGGTCTTGACAGTATATTTATTAGCCATAGGAAAAATAAAGAAAGGGTATCAAGCGCTTTCGTGTTCTTTCAACACATTTTCGAGGAACACAAAGCGCTTGGTACTCCTTTTATTTTTCCTGTGGTTTTGCTAAATATATATATATATATATATATATATATATATATATATATATATATATATATATATATATATATATATATATATATATATATATATGATATGTGTGTGTGTGTGTGTGTGTGTATTGTTTTAAATATTGTTTAGCACCCGGTTCTTCGTCGGTTTTAAGCTTTCTTTTATGTGAGAAAACAGATTTTCACAGTGGCACCAGATCTTACGAAAATGGCCGAATCACGCTTCAAGTTCCCTTTCTTGCAGTTATTTACCTTCTTTTTGTTTCATGCGATAAAATGAAATTCCCATTTATTGAAAATTAATTTATCTCTCACTATGTTCAATAAATAATTAAAGTTCATAATAATCATAGTGCATGATATTTCATACCTGGTATCAAAGCTACGAAGACATTAGGTTAGTGGCTTTTTATTGTATCGCTTTTTTTTTTTTTTTTTTATAAA
This sequence comes from Macrobrachium rosenbergii, assembly GCF_040412425.1. Classification (NCBI taxonomy): domain Eukaryota; kingdom Metazoa; phylum Arthropoda; class Malacostraca; order Decapoda; family Palaemonidae; genus Macrobrachium; species Macrobrachium rosenbergii. The sequence goes on along the minus strand of NC_089793.1, from coordinate 10,196,710 downwards.
ACGATGTAGGCTCATTCTGAAAGGAGACTTAAATAGCTGAGAGAGAGAGAGAGAGAGAGAGAGAGAGAGAGAGAGAGAGAGAGAGAGAGAGAGAGTATCACAGAAATGGTTCAGGCTCATTCTGAAAGGAAACTGATAAATAACAGATAGAGATTGTGCGTGTTATAGAAATTCTTTAGGCTCATTCTGTAAGAAGGAAGGTAGAATTAGAGAAAGAGTGGTGGGGTTGGGATTGGAAGGGGGCCGGGTGGGTGGGCGGGAGGCAGATGTCTATAGAGGAGTGGGTATTTCATTAGTAATAAATCCAGTATTGTGTTCTTTCCTGAAAAGATTTTAGAGACTAGATGGTGCTTTTTTCTTTATTCACACAGTCATTTCATCAGTCTTTTCCTGTATTAAATTACAAACGTCGCCTTCAAACACTAATTCAAAAAGCACTTTCACAAGGAAAGTGCAAGAAAAGAACTCAATTTTAATCGTAGTATATGTGGAAGCATGTGCATGTAAGTGTGTGTATTTTTCTCATGTCTTTGGGCCACCTTCACTAAGGGAAGAGAAATTCTCTCAAATCAAATCGGACGGAAGCAATAAATTTTTTTGTTTAGAAAGGTTCCTGTGAGCGTCTGTGATTTGTTTGTTTTTATCGCATCCTGTTTACTCCCTTCCATACATTACGCGGACGCACTATATATCAGAAAACAATAAAGAGAAAACGCCCAGCATCCCGTGAGCCGCAACCGTTAGGGAGACGTAGTATTGCTTCTCCAAATAACCCGCACTTGGAGGGCAATAGCGAGAAACCCAAGTCCCCCGTCCCTTTTCCCCTCTCTTCTTAAGATACGTCGTAGAACGCGAGATAAAAGTTACACTATTGGCTTTCCAGATGCTCGTGCGATAAGAGGAACGTGTTGTTTAGAATCACGCCAGGAGCTTTACAGAGAGAGAGCGAAAACTAGCAATATGAGCGAGAGCTCTTCTTGAATGCGTACGAAAAGTGGGAAGTGGCCCCGGGGCCATGGGGAGGGGACGGATGGAGGAGAGAGGAGGGGGGAGGGGACGGGTGAATTATCATTTGCTTACACAAACCTCAACTGGGCCATTTCGGATTTCCTCTCACAGGCTGCCATTTCTTTCCCCTCTTTCTCTCTTTTTCTCTGTCTTTTTTTTTTTTATCTTTCCCATTCCTGGTTATGTCTTTCTTCAGGGGTGTTCTTACGAGACCTTTTTGTTGTGCCGTCTCCTCCCATTTAGGGATTCGCGTGTCCTACTTTGGGCGTGATAAACTTCCCGCTCCGTGTAGTGTCTTTACATCACGTTGAAATACTTCTCTGAATCGGAGTTGCATCATGGCTCCATTTTTTATTCTCAGCGTTTTTATTTCTTTATTATATTCTCGATGTCTTTCTCTTTTTGCACCCTGGCTTTTTCGTTTTCTCAACGCGTTTTTCAATTCTACATTTATTTTACTTACTGTTCTTATTTATTCGTATATTTCCTCTTCCTACTTATAGAAAAATTCCTGAATACCTCATTATAACACCATTACCCTAATTCCGGCAATTACACCTGACTAGATTACTCTTGTTCACGAAATTACGTAATTATGCCATTGTCATATTTGCCTCTATTTTTTTCTTTTCTTTTCGTTTCAATCCTAAGATTACATCGTCGTAAGGCTGCTATTTTAGGTTTTCGCTAATTTTCTATATTTTATTTCATGAGCCATTTTCTCTAATATTTATTTACGCATTCTCGTCGACTTTTCTTTAGACGATAGATTAATTCAGATTTTATTTCTACGTTCTTGGTTTTGTTAATCCTCTGCATTTGTAAAAATGCTACTATTTCTCATTTTGTTTTATTGCATTTCATTCTGTTTTCCTATGAATTTCACTTACAGATGTGCTTTAATGCCAGTTATCTTTAATTAATAGAATATTTATACAAATCATCCATTTTAGTTTATTGCCTTCACGTTAGAGTATTTCTTTTAATTAATTTGGTTTCAACTTCTGCGTGTTGTTTTTCCCCTAGACCCTTCCACCCATCGATTACTTAAGATTTGATTTAACACAGTCTTCCCTTGTTTGTGTCCAGTATTTTTTATTTGATTTAATTAATTGTTGTGTTTTTTTGTCTTATTTTTCACTGACGCAATCATTGTACCTTTTTTTTCTCCCCCAGGGCTATATTTAACTGACAAACAATGAAAAAGGACGTTTATGGCATCGTTTGTCACGAAAGGTCATACGTCAATGACAAACACAATTGTTCTCTTTATCGACGCGACAAATCTCTTTTTTTTTTTCCAGTCCTCGTGATTTGTCACCAAGAACGTCGTATTTTTGTGATCCGAGAACACTGATTTAGGCAAAAACAAAAGGGAAGGAGGGGGGAAGGGGGTGGGGGAGGTTCCCCCGGAAACTTATTGATAAAAAGAAAAAATGAAAAAAACACACGCACCCAAGTTGATATAAGGGGGCTGAACAAACATTATTTGGTCTGACAACGCCGAGGAATTTTTGATTTTTTGTAAGATAAAGGATATTTTGGTTATGGTAATCCTTCTTTCCTGAGGCTGAATTCTTTTTTATTTTTATTATTCATCTGACGCGTTTTGTTTTCCCATAACTCTCGTAAACATCGCGGCAGGGACAATGCATTTTAATTTCTCGGAATAGAGTGTGAGATGAAGGAAAATAGACTACCCACTCTGATCTGTGTACAGCACTCACACACGCAACCTTTTACGCTGTTATTTTTAATTTCCAAGCCTCTCTCTCTCTCTCTCTCTCTCTCTCTCTCTCTACTGATATCGACGGACGCTTTCTGTCAGGGGATTAAAGTATTCAGTGTGCACTATACTGCCGTGCAACCTTATCTGAAAATCTTTTTGTCATTCCTAAAAGTTTGTTGCCTAAAATAAACAAGAGAATTTCCTCACTTGTGAAAGAGTGATGAGGCAACGCGGGATAACCTTGATATTTTTTTTTTAAGTGAAGATGTGGCTTGTACGGGAGGTTTAAAAAATGTCCTTTTCTAGCCCAGTTCCGAAGAAAGCAGGAGAAAGGAAAAGGAAAAAAGGAAGGAAGCGATAGACATTCAAACTGTTAAAGGAAGGAAGGAAGGTTATGATAGTCAGGGAAACCAGAAGTCGGAAGAGAGTTCCAAAGCATACCAAAGACATTAAGTTAAGGGTGGTTCAGCTACTTACCCATAGCAATGCAAATAATGGCAATATTACATGCAACCTAATGAAGACATCTAAATATGGCAGAAACACACTTTGTAACTTTTCTTTTGTGGAGGATGTTATTGTCAAAGATTTATTTTCTTCTCTCATTATTTTATGATGCAACGGCATATTGATGGGAGGAACCCATTGCACTTAGCGAAGGAGAGGCTTGATGAAAATAAGTGGGGGTGGGGGTGGAAGGTCAAAGGATATTGAAGTGGGAGTATGACCCCACATGGAAGGAGCACTTGACCCAGCTTATGATTCTTCGGTAAAATGCGTCAAATAATAAGCGTGAAAAGGTTAATCACTGATATTACTTTCAACTGCATGGAAATACTTTATCAAGGTTATTTGCAATGGCCTTCTAGATGACTCACTTTATGATGCTTTATTTCACTTATTTATAATGCCTTTTTTTAAAGTTTTTCGGTTAATTGAACGTCTATTAAATAAATGTTTTTCTCGTTAACAATAACTTCTTGCGCCTAATCAAGACACTTATCATATTTATATGAAATCTAGCAAAAGCGCGTTTACCTTCCATTATCGTTTGTGGCAAGGGAACAAGCGTTTCCTTACAAATACCAAGGCTTTCAGGAGAAAGCATTTCCAGAAATATTTGGAAATAGAAAAGTTCAGATGCAGTGAAGGGCAGTACAATACATTGATGAATGTGGCCAATAGACTGTCATTTATGATAAGTTTCTTAATGATACAAAATGAAAATACTACCCAACATCAGGCGATCTTAGCTGAAGTAGTCTCAGTTAAAATATAAGTTTATCTTATGTTAAATTTAGACGTTTTTGTTTCTGAGGCATATACCTTAAGCTTTCAAAAACATATCGACCAAATGTTACTGAGCGTGTTCGTGTTGGGAACTTACGCATGAAACCTCCTAAAGCATATTTATATATTTATATTTTGCGCCTTTGTGTCGAAAGCACATGAAATAATCCTTTTGGAGTATATTTTACCCATCATCATGCGTGTTTGTGCGGGAGACATGTCCATCAAGCGTCCAAAATCATAACGACTCCAAAAATCATTGGTCCATCAAGCCTCCAAAAACATAACGATTCCAAAAATTATTGGTCCAGCAAGCCTCCAGAAAACATAGCGACTCCAAAAATCATTGGTCCAGCAAGCCTCCAAGAACATAAAGACCCCAAAATCATTGGTCCAGCAAGCCTCAAAACATAACGACTCCAAAAATCATTGGTCCATCAAAGCCTCCAAAACATAACGACTCAAAAATTATTGTTCCATCAAGGCTCCAAAAACATAACGATTCCAAAAATCATTGTTCCATCAAGGCTCCAAAAACATAGCGATTCTAAATATTATTGGTCGAGCAAGCCTCCAAAAACATAACGACTCCAAAAATTTTTGGTCCCTCAAGCCTCCAAGAACATAAAGACCCCAAAAATCATTGGTCCAGCAAGCCTCCAAAAACATAACGACCCCAAAAATCATTGGTCCATCAAGCCTCCAAAAACATAACGACTCCAAAAATTATTGGTCCATCAAAGCCTCGAAAAACATAACGACTCCAAAAATTATTGGTCCATCAAGCCTCGAAAAACATAACGACTCTAAAAATTGTTGGTCCAGCAAGCCTCCAAAAACACAACGACTCCAAAATTTATTAGTCCATCAAGCCTCCAAAAACAACGACTCCAAAAATTATTAGTCCATCAGGCCTCCCGAAACAACGACTCCAAAAATTATAGAGCGACCATCGAGTCAGAGGAAGCAAACGTCAAAGCCCTGCAAAGCGTAAAAGACAAAGCGGCATCATGGAAGATCTCAGACTACACTGAAGGCAGACTGAGGAAAATCACACCTACAATCATTTTGCAGAGCGTGGTGGCCTGTGCGAACTCGGCATTTCGATGTCCTGACGCCTCCGAGAAAGCCTCTCTCTCTCTCTCTCTCTCTCTCTCTCTCTCTCTATAATGCCTTTGATGTACATCCTTTCGCCAAATGTGAATATTCGGGGAAAGCGCACATTCCCCGTCATTAGGATGCCTGGGTCCTCTTTGATAACGGAACCTCGACACCGCCTCCACCACCACTGACCTGGGGCCTCGCCCCCTACCCCAGGACACCATCTCAGACCTGGGGCTCATGCTTTCCCACCCAGAAATGCCTTCCTACGTAGTCTATATCCTAGACAAAATTGCTGACTTGGGTCTGAAATCCTTGGCTGACGAGGGATTCACCTCACAATCCTAAGCCCCATCGCTGACCTGGGGCATCATCTCACTACCTTAAACACCGCTGCTGGCCAAGAGCTGCATATTTAAATTTTATTTTGACCTGCAGTGCAGCCTCCTTTCCCTTGCTCTAGACACCATCGTTGACCTGAGGTCGCGCCTCCCTACCTTAGACACCAATGCTGACCTCTGCGCATGGTTTCATAACTCAGGCTCCATCGCTGACCTGAGGTCAAACCCACCTCCCGACCCTAGCTACCATCGTTGACTTAAGGCCACACCCTCATACCCTAAACACCATCGCAAACTTGGCACCATTGCTGACCTGAGGTCACACCTCCCTACCCTTCACTAGACACCTCCGCTGACCCCAAACCCAACCTCCTTACTGTAAACATCATCGCTGACTTGGGACCTCGTCTAGTCTGGGGTCTTAATTTTCTGCCTCTAGACACCTTCGCTGACCTGTGACCTCGTCATTATATCGTTAACCCTATTGCTGACCTATGCCCTCACCCCATACACTTGACACTATCGCTGCGACATGGGGCTTCCGTTCCTTTTACCCTGCATCCTAACCGGTCTTTTATCAACTCCCGCATACATCTACCCTTTTACACTGGAGACCGAGCGAGCGTTGTTTTATTTAAAATATTTATTAAAGTTTAACTGGTATGCTGGAATTCAAATTCCATACGTGTCTCATTTTGGTTTTGCGTGGGGATATTTTCAGATCGAGTTTAGCACTGAAATTTCATACGGGGCTTAAGTTATAATAGCCGCGAGATGGGCTTGTCAATTACCACTCTCTCTCTCTCTCTCTCTCTCTCTCTCTCTCTCTCTCTCTCTCTCTCAGTTCATTTTCGAAAAGTCAAAGAGAAAAGAGAATGTCAAAACAACTGTAATGTTAATACGTACACTCGTTTATGCAAGCGTTTACATTTTTATGCAAGCATAATATTATATTTTTCCTTGCTTTCAATATTCCTTTCCGTGCAGCTGCTTTCATCCCTTCCATCGATGCCAAATCATTTTAACGCTTTATAGAAAGATGACTGTCGTCATCGATAACTAGACTTGAAAACTTCCTCTAATATTCCCTCCAGAAAATATCGAAGACGATATTTATTCAAATTAAACTTTCCTCTAATATTCACTGAAGAAAATATTTGTGACCAGAAAAACACGTTATTTACTAAAGTCGTCGACTGGAACTGAAAAATACATGGGGACGGAATGAGAACTGATAGGAAAATATTAGATGAGTATCTTCGAGCATGAGACATCTGATGCATGTGTGACTCCGCGCATGCGTGGTGATCCAATTTCGTATAGGAGAAATAAAATATAGTTTTGTATCTCTGTTAGCACTTATGTGTTTGCTAATAGGGTCGTCACAAAAACTACCATTGCAATGGAAGAAATTCCACACACAAGTGTAATAGCCAGTTACTTCTAAATCACTTTACATGATAGATAATTGTTATTTAATAATTCACCCTAATATGTGACAGATAATTATTCCAATTCACCTAATATGTATTAGATGATTATTACTCAGATAAATTAGCTTCACGTTACAACTGAGTCACATTTCTGGAATCAGAAGATTCTCTCGAGGGATTTGTTCTTTATTGGAAGGTGTGTGAAAGGTAATGTTGAAGAAGCTGGACAGCTAAGTAGGAAGAGAATGCAGCGAACGGGTGAAAATTAAAAGGCAGGAAGCATCGCAGCATGGGCTGAAGAGGTGATATTATAAGTTTTCGTACCCTGCGAGGCGTAATAAATTACTGCTGTTATTAATAATGAAAAAATGAAGGTTAATTGACGAGGTTGACTAACGGAGAAGTGGCAGAAACTGAATTTTATGACAGGTAAAGTGGCTTCCTCGTAAGAGGTTAATTGATTCATTGAGTGTAAGTTATCTTACGGTACAAGCATCCATTTAAGTCGGATAGCAGGAATATTGATATTAAAATTTGATAAATACATATAAAGTATATATAAATATTTGTGGGTATCGAATTTTTCGTCTCTAGAATATTGCAGCTTAATGGCTGCTCCGTTATCATAATTCTTTCTGTTAATTAATAGCTAGAAGGTATTCCATAAACGCCACTTCACTTACTAATAGTCATATATTGAAATATGCACAAAAAATACGCCTTTGACACCAACAGTTTATATTTTTACAGCAGAGTTGAAGCAGTCTGTGGAAAATTAATATCTTAAATATTTATTAATATAGGCTATACACACACATATATATGTGTGTGTGTTTGTTTCCTGTATATTCTGTGAATGAAGATCTTATGTAATGACCCTCAGTCATGCTTCATCCATTTGTTCAGCAATGGAAATTTAGTAACGTGGAATAAAAACATTTGTCGCTGAATATGCTTCTGCAACTTGAAATTGCAAAATAATTAAAACTGCGCAACAAAAATATCACAGTATTCAACTGTCTGCTTCCTCCCCCTTTTCTCTCCACGAAGGAATTGCAGCAACACAGTTTTGTCTAGTTTTTCCTTCGGGAAAAATTTTATTTCCTGGAATGTTACTTGTCCGTGTCAATCTGCCTGTATGGCCACCAATCAACTTCTGTTAGCTGACCATTTCTCTTTAATCGTGCAAATATTTTTCCTCCATTTTGTTATACCTGTCCCCGTCAGTCCTTCCAAGTCGCATGATTGACAATCAGTCCAAAATCGAGTTCCCTCTTTCTTCACAAAGATTATGAATCTCTTATCTTCTGCGTCTCACATATTCTGGTTCTAAGTGTTTTTGTCTTTTGCCTTCCACTGCACTTTTTGCAAAGCACCTACTTCCTTTCTTGCCTTTCCTATTTAACATCTTTTCCTGAATCATTCTACAAGGATTTGTAACGTAGGAGGATAATGTAGAAATATTATCATAATTTTTAATGCAATGGAATCAATCGTTGTCTTTGAGAAGTCAATTTATTTTAGAGATTTTCAAATTTATTTTTGAAACGCATTTTAAAAATCCCACTTCGACGTATGCATTCGCTCTGTCCTAAATGCAATTATGAATTATTCTCTTATCACAGAGAAGAGAGATTACATGGAGTCGCACAGCGGCTCTAGAACAAAGAATTCCTCGCTCGTGCAGATCGTAGCATCTGACCTCTGACCTATCTGGATGGAAAAAATCATATTTTTGTTATCGCTTTACAGAACCTTTTTCTCTGTGATATACTGTTTTGTTTTTTATCTTATTCTGATTAGTGAGCTCACCTCGATATATTCCGGAGCCGATTGCATCACGGGATAGATATATATATATATATATATACGTACAGATTAATGGAGATCGATCGGTACCGGATTTTTGTTTATCGGTGTAACCGACTTCCTGTATGTCTGTATTTTGTTGTTATCTTTCTCGGCCTCTGCGCAGATAGATTGGTTTTGGGTCTTTTCATGCGCACGTGTCTGTGAATCTTGCAGTAGCCTTTACGGACTTTTTTCTTTTTGACGGTAAATACTTTTGCAGCCGATGTTACTGTATCACTGAATCTAATTCTGACTGGCCGAAGATTATGACTCTTACCACCCACTACAGGTTACACAGTTCAAGTGCATCGGCGGATCAGAAAAAAGTGTACCTTAGTTTTACCAGACCACTGAGCTGATTAACAGCTCTCCTAGGGTAGGCCCGAAGGATTAGACTTATTTTACGTGGCTAAGAACCAATTGATTACTTAGCAACGGGACCTACAGCTTATTGTGGAATCCGAACCACATTATAGCGAGAAATGAATTTCATCAGCCGGGCGGGGAATTAAACTCCGGCCCATCGAGTAACAGCCCGCAGCTCTACCGACTCACCCAACAAAGAGCTCGGCCGATCAGAAGCAAGGGTGAAAGCCTCAGGGATATCAGCTGCGGATATTTACTGTCAGATTAAAAAATGATAATACATATATATATATATGTATATATTTACATACATACATACATACATACATACATACATACATACATACATACATACATATGTATTATCATTTTTTAATTTGACGGTAAATATCCACAGCCGATATCACCGAGGCTTTCACCCTGCTTCTGATCGGCCGATGCACTTAAACTGTAACCTCTAGTGGGTGGTAAGTATCATGAGTTTCGGCCAGTCAGAATAGATTCAGTAATACAGCAACATCGGCTGCAAATACAGCAACATCGGCTGCAAAAATATTTGCCGTCAAAAAAAAAGTCTGTAAAGCTACTGCAAGATTCATAGAAACATGCGCAAGAAAAGACTCAAAACCAGGTCAATCTGCATAAGAAAAAGACAACAAACAATATATATATATATATATATATATATATATATATATATATATATATATATATATATATATATATATATATATACACACACACATACATAAATAAACGGCATCCTAGTAGTGAAATTGCAGAGAAGCAGTGTAGAGGCAGGGGCCGCACTCCATCCTTGTGGCGAGTCTTTATAGCCCTTCCTCTTCTCCCCCATTTAATATCCTGTCTTGGTGTTACAAAGAGGAAAGGAGAAGACCCTGTTGCATCTGATATAACTTTGCCTTCAGCAAAACGAAAAGGTCACACTTGAGGCGATTCCGAAAATTCCCTGCCAGAGGATTGCCCCAAGACGCACTCTTCTCTCTCTCTCTCTCTCTCTCTCTCTCTCTCTCTCTCTCTCTCTACATACATGGTTGTCATGGTTATACCTCGTCAAAAAGAGCGGTAACTCTCTCTCTCTCTCTCTCTCTCTCTCTCTCTCTCTCATCTCTCATCTCTTCTCATACATACACACACATGGTTGTCATGGTTATACCCTCATCAAAAAAGAGCGTAACTCTCTCTCTGTCTCTCTCTCTCTTACACACATACACACACACACACACACACACACGTACAACATACGGTCGTCATGGCTATACTCTCACCAAAAAATAGCGGTAACTCTCTCTCTCTCTCTTTTCTCTCAATCACGAATTCCAAGAGACAGATCTTGTTTCCAGAAAATTAGAAAGTGGAAAAGCTCTTTGCAAAAGAAAAGAATGCATGGAAAGTGATGGAACTAAAAAGTAAGATAGAAAATGCAGAACAAAAAGATTATACAATCAAAAGAAAATGAAAAATGGAACCTAGAAGAAATGACACCTATCAAGCAAAACCCAAAATTTTTTATTCATATGTAAAAAGATGAATAAAATAAGAGTAGAAATAGGCCCTCTAAGAATTGAAGGGCGATTAACGAATGAAAAAGGAAATATGTAACATATTAGCAGAAAGATATAAGAGTGAATTTACACCTAGAATTGACAATGAAGATAATGATACAGAAATAAGAGATGAAAATACTGAATACTTATCAGATATAGATATTACAGAAGCCGATATTGTGCAGGCTATTAATGAAATTAAAAATGGATCAGCAGCAGGACCAGATGGAGTACCTGCCATATTGTTAAAGAAAGTGGTTCATTCAATCGCAAAGCCGCTAGCAATATTATTAAGGCAAAGTATAGATACAGGCAAGATTTATGATGAGCATAAATTAGCATATATTACTCCTACTTTCAAAAGTGGTTCAAGACTAGAGGCAAGTTTATAGGCCTGTGAGTCTGACATCTCATATTATGAAAGTATATGAAGGGTAATGAAAAAAATATAATGAAACATTTAATGAAAATAGATTGTTCAATATAGACAACATGGTTTTGTACCGGAAAAAGTACACAAACCCAACTGTTAGTCCACCATGAAAGCATATATAAAATATGATAAATGAAAAAGATACAGATGTGGTTTACCTAGATTTGCAAAAAGCTTTGACAAGGTAGATCATAATATATTAGGGAAAAAATTAGAAAACATAACATTGTTGACAAAGTAGGAAGATGGATAAAAGAATTTTTGCAAAATAGAAAACAGATAGTGATTGCAAACGATGAGAAATCGGATGAAGCTCTCCGGTGTACCACAGGGTACGGTGTTAGCTGCATTGCTGTTTGTGATTATGATTGCAGACATAGACAGTAATGTTAAGGACTCAGTAGTAAGAAGTTTCGCAGATGACACAAGAATAAGTAGAGAAATTGCTTGTGATGAAGATAGAACTCTCAAAGAGACCTAAACAAAATATAAAATGGGCAGATAAATAGGATGGTATTTAACTCTGATAAATTTGAATCAATGAACTATGGTGATAAAGTAGAATGCTATATGCATATAAAGGACCTAATAATGAGACAATCACAAACAAGGAAGCAGTTAAAGACCTTGGTGTGATGTTGAATAGAATATGTTATGCAATGATCAAATAGCAATTTATTGGCAAAATGCAAAGCAAAAATGGGAATGTTGTTCTCACTTCAAAACTAGAAAAGCTGAACACATGATTATGCTTTATAAAACGTACGACGTAGTCCACTTGAATATTGCAATATAATATGGTACCCACACTGTCAAAAGGATATTGCACAAATAGAGAGTGTACAAAGGTCATTTACAGCTAGAATAGAAGAAGTTAAGGACCTTGACTACTGGGAAAGACTACAATTCTTAAATTTATATAGTCTTGAAAGGAGAAGAGAACGCACATGGTAATTCAAGCATGGAAACAGATCTCTGAAAACATCATGGAACTAAAATTATCAAAAGAGCAAGCAGAGGTAGATTAATGGTGCCAAAAACTATACCAGGAAAATTAAGGAAAGCACACACATTAATCCACCACGCACCAGCATCGATAATGCAGCGTCTATTCAATGCGCTACAATCTGAGGAACATAACAGGAGTGAGCGTAGATGTGTTTAAGAATAAGCTCGACAAATATCTAAGATGCATCCCAGACCATCCAAGACTGAAGATGCAAAATATACCGGAAGATGCGTTAGCAACTCTCTCATCAAAGGTGCCTCACACTGAGGACCTGGGGCTTCTTAAGGTCTCTAAGGTCTCTCTCTCTCACACACACACACATACAACACATGGTTGTCATGGTTATACCTCATCAAAAAAGAGCGTAACTCTCTCTCTGTCTCTATCTCTCTCTTACACACACACACACGTACAACATACGGTCGTCATGGCTATACCTCACCAAAAAATAGCAGTAACTCTCTCTCTCTCTCTCTCTCTCTCTCTCTCTCACACACACACACACACATACAACACATGGTTGTTATGGTTATACCTCATCAAAAAAAGGGCGGTCTCTCTCTCTCTCTCTCTCTCTCTCTCTCTCTCTCTCTCTCTCTCTACACACACATACAACACATGGTTGTCATGGTTATACCTCATCACAAAAGGGCGGTAACTCTCTCTCTCTCTCTTACACACACACACATACAACACATGGTTGTCATCGCTATACCTCATCAATAAAGAGCGGTAACTCTCTCTCTCTCTCTCTCTCTCTCTCTCTCTCTCTCTCTCTCTCTCTCTCCATAATGGCAAATGATTCTCCTTTACCCATAATAATATTTTTGGGTCACTTATGATGACCCCGGACAATCATATTGTGGCTCTCAATTTAATGATGAAGCTACACTTTACTTTAATGTTTTGGCAAATATGTTTGGTATTTTGAATAATGGATTATAAACCTAGGGCGCATTAATGACATTTTCAAGAGTAAAATGATATTACAAGAACCTTTTTATATTGTAAACACCTTAGTTAGTGTGCCACTACCTTGTTCATTACTTCAGTATTGAATTACAGACTGCTTTTAATGTTATATTAAGGAAAGAGTTTTATGAATATGGCGATGTTGATACTCGTTTCTTCCCCACGCAAACGCATCAAGGCGATATACTATAACAGCGCCGCTCACGGCAATGAATTCTACTTTTTCTGATTTATAAGATCAAGTTTTTCCCCCTCCACCAAAAAAAAAAAAAAAAAAAATGTCTCACTGTTATCCAGGCCGTTTGGAAAAATTATATGGTTTATCGACATATTGGAAAATGTTTTTCACAGCAGCTGTAGAATACCTGCCACACTGTCAGAAATAAATATTCTTGGAAGTTAACGTAAAAAAATAGATTGACCGCCCATCTTGGGCGTACCAACTCTGTAGGGGGTCCTTAGGGTTTAAGCAACCCCTCCACACTCGACTTGGTCAGGATGCATATGTTAGGTTGAGTTAGATTAAGTTAAGACAGGTTATGGAAGGTAACATCATTACTTAGCTATGTGCTCCAAGTGATGTAACGAAAAATGTTAATCTTATAAGTTTAATTTATGTTAAAGGAACATAAATTAAATTTCCCGAGTCTGTCCGTAGAGTAAAAGTAGAAGCCAAATTCAAATTGAGTAGGAAGAAGGGAAATATGACTTATATCTTTAAATGTACATTCCTGTAGAATGTTAGTATAATGAAGGCGGCAAAATTGAACATTTCTGTAGAATATAAGGATAACTAAGAGGGCAAAATTGAACAATTTGGTAGAATACAAGGATAACAGAGGGCAAAATTTAATATTTCTGTAAAATATAAGTATAACCAAGAGAGCAAGGAATGGTATATAATTTTACTATCACATTCCAGTAGCTAACTACGGCATTGACCCAAGCGATAGTATAGATTTCTTTAATGTACCAGAAAAAAACATCTATTATAAGTGAATTATACTGAAAAAACTGATATGAATGTTAACAAATGAAAATGGCGAAAACTGCTGTGATACGATTATCCCTCTTAACAACGGAATTTTGCCAAGCAAACATAGATTAGACTTGCCAATCCGCACCGTATAGTTATAAGTAAGACGAAGACGTTCAATGGCGATGAGGTTAGAAAAAATACAAAAAAAGCGTAATGATATGATATCTCCCCCGAATTTCACTTCGACTTCGCCCTGCACTTGAAGAACCCCTCCCATTTTTCACACGAGACTCGCACTTTCCCAATTCTAACTTCGGCCATTATGCTGACTGTAGCCGAGAGATAGCGTTGAGATCTCTACATAAAAATAACACTTACCGCGACTCGAAATTCCGGTTATCATAATAAAGGATTCATGCTACAGCAGCCAGCTCTCCACTTACCGTCAGAGTTTTATTGTCGTGGTTGTTGTTTTTGTTGTTGCTGCTGTCTTTGCTTGTTGTTGTTGTCTTTGTTTCCGGTGCTTTCTTGTTGCCATGGCGCTGATGATTTTTTTTTTTTTTTTTGTGAGAGAAGGCCAACGTGAGGGGAAACCCGGTGCCAGTTTCTAGCCCAGACCCGGAGAAAACGATATAAAGAAAGGGAAGGAAAAAGAGTGGGTATCATTTGCCGAGGGAGCGGTTTTGACCTGCCTCCTAAAGGGAGAAATTTTAAATATTCGGGAAATACAGAGGATGGAAGAGAATTGCAAAGCTTGGCAGTAGAAAGAAAGATCACCGCAGGGTAAGTATTGGAAGAGGTTGCCCCACGGGTGTCACGCCGACTCTTGAGGGGATGAGAGGAGGAGCTTAACGGACCAATGACCGAAATAGTATCTATAAAAAATAAGGAAAGAGAGAGAGAGAGAGAGAGAGATTTTGTGACTCGTTTCTTTTTCGCAGATTGCAAGATTCCGTAAGTCGATCGTGTTCTTGGATTGCAAGATTCAGTGGCTCGTTTCTTTCAGATTGTAAGATTCGGCGAGTCGTTTTGTTTTCTCGGATTGCAAGAGTCAGTGACTCGTTTCTTTCTCGCAGATTGCAAGATTCAGTAAGTCGATCGTTTTCTTAACTTGCAAGATTCAGGCTCGTATCTTTCTTGTAGATTGGAAGTTTCGGTGGGTCGATCGTTTTCTTGGCTTGCAAGATTCAGTGACTCGTTTCTTTCTCGCTGGAAAGCAAGATTCGGTGAGTCGTTTCGTTTTCTTGAATTGCAAGATTCAGTGGCTCCTCTCTCTCTCTCTCTCTCTCTCTCTCTCTCTCTCTCTCTCTCTCTCTCTCTCTCTCTCTCTCTCATTGGGAGTCGCTGACTCGTTTTTTTCAAAAGATAAAAAGACCCGGTAACTCGTTGCTTTCTGTTGGATGGCAAGTTTTGGTGACTTGTTTCTCCCAAAGTGCAAGATTCAGTAACTCGTTATTTTCCTCACGGATTGAAACATTTAGCTGATCATTTCTTCCTCTCAATATATAAATAAGATTCAGACACTCGTTTTTTTTCCCCACAGCGGCAAGATTCGCTAACTCGTTTCTTTCTCTTGAGTGAGAGGACTTTGTGACTCGTTTCGTTCTCTTGGAATTAAAGATTCAGTAACTTTTATCTTTCTTTCGTATTGTAAGATTCGTTCACTCGTTTCTTTCTCTCAGCTTTCAGTATTCGGTGACTCGTTTCTTCCTCTCGGGTGGGGGATTTAAATTAAATGTAGAATTTAGGCCAAAGTCCAAGCACTGGGACCTATGAGGTCGTTCAGCGCTGAAATGGAAATTGACAGTAAAAGATTTGAAAGGTGTAACGGGAGGAAAACCTCGCAGCCGCACTATGAATCATTTGTTAGGGAAGGGTGGAGAGTAAGAGGGAAGAAAGAGAATAGGAAAGGAAGGAAAGAGGTTGCAGCTAGGGGCCGAAAGCACGCAGCAAAGAACCTTAAATAATGCCTACAGTGCACCGCATCAGGTGCACTGAAGGCACTACGCCACCTACGGGGTCGGGTGGCAAGATTCCCTGATTGATTTCTCTCTCCAATGGAACACCTGGTTACTCAATGTTATCTAAATCGGTCTTCGTGAGGTAGAAAAGGCCATTTGACTGCCATCTTCACCGGAATCTTCACTAAAGAAGTAAATATTTTCTGTTGTGCCTTTATTTACTGTATAATTTTTCGAGTGCTTTTATTTACTATATAATTTTTCGAGTGCCTTTATTTATTATATAATTTTTCAATGCCTTTATTTACTATATAATTTTTCGAGTGCCTTTATTTATTATATAATT
>NC_089793.1:10160323-10175323 GCF_040412425.1 Macrobrachium rosenbergii | reverse complement strand
GTGAAGGTGGGTAGAAATGCAGCTACCTACGGTGAAGGTGGGGAGGAATACAGTTACCTACTGTGAAGGGGGAGGGGACTACAGCTACCAACTGTGAAGGTATGGAGGAATACAACTATTAACAGTGAAGGTGGGGAGGAATACAGCTACCTACAGTGAAGGTGGGGAGGATTACAGCTACCTACGGTGAAGGTAGGGAGGAATACAGCTACAGCTACCTACAGTGAAGGTGGGTAGGAATACAGCTACCTACAGTGAAGGTGGGTAGGAATACAGCTACCTACGGTGAAGTTGGGGGAGGAATACTGCTACCTACGGTGAGGGTGAGGAGGAATACAGTTGCCTACTGTGAAGGTGGGATGGAATACAGCTACCTACAGTGAAGGTGGGTAGGAATGTGGCTACCTACGGTGAAGGTGGGGAGGAATACAGTTGCCTACTGTGAAGGAGGAGGGGACTACAGCTACCTACTGTGAAGGTATGAAGGAATACAGCTATTTACAGCGAAGGTGGGTAGGAATACATCTACCTACAGTGAAGGTGGGGAGGAATACAGCTACCTACGGTGAAGGTGGGTAGGAATACAGCTACCTACAGTGAAGGTGGGTAGGAATACAGCTACTTACGGTGAAGTTGGGGGAGGAATACGAGGACTCAGGTTGAGATTTGAGTTAATACATTAAGCTCGGATTGTTTCTAGATTGTTACATATAGTCATACGTATGGAATGCTGCTGCGTTATGGCAGGAAAATCTGGGACGTTTTAAACGTAGATTATGTAATCACAGCTGCAGTAAGAATTCGTGCTCGGAATCGTCAGTTAAATTTTAGTTTTATGACAAGATCATGGCTGTTTTTAACGTATAAAAAACCCAGGCGTGTGTTAATTACTCAGAGCTGCGAAGGGGATTAGCACACGGATCCATGAGGTTTATACTTCAATGGTCTGGCAGGAAGATCCGGGGCTGTTTCAAAAGTATGAAATCCAATCATACATGATGTACTTACAGTCGCTTGGCTGCGGGGTTGTTTGTTTATCACGGTCCCTTCCTTTCTCTGTTTATCACGTTCCCCTCCTTTCTCGCTTCCACGTCGCAGACGGAGGGGAAATGGTGTATAGGCAACAGCAACACCAGCAACGGCGCGAGAGGGGAAATTCCCAGAAAAGGGGATCGCTTCCCTCGGAAAATTCAGGGCATTGTTTCTCTTCCTTTTCAGGATTTTCGAGCGTTTATCCTCCCGCTAATAACATTCGCTTCGTTTTTCCTTTCATGCTTTGGTTCTCCTGAAGGGGGAAGGAGCCCCCCTTTATTCCTCTCTCTCTCTCTCTCTCTCTCTCTCTCTCTCTCGTCTTATGTTGTGCATAACAGGTTTTATTCACTCGGAATTTTGTCAGTTTTCTTTCAAGGTACACTGCGCTATCAGGAAGGTGCATGCTTATACATGAGTTTTAAAAATGAATATATATTTGATTTTTTGTTTATATGTTGATTTATTTATTTGTTCATTTAGTTATTTGCGAATTTATTTATGAATATACACGTCTTCACAGGTTATACTGAATTGAAATCAGGTAAAAAAAATATATATATATATATATATATATATATATATATATATATATATATATATATATATATATATATAATATAATACTTATTTATGTATATGTTGATTCATTTGTTCATTTAGTTATTTGCATATTTATTTGTCAATGTACACGTCATCTCAGAATATACTGAATTGAAGCCGGGTCGACGATTTCGTCTTTCACTCGTCCTCTTCAGGAGCATTTTCGTTGAATGAGTCTAAGAACCGATAACATATACCATTAATTGAGTTGCATGTACCCCAGGCTCTAGAGCGAAGCATTCATAGCAGTTACCACCTTGCGTAGTATAGCACAGATGATTTCAGAGCGACCACAGTACTCACGATCGTATGACAAGACCAATTTGAAACTAGCTCAAGGCACAAGATAGCGATAGACCGAGTCTTGTGTTACATCATAAGATAAGTTGGAGTATTCGGGAATATCAGGATCAGCAAACCTTTGTATGCCAGGAAGTTACAAGAAAATTGAATCAGTGTCTTGAAAAATTAAATTGGGTGAACTTCTCACATTTTACTGTGGAGAATGAAGAACAATACTGACCTCATTGTTAATTTTTTGTTACTGTTCAGGAAGCGTATACGTCATATTTTTATTTTTGTACTAGATTCAGTGACGAACCAGTGACAGAAAAAATATCTATTGCAATAGATTCGGTGACGAACAAATGACAGAAAAAAATAATTTTTCTATTGTTCAAGATTCAATGACGAACCAGTGACAAAAACAAAATTTCTTTTGTACTAGGTTCAGTTACGAAACAATGAAAAAAATTTTATTTCTTTTGTCCTAGAGTCAATGATGAACCAGTGAAAAAAATTACTCTTTGTACTAGATTCAGTGACGAACCAGTGACAAAAAAAAATATAATTTTTCTTTTGTGCTAGATTCAATGATGAACCAATGACCGTAAAAAAATAATTTTTCTTTTGTATTAGATTCAGTGACGAACCAATGTCAGACGAAAAATAATTTTTCTTTTGTGCCAGATTCAATGATGAACCAATGTCAGATAAAAAAAATAATTTTTCTTTTGTGCCAGAGTCAATAACGAGCCAATGACAAAAAATAATCATATGTCTTTTTTTTTACCAGATTCAGTGACGAATCAATGACAGAATTTTTTTGTACCAGATTGAATGACGAACCAATGACAGAAAAAATTTCTTTTGTATTAAATTCAGTGACGAACCAATAACAAAACAAAAATTTCTTCTGCACCAGATTCAATGACGAACTGATGACGAAAAAAATAATTATATTTCTCTTGTGCCAGATTCATTGACGAACCAATGGCAGAAAAGAAAATATAATTTTTCTTTTGTACTGGATTCAGTGACGAACCAATGACAAAGAAAAAAAAATATTTCTTTCGTACCAAATTCAACGACGAACCAATGACAGAAAAAAAAAACAGCCTCAAGTGATGGAATTTTAGTCCGTTTTGGTGTGACCAACGTAGCTTTAAAATCGACCTTCACTTTGCATTCTGGTGTTATCCAAAATAACAAAAAAACCGCTTTGTTATCTGTCCCTATAATTTTACGCTCGATTAGACTATGCGCGATAGGCGTTCGGGGTTGTTTTGAACGCTCAATCCTCTAGACAAAAATTCGATATTCAGGCAGGAAATTGCACGTCCGCTGTTGCGTTTTAACATGCATACACCATTATACGGGAGTAGGCGGACGAACTAGATTACACCCGACAACGCTTAGTCGCTTAGTTTTAGAGAAAACTCATTTTCTGTTATTTGTAAGCTAGACCTAGACCTATGACTGTTTTAACTTTGACAGTTGTAAATCGACGTGCATAATTTCTTTGCTCTCTGTGTACAAACTTCTAAGAATAATCTTTTCACGTTTATGTGTGAATCTTTTTATGTTGCATGTGTGACGGAAGGAGTGTTTTCCACTGTTGTGAAATACAACTTTTTGCTCGCAATGATGATTTTATTGTATTCATTACTGTCTGATTCTCAGCTTCTGTTGCCTAATCATTTCTTCAGAAGCTGAGTACCACAAGATTTATCATTAAAAGTAAAATGAGGTAAACAAAAAATAAGTGGCACCGATTGCCTGAGAGTAATTGTATTGTAGGACAGCAAAGTATTCAGTTTCAAAGATTACAATAGATACACACATATATATAATATACATATATATATACATATATATATATATATATATACTGTATATATATTATATATATATAATTTTAACCGCAAGAATCTCACACAATAAACACACATATACGTGCCGATCCTCGGAAATGTACAAGAACGGTCGTAACAATAAAAGAGAGCCCAGACACGCGAATTAATATCTACTACAGTTTTTACGAAAGGCGACAATCCGGGGGATTTACAACACTCGCCATCTCTCTCTCTCTCTCTCTCTCTCTCTCTCTCTCTCTCTCTCTCTCTCTCTCCCCTTCTTCTTCTTCTTCTTCTTCTTCTTCTTCTTCTTCTTCTTCTCTCTCTCTCTCTCTCTCTCTCTCTCTCTCTCTCTCTCTCTCTCTCTCTCTCAATAAACAGGCTGCAAAAAGAATAAAGCGAAGGCCTTTATAAATGGCTTTGTGATAAGTGCAAAGAAAATGTTGTTTTGGCGTCGGACCAAAATATTATTCCGTTTTTTACAAATACTCTTATTGATAATCTTATTGATGTATTTTTGTTTTGTATTGATTCCTAGTTGCGTAAGGTATAATACCTCTAGTTACTTATTGTCTTTATCTTTATTTGAATTGTGGTCACGAAATAATTTTAGTGATAACTTAATCGTTTTTATTTTATAGAGGTTTAGCGTGAAATATTTAATTTTATTGATTCTGTAATTTTGCATCCTAACCCTTTTTGGTTATACAATGTTAGCATGACTAGCACGCATAACTTCATATTTTATTATATTTCATTGCGCTTCATTATAAATTTTTCTTCATTTTTATGCCTTTACCTACCTGTTTCTACTTACCACCATGCAGTATTAAATTGAGTCTATAATGTTACATTTTAGTGATGCCTTAGCCGTTTTAGGTTATGCAGTTAAAAAATGCATGCTAGTCATGCTAACATGACTAGCACGCATTATTTAATACTTCATTATATTTCCTTACATTTCATTATATGGCATTTCATTTTTAAATTTCTTCCCATCACACATACCTTTACCTACCCGATCCTATTCACTGCTATGCAAATTTTCACACCACAAATCAGGAGTTATTGGATGTCAGAGTGCTTGAACTTCATAATTAAACGTTGGTGGTTCCTGTCACTCGACTTTTGACGCGTCGTCAACATCAAAGAGCTGCCGAAGAGGCCTATTGAAAGTCGAAGCCGTAGAGCTTCACGCGATTCAGCCTTTCCTTTGCGGCAAAGTTTGTGTTTTGGGGAGTCTCTTGTCATGGTTAGACCTCATCAAAAAAAGAACAGTAACTTTCTCTCTCTCTCTCTCTCCTCTCTCTCTCTCTCTCTCTCTCTCTCTCTCTCTCTCTCTCTCTCTATATATATATATATATATATATATATATATATATATATATATATATATAACAGTATCTATGCATACATTACACACACACACACACACACACACACACACACACACACACATATATATATATATATATATATATATATATATATATATATATATATATACATTCATTTCATTCACTTTTTATTTATGCATGCACTCCTTAATGTTACATCCCTTCCTTTCCAACACTTCTGCTACTCCATCTAGGCTTTTCCAAGCACTCGTATTAATACATTCCTTTAGGCATCTTATCGTTCTCCATTCTCTCCACGGGATCGAGCCAGTTCAGACATTACTTATTCTGCAACAGTGTACCCTCTATAACGGTTTTAATTCTTTCAGCCCTTCATAATCCACAAACACTATGCACAGCCAGTTTATTTGAAAAGCTTCCCCTCACCCTTTTTTTTTTTCATTCCATTTGCATTCAAATTCCACACTTCTCTCAACATGGAGGAAAGTTTGTATGCTTTCCCCCTGCCTTCATGCATCTAGGCTTCTTACATTCATTGACAGAGAGAGAGAGAGAGAGAGAGAGAGAGAGAAGAGAGAGAGAGAGAGTATATATACACACAATATATATGATATATATATATATGTATATGTGTGTATATATATATATATATATAAGAAGCCTAACACCATTAGTAACCATTAGTAAGAATATACATATATATATATATATATATATATATATATATATATATATATATAAAAGTATATATGATCATTAATAGCTTCTGGCCTTTTAAAATATTATGTATATATTACCTTACATGATGAATCTTTCATATATACCGATTTTTCCTTCGTCAGAATCTTTTATCTAATTTTTGAATAGATACCCTGACATTCCATACATTCTTTTATACCATCTATTCCTCATATGTCTGTCACTTCATTTGTATTTTGGTCTTTCACTTTCCAGAGAGTTTTGAAGAACAAAAAAATTAATATTCAGGCATGGCATTTTTTATTTTGCGCAGCACTTAATTGGGAGATTTACCGCACGTGCCCCCAGAAATAAAAACCTCATTAAGTGAGCGAAGATATACAAATGCAATTATAAAACTTGCATTCGTCTCTCCATATCATCAGAAAATTACCCGAGATGAATAGTATTTTTAAATTTAAATTTGAAAAAGAGCTTGGAAATGTATTTACAAAATGTACATTGGTCATGGACTGTTTACCAAAGTCATTGTACTATGGTGAAAAATCGATAGAAAAAGAATAGAGGTGTATGTATATATATATATATATATATATATATATATATATATATATATATATATATATATATATATATATATGTGTATAATGTATATATATATATATATATATATATATATATATATATATATATATATATATATACATATATAAATAAAGAAATTATTCATTTAGAGAAGATGATTTCTGAACTTTCCGAATCTCTTATTATAGTCTTAAATTGTTGTAAAGGAGAATATTGAAAATAAAATCCTCCCCCAATAAAATTTTGAATTAGAAAAATCTGAAACCCAAAATTTCAAGGCAGAATATGATTATACACTGAAAACATTCCACGTAATAATCTTGCAGCATTCCAATAACGTAAGTGTAGGTTTTAAGAAAAATAACAAGGAAACGATGATGAAATGTAAAGACGGAATAAAGATGAATATGAACCGAATGAAAATGAAATAAGCATTTACAGATACAGCATAAGTGAGCAATGTCACATTTTGAAGGAATAAAAATTTGCCGGGAGTGCAATACTCGCCTTGCTAAAAAAAAAAAAAAACTTGCAGACTCGCATTTGAAACCTAAAAACTCATTGGAGTATTTCCCTCGACATGCTTAAGCAAGGGGGGCGGGTGGGGGGCTGGATCTCCATTATAGCCCAGGTCGTTGTTGTCAGAAGTCCTTGGAAAAAAAAAAATCCTTTTTTCATTAGATGGTTGGAGGTCTCGCTGTGGCCACGGCTGACCGAGTAAGGAAGGGCAACGAGGTAATTACCAGATCCCCCTGACCGACGATGTTCATTGATGTTGTGGTGGTTAAGCCACGGAGACGCTCGTTACCAGATGTAGGTTACGTTACCCGAATCTACGTTCGTTACCAGATATATGTTACGTTACTCGAAATACGTTCGTTATCTGATGTAGGTTACGTTACCTGATACGTTCGTTGCCAGAATCTACTTTCGTTGCCAGATGCAGGTTACGTTACCCGAATCTACTTTCGTTACCAGATATATGTTACGTTACTCGAAATACGTTCGTTACCAGATATAGGTTACGTTACCCGAATCTACGTTCGTTGCCAGATGTAGGTTACATTACCTTATACGTTCATTACCAGATGTAGGTTACGTTGACTGAATCTACGTTCGCTGTCAGATGTAGGTTACCTTACTCGAAACTACGTTCGTTACCAGATGTAGGTTACATTACCTGAATCAACGTTCGTTACCAGATGTAGGTTACGTTTTACGTTACCTTAATCTGCGTTCCTTACCAGATGTAGGCTGCGTTACTCGAAATACATTCGCTACTAGATGTAGGTTACGTTACCTGAATCTACGTTCGTTACCAGATGTAGGTTACGTTACCTGAATCTACGTTCGTTACCAGATGTAGGTTATGTTACCTGAAACTACGTTCTTAACCAGATATATGTTACGTTACCTGAGGCGCGTCCCCCGGCGCCCCCCCTCTCTCTCTCTCTCTCTCTCTCTCTCTCTCTCTCTCTCTCTCTCTCTCTCTCTCTCTCTCTCCAGTTGTAAAACGTAGTAAACAACGTACTTGCGAGTCATAAATTGTACTTGCTCTTTAAACCTCCACTTGCTCTGTAATAATAGCAAGTTTTCATCAACAACAATCTATCTCGATTAATTTTTTTTTTTTTTTTTTTTTAGGGGCAGTTGGTCTTCCTATTGTCCTTCATTTGGTCCATCAGTCGGGTCACAATCATTTGTCTGATGAAGTTTTTGGTTTCCTTGAATACCTTGTTCCTGCTTGCCATAAATGTTTTGGAATAGATATGAGCCAAATAAGTTTTCCTGGATAAAACTATCGGGCATCAATTTTCATGAGTTTCATATAAAGATATAAAGGAAAATTCCGTTTAATTATTATTATTATTATTATTATTATTATTATTATTATTATTATTATTATTATTATTATTATTATTATTTTAAAGAATCTCGCAATGAGTTTTCGATGTTACACGATGCTCAAACCCTTTCAGTATGTTTTTGATTTGTTTATGAAATCTGGCATCGTATCAGCCATGTTTATCGACGCCGATCTTTTCAGTACAGTCTAACCTTTTGTTGTCCAACAGCTGATAAAAATATACACCCCTGCATTGTAACTTGAATTTGAAAGCTGTTCAATAAAATGTTAATCCCATTTTAGGAACAGAAGGCTACAAATATATACCCTTCCATGTAAATTTAAAAATGGTGACCTTTACCCTTTGTTGTTGATGTTCTTGTTCGTTGGGATGAGAAATTAACCTCTAGATTCGGTTTCCTGGTATTTGTCGACCTAAGAAATGAATTAGATAATCGGTAGTTCGTCCATTGTGATTGGTCATAGCCGGGGTGGATAAGGGTATGGGGCTGGCAGCCTCACCCCAAAATATACTTGCTGATATGTGGGAGGATTTCCCTTTCAAAGCCATCCCTTCCCCCTGGTGCATACATACATGCATATATGGGTATATAATATATATATATATATATATATATATATATATATATATATATATATATATATATATATATTATATAATATATTTATATATGTGTGTATATACATATACATACACATACATACATATATACATATATTCCACTTCCTGTAAGGCGATGAATAAAGGACAGTATCAAAAGGGATTAAAATGAATTTTGATTTCCATTACAAATAAGCTTACATTAGATTGTTGTTAATATATATTGTTGTTTCTCGATTTTTTGTGAGATTTTATGATGGTTATCTCTTGAGATTTGTTGTATTTGTTGTGAGATATTATCTGTGTTTATTGGTTGTTGTGTGACATTTATTGTTGGTTGTACAGAGAAGGATTGGCCCCAGAATGCTTCAACCTTCCTTTTCTTCGCAAGTCATTATCTTTTTGGGGTGAAGTTGCTAGCCCCATGCCCTTTCCTACCCTGGCTGCGACACTACTTAATCGACTAACCACCTGGCACAGATTATGCTACTTAGGTTAATTAAGACTCTGTGGATTTTCATATAACTGCCCCAAGTTATTTCTCTTCCGTCGGATCGATTTTGTGTCTTTAGTTGGCGAGGCGAAATAGGTAAGCGTTGATAGACTCCCTCCATTTGTGCTTAGTAATCAGAGTGACTGAAGTTTTTCGTACAGTTTGTCTGTCTGTCTCTTCTGCCTGTCTGTCCGTCATTTATCTGTCGCTTTTATTATTCTGTAACGCTTCTTACCATCTGTCACTTGTATCATTCTTTTACTGCTGTAACTCTTCTTACCATATTGCAGTGCTTTCCGGACAAGTTCTCGAGCTTAGCATTAAGGCAGAGGTAATCATGTACAAACGTGCATGGAGGGAAAGTATCTCAGAATGCATTTCTTATAAGGTTAACCTTCTTCTTTCCAGTTTTTACTTTGTTTTCGAAAAATCTTATTGTTTCTCTGATGAATTTCCAACACGGGCAATCCATCATTTTGCCCTGCCTTATTTTTCCGGCCATTGAAATGGATATCATTCACTGCTTTAATTGCCTCTCTCGCCCTGTTTCATTGCTCTGATATTAGCTCTGCATATTTCATGGCTCGCACCATTTGCATTCCTATCATTACCACCATCTAGCTAATGATTCTCTCATTCATTGGCGTTACTTTTTCCGGTAGTTTTAGCTGCTCAATACAGATGAGCGTTTTGGCAACGTAACCGCCCCATGTTCACGTTGATTATGACCCTGGATTCTGGCATTACTACACCAGTTGATTTCTATATTTTCTTCTCCATTATCTATACTTTTGTTTTGTATGTTTTCACTTGTTTTGTAGAAACAACTTAGCTTTTCTGTTCTGAAATTTCACTTGTGTATTTTTCCTGCTTTTCTGTTCTTGTATTCTTTTTCTCTGTTTTCTCATTTCTTATTTCAAATCTTATTTCAGATTAACGGCTAAATCAACTGGTTTCCACCTTGATCTCTTCAGTACATGTTTCTGTTTTATATAAGCTCTCACTTGTTTGGTAAAAACAGCATTACTTTTCAGTTCGTAAAGTCCAGTTCTATACCTCTTTGTTTCCTTTTTTATCTGGCAATCATCTGGTTTCCATCTATATTAGCTTCACCTTTTATATATGCCTTTTTCATTTTCACGCGTTTCCTTTCATTATTTACAACCATTCATTTCCAATTCTGAGATTATATTCTATTCTTTAACCCGTTTCAGATTAATTTCCAAAGGTCTCAAGTTCCATTCCTACCCCTTTTCCTTATTTTCAGATTGATCACGTAAAGGCAAGGCTGCTTATTTACAAGCCGACGTATTTCATTGGTTCTCGCGTTACCTTACTGGAATCCTCATTTTCGGTCGCCATAAATAAACCGCCTCTACTAAATTTTCCTTCCCCCGATGATAGGGATTCGCTTACATCACATCTACCCTCTCAGTAGTGATTTTTTATAGACTATTTGCCTGTTTATGGTTCTCATTCCCCCTGCAGAATTTGGTGAAATATTCTTTGGTGTGCAGTTACGGTTTTTGTCTGTTTCATCATTACCTCCAACGACCGTCGTGTGTTGTGATACTGAATGTGGATGGTGTGGGTATTTCTTTTGTATGTTTCTTTGTATTTCGTTGTAAACATCATGGTATGTTTGATTGCATTAAGTGCCCATTCTTCCAACTATATTTCATATATATATATATATATATATATATATATATATATATATATATATATATAATATATATATATCTCTCTCTATATATATATATATATATATATATATATGTATTATATACATATATATTATATTTTATAAATATATATATGCAAATTGTATATCTATATATATATATATATATATATATATATATATATATATATATATATATATATATATATATATATACACACACATATATAATGCACACATAAATACAAATGTACCTTTGTCCTCGTAGCCTATAACACTTGTATTTGGATTCCTAAAGAAAATAAATCATTTCAATTCTATCAGTGTACTGTAATATTTCATCAACTTATTTCCCATGTTTCTCTCATCCATTTTTACTTCCTCATTTTGGTTCTGTCTATCCTCAGTTTTTCCTTCTTCTATTTACATCACTAATTTTACACCTATGTTCCCATACCAATTTTCTCCCAATCCTTGAACTCTTTGCAGCAACATAACTGGCCATTTATGGCTTGGACTAATAAATAAGATTATGATCCCTATCTCTGATGAAAGGCTTTGGAACTTTCTTCCAGCTTTAGTGTTTCCTGAATCTTACAACCTTCATGCCTTGATTAGGCTGAAGATCCATCTCTCCCTTCTCGGCTGGGACACATCCTTGTCCCTGTTTTCCTCCGGCCTGGGCTACAAAAGGGCACCAGGTCTACCGGCCCTATGAACCTCTGCACTTTAGTGATGCTGAAATATCTCGTTCTTCTAGAATGACGTCATCACAAAATGCAGCAATCAATGTGTCGAACGAATGCTGGTGCTAGTTAACATGTTACATTTACCCGCCGTGGCTTGTCAGCCCTAAAGGAGATAGCGTGGCCTATTGTCACTGTAATTCCGAGAATAGGGAATGCGATGCTTATCAATCTATTGCGCGACTCGACAGGTTGGAATATACCTCAAGTGACCAATGGCTCTGATGTCACTATAATAAGTGATAGTATTTCTGGTGGCCCTCCCCTCCCCTTCCACCCGCCACAAGGCTGTATTGGTTTCTACGTTTTTCACTAGTGCCACTAGTCACTACCCACTTAGCTGTCCACCTTCTTTTACTTCAACTCCACTTTTCACATCATCCAAGAGGGAATCCCCCGAGTGACTCCCTGATGAAAGTTTAGGAATGTTTCGGTGGTCTTGTTTTATCACTTTGTAATTAATTTGCAATCACATTACTATGGTAACCATAACTTAAAAAAACTAAAAAGATCCTTCTGTAAAGGCAGTTCGTGATTGTGACTACAGTAATGTGAGGAGGATTATTAAATAAACAATAAAAGAGCGAATTGATAGCGAATAGATTCTCATCTGGGGTGAACAAGATTGTGATATAATTGACCTTATTCTTATGAGGCAAGGAACGGAAAAGAAAAAAAAAATCTGCTAACATTTGTGTACATAATATTTTTACAAAAACTCACACAAACACATAGTATATGTGTGTGTGTGTGTTTGAATGTATATAATATATATACACATATATATGTATGTATATTATATTATATATATATATATATATATATATATATATATATATATATATATATATATATATGTTTGTGTGTGTGCGTAGGGCTCATTTCTGTACGCTCCTAGGAGGCAGGAAAGAGTAACTCCCCATGGGGAACCTTCCTAATGAGAGAGAGACAGACAGACGAACAGACAGACAGAGAGAGAGAGAGATAGATGAAAAGTGGTTGTGAAAGTTTTTTTTGCAAGAACACAGAAAATAATTTTATTAAGTTCTTTGCCGTATATGCTGTAGATACACTTTCATGGAAATAAAAAAAATGCTTTTTTTTAGGGTATGCTTTCGTACTCTTTCATTTCCCTAACTACATTTTCCTTTTCTTTGACTTTTATTTTTTTAATTAAATTTTTCCATGCCTGTCTTACTCTGACTGTCTATCTATAAACCTTTTTCTAGTTTTTTTTTATTTGTGTTTGATTTTTTTTATCATTCTTGATCGGCATCCATTTTTATTTTTTTATCATTCTTTATCGTTATCCATTTTTTTCCTTGAAACTTAAATAAATTCAAGTTTATAGATATGAGATAATCACTGTATATATATTTTATATATTTTCATCAACCTATATGTCTATTCCCTTTTAAAATATGTCCTCAGTTAGGGACGGGACTCTAAGCTACGCTAACTTGAACTTTTTCCTCACTTTTATTGACTTTCTGACTAAAATTACTCAGCTTACTTTCAGAGGTTTCATGTTTTAGCCACGTAACTTTAACCAACTAAAACGTGTACTTTTGTATTTGATTTTCGTAAATTCTGCCCACCAAAACCGAATTAAGTTATTAACGAAACAACTTTTGGTTTCCTGTTCTATGTTTCCCGTAGGGGCGGGGTGTAGTGCCGTCAGTGCTCCTCATATGGTACACTGTAGGCATTACTTAAGGTTCTTTGCAGTGTGCCCTCGGCCCCTAGCTACCTAACCATGTCATTCCTTTTACTGTATTTTCCTTTCATATTCTCTTTATTCCATCTGCATACCTCTCCTCACAATTGATTCTGGATGCAACTGCTTTTTGAGTTTTCCTCCCTGTTACACCTTTCAGACCTTTTACTGTCAATTTCATTTCAGCGCTGAATGACCTCATAGGTCCCAGTGCTTGGTCTTTGGCCTAAATTCTATATTCAGTTCAATTCAAGTACCATTTTCGTTTGTAAATCAGGCCTTTTAGCAACGCAAGTAAATCATCGCAACCGTGACTTTTAGTTTCATTTTTCGTTGTTTGGTTTGTAACTGAATACGTAGCTTAATAATTATCACTTTTTGAAGCAACATAAATAAACCATGACAGTGGTAACGTTTACTTTAAATTTTGTTCTTGACTTTGAATGTAACTGGAATATGCATAATTCTTTCTCAGTTCTGCTTCAGAAGTCTGACAGTTTTATGATTTCAAGTTTTATTTTCTATTATTTTAACTAAAATACGGAGCCAGCAGCCTAGACTGTGCTTGGAAGCAGGTGACAGGTCTCTGTCACATTTTTTTTTATCATGATGGCAAACAAACTTTTATTGGCAGGCGGACCAGTTGCTTCAATTAGAAATGACCTTGATTTGCCTGTCTCTGTTGGATTTCAGGTAGTATGGCATTAAATGATATTAGAAAAAGAAATTAACACAATATAATGCTTATTAATTTTCCACGACGCGTATCATTTCATTTAGTATTTTTCATGTAATCATTGTCAGAATGGGGTAGTCACGATATTCTTTAAAGTATTTAGAGAAATGGCGGGGTGGACTGAATGATATTGAACCCACTGAAACATTCAACTATTCCTGGACATCACTCTTGTATATGTTATCCATTGCTATCTCCTTCTATTGAGTCTGTAGGACAGCCAGAGTTAAATGGGATTTAAAGTTTCACAGCATTAGCAGTCTCGAGTGGTGGACTTTTGCTCAGTATGGGTAGAGTACATTTAGCGAAGGAAATACCTTAGGTATTTTAGGATGTTGTACATTAGCCTTTGTAAATATTTCCTGATATAATTTTTTTTATTTATAAACTCTGTCCTGATACGCTTACAAGCCGTGATTATTGATGTGGATTTCTCCTGACACGTACAGAGGAATTCCAAAACTCCTTTGGAAACAAATGCTGATAGAAATTAGATTCGGGATTGATATGAAAAGCTAAAACGTTACCTGAAATCACATAATTTTTTTTTACGCTGCACCGATAAACGTACGAATTCTAAAACTTGTTTGGAAACGAACTGATAGAATTTGGATCAGAAAAAAAAAAACACACACAAGAAGCAATCTTAAAATTAATTGGTTTTAACTCTCCCGGTGCCAGCCAGCAAAGACTAATTATTATGTAGATTTCCCCCCGATCTCTATCGAGCGATTTTAGAGCTGCATT
>NC_089793.1:10105323-10155323 GCF_040412425.1 Macrobrachium rosenbergii | reverse complement strand
AGCAGAAAATTGTGTATATAAAGAACCAGAGAGAGAGAGAGAGAGAGAGAATTTCAGTTCAGACCAAGGGAGAGAGAGGTGACACACCGATGCGTCATCATAAGCAGAAACATGTGTATATAAAGAACAAGAGAGAGAGAGAGAGAGAGAGAGAGAGAGAGAGAGAAAGAGAGAGAGAGAGAAGTTTCCGGTTTCTCATCATAAGCAGAAAATTGTTTATATAAAGAACCAAGAGAGAGAGAAACGAGGAGAAGAGAGAGAAGAGAGAAAAGGAGGGAAAGTCGAAGTGGGAAAAGGAATTGAATACACCAAAGAAAGTACACGAATGCGAAATGAGAGAAAGCTAAGGAAGAAATAAAGACTAGACTTTCTTTTTTTTCTTTTTAGAGAGAGATTGCAAAGAAAGTGAGGTGGTATCTCTCCCTCCTCCAGAGATGGAGTCGCTACGAGAGATGACCTTTGCGATAATGATGGCCGTGAACTACAGCGCCTGTTAATAGCCCTGAAATATGGGCAAAGGTGGTGGTGGTGTGTCTTTTCGGTTACGTCAGCAATGTCACTGAGAGAGAGAGAGAGAGAGAGATAATATATATATATATATATATATATATATATATATATATATATATATAGAGAGAGAGAGAGAGAGAGAGAGAGAGAGGAGAGAGAGAGAGAGAGAGAGAGCTAGACATTCATTCCTTTCAAAATTCGAGATAGAAAGAGAAGTCGTAGATATGCCAGCAGAGAGAGAGAGAGAGAGAGAGAGAGAGAGAGAGAGAGACAAAAGACACTTGTATGGATAAGAGACCAGCCCCAGAAAAAACGTTGGAGCGAGCGGTGTGAAACATTTCCATCGGGGAACTAAACGTTGCCCACATCAAAGACAGCTGAGCGAACGTTCATATAAATGATTATGCAGATAGTGCCTGAAGACTCCATTGTCTAACCTCACGTCATTTACTTCTTCGTCAAAAAGGGGGAACGTAGACTTTTCTCTCTCTCTCTCTCTCTCTCTCTCTCTCTCTTCAACACTTACTGTCTGTAAAGGCTGTTGTGGTTTTATGCTAATGAGAATGGTAAAGAGCCATGCTAATCTATGGTAAGAGAAGATCAGGGTGGTAAGGAGAATGAGCAATGCGAGTAATGTTAAGGGGCCATGGTAATCAATGATAAGAGCCATGGTAATGAATGATAAGAGCCATACTAATGAATAAAAGGGAACCAAGATACTGAGTTGTAACACACAAAGGTGGTAAGTTGTGAGGAGGCATAGTATTGAATGACAAGGGGCCGTGCTATTCAGTGTTTAGGAGCCATGCTAATGAATGATAATGAGCCATGCTATACAGTGGTGAGTAGCTCTGCTCTTCAGTTTTGAGGAGCCATGCTGTTCAGTGATGAGTAACTATGATATTCAGTGTTGGGAGCCAACTAATGAATGATAATGAGCCATGCTATTCAATGGTGGCTGTGCCATTCAGTGTTAAGGAGCCACTCCAATGAATGATAATGAGCCATGCGATGCATTGTTAAGGAGCCATGCTAATGACTGATGATGAGCCATGCTAATTCAGTGGTGAATAGCTGTTCTCTTCAGTGTTGGGAGCCATGCTAATGAATAATAATGAGCCACGCTGTTCATTGGTAAGTAGCTATGCTATTCAGTGTTGGGGAGGCATGCTAATGAATGGTAATGAGCCACGCTATGCAGTGGTGAGTAGCATTGCTGTTCAGTGTTGAAGAGCCATGCTGATGAAAGATAATGAGCCACACTGTTTAGTGGTGAGTAGCTGGGCTGCTCATTGTTGAGGAGCCACACTATTTAGTGCGAGTAGCTATGCTATTCAGTGTTGAGGAGCCATGCTGATGAATGATAATGAGCCACGCTATTCAGTGTTGAGGAGCCATGCTGATGAATGATAATGAGCCACGATATTCAGTGGTGAGGAACCATGCTACTGAATGATAAAGAGCCATGATAACGAATGGTAATGATGATGCAAGGATAAAGGGTGTCGGGTTCGTTCTTGATACAGTGAAAGTTTTCTTTTGGGATGTAGTTTGAGTTTAGCTTGATTGATTGGGTTATTAGACTGGCGTTGAAAAAAATAAGCAAATAAACCCGTACATATTCTGAGAAGCAGTTTGTATTTAGGAAGGAAATTGTGCTTTAAATGGTTTTTTATTACAGATTTTATTGTCCTCTATTAATATTCTTTGCCCAAACAAAGGAGGTTTTGACCAAGATTCAAATTGATCACCATTTTTGGTTGTTGATTTAGGGGAATGTTTATTGTTTATTGTACCTTAATGATTTAATCCAATCATAAACTTAAATATTGAAGCCAGAATGATTTAAGCCAATCATAAACTTAAATATTGAAGCCAGAATGATTTAAGGCAATCATAAACTTAAATATTGAAGCCAGTAATAAAGTTGATAATTTAAGCAAGTCATAAACCTAATGATTTAAGCCAGTAATATAATTAATGATTTAAGCCAGAAATAAGCTTAATTATTTAAGCAAGTAATAAACTCAATGATTTAAGCCAGTAATGTAATTAATGATTTAAGCCAGTAGTAAAATTGATAATTTAATCCAGTAATATAATTCAAATGATTTAAGCCAGAAATAAGCCAGCAATAAACTCAGTGATTTAAGCCAGTAATAAACTTGACTATTCAAGCCGGTAATAAACTTGCTATTAAATCCAGAAATAAGCTTAATGATTTAAACTTATAATAAACTTAATGATTTAAACCAATAATAAACTTAACGATTTAATCCAGTAAAAAAACTTAATGATGTAATCCAGTAACGCTACTGAAAGAACTGTTTTGTACAGTTTAGGCTCTGGTGTCATTATTCTCTTGAATGAATCGAAAAAATCAAATCTAGTTACTTTTATCGGTGCCACCCTGGATGTGTCATACGAAATTACAGAAGTTATAAAATTGTATGACTCATCTTGACCGATGTCAGCATAGAACGGAATTTTTGAGTAGGGAAAATCGATTAGCAGAATTGCAGTGTAGTTTAAATTGGTTAGAGAGAGAGAGAGAGAGAGAGAGAGAGAGAGAGAGAGAGAGAGAGAGAGAGAGAGAGAGAACTAAGCTAGACATTCATTCCTTTTAAAATGCTAGCGAGAACCAGAAGACATAAATATGTGAGAGAGAGAGAGAGAGAGAGAGAGAGAGAGAGAGAGAGAGAGAGAGAGAGAGAGAGAGAGAGAGAGCAGAACCAAGGCAGACATTCCTTCCCTTAAAAATTCTAGGTAGAAGAAGAATACGTAGATATGCCAGCAGAGAGAGAGAGAGAGAGAGAGAGAGAGAGAGAGAGAGAGAGAGAGAGAGTTTATCCTCAAATAAAGCCGTTCACCAATTGACTTTATTGCAGGAGTTGGAGACAATATCTGTGTTCGAAATATTCAAATTATTCGTATACTTATAGTAAACATACAGCCAAATTTTCTTTGATAAGGGTGAAAAGTTTCCAATTAAGCTTTATGGTGCCGTGGCCATTTGGTGATTTCTGGTAGCATAAGATACTTAATAGTATTATAATATGATATAATCAATAACTTTGAGAAATGCCCCCCTCATTTTTTAACCTGTGCTGTCATGCTGGGTTATTCTTTATTTATCATCATTCAGTAATAAATGTACCTGTCGTTTCAGATATATTTAATAGAGCTGGAATAGA
The DNA here is from genome assembly GCF_040412425.1 of Macrobrachium rosenbergii. Lineage (NCBI taxonomy): Eukaryota > Metazoa > Arthropoda > Malacostraca > Decapoda > Palaemonidae > Macrobrachium > Macrobrachium rosenbergii. Next base: position 10,151,619 of record NC_089793.1, on the reverse strand, counting down.
CCCGTCCTCACCATAGTAGCCAAGTGGGCAATCGTTTTTATTGCTTTTTAGGCTGAAATATACACATATAATCTACTAGTCACTTTTTACCGGGTACATATGTAATTGTAATAGCCACAATGCCGTATGTATGCACGAGAGGCAATAAACTTTTATTCTTCTAGTGGTCAGGTCGGTAGCGTGACCTAGCTTCCTGCTACCGGACATCATAACCACTTCAAATTTCTTGCGCTTGGTTCTTAAGGCTTTGCAGTGATAAACGTATCCAAAAAAGCGCAGAAGAATTCGAGAAGTCAAGACAGGCTTTGTGGCTATTACAATTATATATATATATATATATATATATATATATATATATATATATATATATATATATATATATATATATAAATGTATATTATATATATATATATATATATATATATATATATATATATATATATATATATATATATATATATATATATATGTACTGTATATATTTATATATATATATATATATACAGATACATTGATGCATATATATATATATATATATATATATATATATATATGTGTGTGTGTGTGTGTGTGGTGTGTGTGTGTGTGTGTGTGTGTGTGTGTATGTGTGTGTGTCTTTATAGGTTAGAGGCCAGCTCCAAAGGAAAAAAATATCAAATATTGCTTACCAGAGGTGTTTTGAATCGTTTTCATGTATTGTCCATATACACCTCGCTGTGACACTGACCTAGATAAATGACCTTTTCAGAGTTGTTGCGGGTGTGTGTGTGTGTGTGTGGTGTGTGTGTGTGTGTGTGTGTGTGTGTGTGCGCGCGTGCGTGTGTGTGTGTGTGTATAGCCATTAACGATGTCAGACATCGTTATTAGTCCCCTACTGACAATGTCGGTGTGGCCTTTACAGCAGTTTACCCTTTTTTGTCCATGTTCCTTTCGCTCTGTAATCTGTGACGCTTACCTTGCCAATGCGACGCCTACGCAATTGAATGGATTTCAGTCAAACTTGGCACAAAGAAAAACCATCTTGCTTAGATGTTCATTGAGGGAGATCATTTGTCTGTTTTCTCTGTCTGTCCGACTTTCACTTTGGCGTTGTTGCAACAATATTCCCCGAAAGCTTTTGTGACCGAAGATGTTAAGTGCAAGAAATTAAGAGACTGAGAAGTTTTGCGAAAAAGGATGAAGAATGATAAAGAGAGATACACATGGACATTCCATATGTCCCTCTTCTGAACATGTAAGAGAAAGAGAGAGAGAGAGAGAGAGAGAGAGAGAGAGATTCTTTATTCCATTAAAAATGTTGCTGACAGAAATTCTTTATTCCATTAAAATGGCTATACATACATTTAAGAAAGAAATTGGAGAGTCAAAACAAAGTCAAAATTTTTATTCCATTAAAAATTATATATGAGACTGCGGAAAGAAATTGGCCTGCCTTTTTGGCATTAGACTATTCTTGGTTTAGGTATTCTAGCTCAACTAACTTCCGAGGCGCACCAGACTCATTTTAATTAAAGGACGGAACTAGAGTGTTGTAGACAGAGCTTGAGACAAAACTCATCAAAATTGGGAAGGTGAATTTTTGAGCCAAAAACTCCACCCCACAGACAAGATAACAGCTGGGAAGACCTCAGTAGAGACACGAATCAAAATTTTAGCACTCGTATTGACTGATTTAACGTTCTCTGGCGTCGTGATAGCTTCCATATAAGCTCCCTCCCGGCATGGATACGGCTTTCACTTTTGCTAGGGGTCTGAAATTTGTATTCAACTGCTTCCCCTCTTGCATCATTTGATTTTGCTTCTTGATTCTCTACATTTACAAACTTCTGCAGTTGTTTATTAGCTTTTCTCTTGGGGTTTAATTTCCTCCATTGCACCTTTTCTGTAAAAAGTGCTTACTGGAGTTCATTTCAAAATCATTAATTTCCCCCATTTTTTTGGTTTTCTGAAAAAGAAGACTTTTGTGCCGGCTTTTTCTGTCCGTCTGCACTTTTTTCTCTCCGCACTTTTCTATCCGCCCTCATATCTTAAAGACTACTGAGGCTAGAGGGCTGCAAATTGGTGTTGATCATCCACCCTTTAATCATCAAACATACCAAATTGAAGCCCTTTAGCCTTAGTAGTTCTTATCTTATTTAAGGTTAAAGTTAGCTATAATCGTGCATCTGGCAACGATATATGCCAGGCCACCACCGGTCCGTGGTTAAAGTTTCACGGTCCGCGGCTCGTACAGCATTATACCGAAACCACCGAAAGATAGATCTATTTTCGGTGGCCTTGATTATAAGAGGTACAGAAAACTCATTTTTTACTTGTTTTATATTTGCCCTTGATTACATCATTCATCCTCTCATTATTTCATTACACCGTCAGGCTCTCCTATTCGCCTTTACCCAAAAGGATTCCCAGTCTGACTCACTGACCTCATCTCTTACCCTAACTCTCTCAGACAATCCGAATAGAATCACTCTTCGTCTATCCCAGTACTGTACACCTTGCCCTTACACCTTAGTCTCAGAGTGCTCTGACCATTTGTCCATCTTTTTCTCCCAAGTCCGTTTCTCTACGTGTGTTTGTCCAACGTATTTTCATCCAGCTGATTTTGTAGTTCGACTTTTTGTATAGAAAAAGTAATCAGTGAGAATTTAGAGTAGTTTACCTCGGTTTCTGGTAATTCACTATTCGCGAATGAGCTAGAAATGTAAGTCAGTAATATGCGAGCTACAAATTATTTTTCAAATTCGAGATAAATCAGGGCAAATGCATCAAACCGTGCTCGCTCTCAATGCTGGAAGTTCTTCAAGAAAAGAGAAATCATAGAGGGTGCAAGTGGAAATAAGTTTTTAGCTAAAGAATTCGACAGTGTATATAGTTTTCGTCCTAGAATTCAAAACTGGACAAGATTATTATTAGTGTATAAAAGGATAGAGGTTTACAGAAAGTTGTGTATTTCTCTGGCTTTTTACCAAATCCAGTTAGAATTACTTACGGGGCAGTCCGACATATGACAAAAAGCGCTCGTAAATTATTCTATGGAAGGGTAAAGAAAAGAGAAGTCGATGAAATATAGACGTGAAGCAACTTCTTGCATGTCAGGTATTTCAAAAATTGTGCAAAATTACAGAAAAAGTTGAAGGAATCCAGAGAATCCTTTGAAATTTCAGAGTTGATGGAACTGTTTTCAATATTTGCAACTGACAGTTCACTAAATGAACTTGCCTGATTTTATTATTAAATGTAGTCGTGTAATGGAACTTTCAAAGTGGCAATTAGCATATCTGCAGCCGTGTGCGTAACGGGGAACGTAGCATTTCACGTTTACATGTGTTACTACCAAATAAATCAGAGCAAATGTATCAAGCAACGCTTTCTCTCAAAGCTGGAATCTGCATTCTTTATTCTGGCAAAAATGTCATACCCGTGTTTACGAGCAACATATATTGAACTTTGCAATTCCTGTTGGATATTAGGCAATCTTGCGAGCGTTGGTTTCGTAAGAACTTTAACGTAATACACTTTTAGTTTACTGTAAAAGAAAACTATTGTGCCGGCTTTGTCTGTCCATCCGCACTTTTTTCTGTCCGCACTTTTTTCTGTCCGCACTTTTTGTGTCTGCCCTCAGATCTTAAAAACTACTGAGGCTAGAGGGCTGCAAATTGGTATATTGATATTCCACCCTCCAATCATTAACCATACCAAATTGCAGCCCCCTAGCCTCAGTAGTTTTTATTTTATTTACGGTTAAAGTTAGGTATAGTCGTGCTTCTGGCAACGATATAGGATAGGCCACCACAAGGCTGTGGTTCAAGTTTCATGGGCCGCGGCTCATACAGCACTATACCGAGACCAACTGAAGATAGATCTATTTTCGGTGGCCTTGATTATACGCTGTAGCGGCTGTACAGAAAACTCGATTGCACCGAAAAAACTTCGGCGTATTTTGTACTCGTTTAATATCCTCTACAAAATCCACACACATTGAAAAATCTAAAATACCACTTTTCTTAAATCTTCTCTACAACATCGACGCACTTTCAAAACCTCCAATAGATCAATATTGGATTTCGTTCTTCTGTTATTCCTAACATGACATATGGTGTGGGACAGAAAACTCCTTTCCTCGGGCCATTTAGTGATTTTCACACCACGCACATCATCGCGACTGTTATTGTTTTATTTCCCGGAAACCTACGGAGGAAGAAAAGTGATTGTGTGATTGTCGTTGGCCGCCGGGTAGGAGGCTCATCTGCCATTTAAGGGGAATTTCGTCCATCACAAATCTTATATATATAACCCTCGTCTAGGCGCGCCTCTGTTTTCGCGGTACACTGTATTATATTTATTTATGTGTATATATATACATATATATATATATATATATATATATATATATATATATATATATATATATATATAAAATACACAAGCATATATATATGTATGTACGTATGTAATATATATATATATATATATATATATATATATATATATATATATATATATATATATATATATATATAAAAATGTAATATGTATACATGTAAATAAATACATACAGACACGCACGCATACACACACATATATATACACTCATACACATTCAGTATATACATTTACATATGCATATATACACTATATAGCCGAAGAGATTGGCGACTATTCGGTGCAGCCTGATACTAAAGGAAACAGTATATCCACATCATAAAATGAAATATTAAAATAAGAAACAAAAGCAAGTAGTGATTTCCAAGCTTGGCCATTAGTAATTATATCCTTCAATTCGTACATCACTGGACGAGCACTGAACTCAAAAGTGTAATTACCCCTAAAAGGAAGATTTTCAGGACCAATAAAAAACAAACATACACATCTCTACGTCATCAGGGAGAGTCATGAAAAGATTCCTAGGAATAACAGGGGTTGATTCCTAGGAATTATACATCCGTACGCAATTAAGGAATTATAGGACAGTTTATGTTATATCGAAGTGGGAACGTTTTGAGGAAGGTAATAAAGACATATGCTTTATAGTTTTTTTTATTTATTTATTTAATTTTTTTATATTTATTAACATTGAATCAAATCTAGTTTTACTGGTTAAAAGGGAGCTTCGCTTTCCAAACAGTCACGAATTTCATTTGAATTCTTCGTCTTTATTAATATGAAAGGTTCCGTCCACCTGATTTCCCGGGAACGGAAATCGTAGGCTTAAATCTCTCTCTCTCTCTCTCTCTCTCTCTCTCTCTCTCTCTCTCTCTCTCTCTCTCTCATGTCTTTGCTTTTCCACAAATTATTTCTATTTCGTTCGGAAGCTTGCTTAGCAAGACAATGAGATGTTGACCTTTTTGTCTCGTCTCATTAATAATAATAATGATAATAATAATTTTTTTATGGTAATAAGTCATTTTTTCCTTAAAAGGGCTGTTTTCATAGGATGTTAACATTACCGTTATCAGTAAATCTTTTGGGATGAGGTTGCTAGCCCCATACCGTTCTCTACTCTGGATAAACCCAGTACATTCGAATAACCACCAGGTATAATATTCACGTTTTGGGTCAGTAGAGAAACAGTGGGTTTCTCATGGATTTTAGCGTCTCCCATCTTCCTACCAATCCCTGGTGAGGTGGGCACAGTAACCACTGGACCACAAAGCCAATAATCACATAAATTGTGGAGAAACAAATTTATGGGTACATATATTTAAAAATAAATCTATACAGAGAGCTTTGGGGAATCTGTTCGATTCCTCTTTTCAAGCGTAATATCAGTATTTACAGCTCTCTCTCTCTCTCTCTCTCTCTCTCTCTCTCTCTCTCTCTCTCTCTCTCTCTCTCTCTCTCTCTGCGCCCCATAAACAAGCAAACGTCCGCAGAAACCAAATCTATTTTTGATTATCTCTTCATCTCCAGTTTCCTCCCCATCAAAAATTGATTTCCTTGTCCGGGAAGTATCCCTGGATATACGATAGCTTCATCTCGAAATCACCATATATAAGAAATTAATCGCCGAAAACCCTCAGTTCAAATCCGTGATTTAGAGTGATATCCCCTCTCCGTATATTGTTTTACTACGATTTATAAAAAAGAGAGAGAGAGAGATTAGATTGAGGATTTTCTTGTTGGATCTGCTGTAGCCAAGATTGCAGTGGGATTTAGATGCGTTAAGTCGTAAGAATAGGAATTGATATATGATAGTAGTTTTCTTTGGTACAGGCAGACGCACACATATACAATATATATATATATATATATATATATATATATATATATATGTATATATATATATATATATATATATATATATATATATATATATATATATTTGTGTATATAATATAATGTAATATATTTATATATATATATATATATATATATATATATATATATATATATATATATATATATATGTATATATGTATATGTATGTATATATGTATGTATGTATGTATGTATGTATGTATGTATGTATGTATACACACACAAATTAAACATTCAAATGGGATGAAAAGTTTGCTCCGTTTTTTCATATGCTGACTGAAAAGGCTTCCACAACAAATTAGGTGTTAATTAGTCTCATATTTCGGCCAGATTGATATTCCCAGGCTGTCTTTAATGCATTAATTTACTGTGATGAATAATTAAGTGAGTTAAGTAAAGTCCATGACAACATTATTGAGAGTCAGAGAGCTAAACCCAATTAAATTATAAGTAAAAAAAAAATAAAAAAGAACTGAAAATAAAAAATACAACTGGTATTTAGGAATGCAAACTCATTTTTGAAAATAAGTAATACTTCAGAGCCTGTAATAACCGTAACTGACCAAGAAATGGGGGTGGGGGCGGTTGTTCGTCTGAAAGGTGGTGGTGGTGGTGGGAGGGGGGGGGGGGCGTACACCCGATGGAGCATCGGAGGGCCAATGAAGGGCTTCCGAATTTGAAAGTGACCTGTGATATCCAGTGACAGGCTTGTTTTATACCCAGTTCCAGATGATTGACTTAAGATGGGCATCACGTAAAATTGGACTGTTCGTCGTTATGGAGCCATCTTGCTTATTATTGTAAAGAATAAAACTCACATAGCCAGCGGTTATGATCGAAAAAAATTTATTCAAAAATTAATCTTTAGCCATGAGCCATCTTGTTCGTGAAGGTCGAGATTCAAGAATCAACCAAGGCAGTCAGTCTTCTTGGAAGTGAACTTCCCCCTTTCTTCTTCTTCTTCTTCTTCTTCTTCTTCTTCTTCTTCTTCTTCTTCTTCTTCTTCTTCTTAAAGCATTCAGCCTCATTCAGCCTCTTTTCAAGAGGCTGTCTACTTAGGGGTTAAACCCACTCTCACAATGTCGTGACTAAATATAGAAAATTAAAAACAGCTGATATAGAAAATAACAAACAGTAGGATTTTGACATTATCCTGTAATTATGCTTGTTTCATATTTGTATTTTTTTTTATTAATATTTATTCGTGATGTTTTTGTTTTCCTCTTTCATATTGTCGGCATTCTGTTCACCGGAACCTTTCAGTGGAAATTAATGTCCTTAATGTTTTTGTCCATTTACATTTACGAGTGATAATAATAATAATAATAATAATAATAATAATAATAATAATAATAATAATATAATAAATAAAACAGTAAGGTAAAAAGCATACATTGATGCTAGTGCATAGTAGGTAGTGCACTAACATCGGTGCATTCTTAAATTTTGTTTGCCGATTTTGAACAGTAGTTAACATGTAATGTCCGTAGGGTAATTTTAATCATGACCTAGAAATCACGACTATTGGCTACCTCTTATTTTCCTTGGTTCCCACAGAGGAAGATGTTATTAAAAAAAAAAAAAAAACAGGTATCAGATAAGTTCTACTTAAGCAGCCGTAACCCGAATAAAACGTGTTTAAAGGAGGGTCATCTGTTTATATTGAATGATAAAATGGATAAGAAAAACATTTACTGTACATCATATGCACACTTTCGTATCTTAGCTTATTTAAATTAAGAAAAAAATAATAGCAATTATGAAAGCGATAAGGGGAAACATACAAAGAATTTACCATTCCGTATCTAATGCTTTTTTTTTTGCTGCCATTGACAGCAACATAACACTGCATAGAAATCTAATGTAAGGAATGAGCTAGTAAAATTTTCATAGCACTGCTGACACTTCCTCAAACAAAGCACGAAAACGGAGGAAGAACGGAAGATGGATTTTTTCTGACAATTTAAAATCCTTAGAAGTGAAAGGTACAAATGGGAACCCTTGTCGCAAGATAATTTTATGGAAAGGAAAATGGCAGTGTCTCTTTCCTTCATCTATTTTCGAAAATTTAGTCGAAATCGCTCTGAGATTCTTTACTGTCCTTATGAATATGTCACCTGTCATATTAGGCGAAAGTTTCAAACGAGTCAGGGGAAGTCTGAATGCATTTCGAATACTAGGAATTTGAGATATCTGTTGGTACAAACAAAGGAAAGTTATAATAGCCTTATACATGGTCAAAATGAACACTTAACGTACACACACACACTGTATATATATATATACAGTATATATCAGCATTAATCTACAGAGCCCTTTAATATTCAATTCGCTCTACCTCGGAAATAATATATTTTCATATATGTTTCTCGAAGGGGAATTTTTAGTTGATAATAAGTTCGTCGTCTCTTGGGCTCGAACCATGGAAGACAAGAACTAAGGACTACAGTGACGCGCCTTAAACCACTCGGCCATCTAGGGATGTGATAAAATACATTTATATATACATATATGTATATATATTACATTATACATACACATACACATATATATATATATATATATATATATATATATATATATATATATATATATATATATATATTATTGAGAGAGAGAGAGAGACACGCAATATACATAGAAATAGTTTCTTGAATTGAAGGATTTACAAATATGACCACAGTCACAGTCACTATCAGTACGGGAATCATTGGCAGCTCAACATTTTGACATTAACTAAGAAACTTTATATATACCACTTTCACAAAATGAAAACTGATTTATCACAAAGAGAAACAAAATGAAAGCTGCTGCGTCATTCGAGATGCCAAAGGCCTACGGTTATTTGACAATGGTAAGAAGACTATTCCGAACGTCGTAGCTCTCTCTCTCTCTCTCTCTCTCTCTCTCTCTCTCTCTCTCTCTCTCTCTCTCTCTCGTTATACGTAGAAGTAATGTGACTCCGAGGATTAGGACGCTCCTGGCATGATTCCCTTTCCTAGGATATGGCAATCTGATATTCTGTAGGGCTTGAGACGTAATATATAATTGCTCTTCAGTCCCCTTTATCTTGTATCTATCTAACATTTGACGGTTGGCAGGAAAGGGTATTTGTCGTTGATATTCCATTTCCTGATTCCCTGGAGTTTGGCAGTTGTTGGTTTGCAGGATTCCACATGGATTGGACCAATTGGTGCTAGTTTCTGTGAGACACAGGTCGTTAATAATAATTTGTATTACACAAGCCATAAATGAGAATTGGTATTACACAGGGCATTAATGGTAATTGGTATTACACAGGACATTAATGATAATTTACAGTGGTAATGATAAATTACAGCATGCCGTGTCACTGGTCAGCTGTTTGCTTGTAGAGTTTTGTTGAAGTGCAGCTATTACTGCCTTGCAGCCCAACGTGTGGCTCAGTGGCATTGCTGCTTTCTATATAGCTGTAGAAAATTGTTGTTGTAAAATTGTTGTTGTTAGTTTACAGTATTCAGGTAGCGTTGTTGCAGTCGTTTGCTTGTAGCAATCTCATGGACTGTGGTTAGTAGTTGTTTCTTACAGCACTTCATATTGCTAAGGCATAATGTTGTTTTCTGTATGACAGTGGACAGTAGTAGTCAGTATGACTATGGCCAGTTGTTGTGCTTATAGCACTCTGCCATGTTGTAGCCAGTAGTTGTTGGTTTGCAGTATATTTGCATGGGTTTAGATGGATGTTGTTCGTTTGCCACTTTATTGAATCTTTTGTTAGTTTTTTTCAAATGTCATGCTAAGACAATAGCTATGTTTTAAAAAAAAAGTCAGTCATTGCATTTTTTACTTTTAGAAAAATAACTTTTTGGCATTATAATAAATCGAGATTATTCGGAATTTTGCAGTTTGTGCTGGACTGATAAATGCTTTGACATATCACCCTTATTTTTGTCGAGCCATAAACAGCGCACAGAAGGCATAATTAAGGGTCGGTTTACATCATTTTCCAGCGTATTCTAAAGAGTGATAAGCAAGTTACTAATTAATATATAAAAACACAGTTAAAAGTATTTTCTTTGTAAAAAAAATTCTGTACAAAGAAAATACATTTAACTGTGTTTTTATATATTAACTAGTGTATCGGTTATAACTCTTTAAAATACGCTGAAAATGCTGTTAACCGACCCTTAACTATGCCTTCTGTGCGCTGTTTATGGCTCGACAATAAATAAGAGGCCGATATTTAAATCAAAAGAAAAATCACCCCGATCTTTGCAGTTTGGCCCAGCGAGATAAAACGCGCCAGCTCCCCGAAGTCTTGATGAGAGAGAATGATTTATGAAAGTCAGCGCAGGAATATTTTATGCAGAAGGGAGAATGTCGCGCGAAATTTGTGACTAAGATGTTGCTACATAACTCGACGAAAGCTCCTTTCATCTGGTTCCAAACTTTGGTATCGCGTGCTGGCCTTGATTAAAAAACTTTGCACCGTGTTATAGTGATAGTTATTCATCGGGGAAGTGGAGTATACGGACCTCATTTCATTTTCTACTTGCACCCCGTTTTCTATGTAGATTTTCGAGCAACTTTGGTAATGAAGCGCTGCCCTTAACAGCATTCTTCTCGTAGGAAATGCGGGTGTGTGTGTGTGAGTGTGGGTGTGTGTGGGTTTGTGAGGGTGTGCTTGTGGGGAGACCGAGAGGCTGTTCTGAGTGAGAGAACTGTAATATTCTGGTGAATGCCTGTGGCTTTTTTATTTTAGGAAATTGAAAAAAAAACATTTCTTAATTTCAGTATCTATTTGTTCGCTTATCGACGCGAAAAAGGTATTAACCCATTAGTCAAAACTCAAATTACTTCAGATATCCTTTTAGTATAACTATAAACCTAAAATAAAATCGGTTGGGAGTATATCAAATAAGGAAAATTGCAAAATTTTTCTGCATCAATTCGCACAGAATATGTACACCTAGAAGAGAACATAGGTAACCATCTAAGGAATATATATATACAGTATATATATATGTGTGTATATATGTCACGTGTTTCTACAAAGGTGTTAACCCTCCGTTTTCCGAAGTTATTTCTGGATTAGATCGTTTGAGAAGATTAGTGGCTGGGTGTATATCTAGTCATTGTTGGGTTGAAGCAAAAGCCAGTAATAGATATAGGTTGGCATGGGAGGGACGAAGTTTAGCTTTAAATGCAATTAAAACGAATGAATTTGATTACAGTGAAGTGTGACAGGTATCATAAAAAGAGGGAAGAAGGATAACAAGAACTGCAGAGAAATGCAGCATGAAATATTAATGAACAAATAGATCTCAGAATTAAAAATGGAAATGGAGAGAGAGAGAGAGAGAGAGAGAGAGAGAGAGAGAGAGAGGAGAGAGAGAGAGAGAGAGAGAATGTCTGAAGTAAATACAGTCCTAAGTTGCTCGAGTGAGTGTTCTGAGGACTTGTTGAATATGCAGAATGGAAAATAACAAAGCTGAATGACTGAAGAGAGGAAAGGTTTAGTGTAAGATTGGAATTGGTTTTGTGAGTGACTATTGAGGACGTTTGGAAGTCAATTAAGAGGCTGAAGAATGGAAAGACTCAGGGAATTGATGGGATTACAAGTGAGAGGCTGTAATACAGTGGTGATGGCGTTACTGAGCTGGAGATAAGGATTTTGAAGGTACGTCGAGGATAAAGTAAAAGTTCCAGAGGAATGACTGGAAGAATTGTAGGTCAGTGTCTATAAAGGTAGAGATGATGGTGGCGGCTGCATTATTTAGCATACCAAGATGTTTGTTAGGGTTTTATGAAAAAGTGAAGGCAGACGACATGGGGACTGACAGAATAAAAGAGTGTGGTTTTAGACAAGGTGCAAGGGTCAAGTGTTTGTTATGCGAGGAATTTAAAAGTATAAGGAACATTTTTATATGGCATATATACATGCCCAAAGAAAAACCTTTGATAAAATCTATAGAGACGAAATGTGGCGGATATAGAGGTTGTGAGGTACATAAGAAAAGTCGTTGGGAGTGACTGAATTTTTTTTTATGATAAAAACTAAATGTGTGATAAAGCCACTTTAACATCAAACCAGTCACTCTCCCATCTACAAATTCAGAGACATGTTTATCTTATGTCACTTGGGGTGTTTAATATCTTTTTAGATGGAGTGATGCGAGTATCACAAAAAGGAAATAAGTAAATATAAAGCTGGGGGATTAGCGGATAATTCGTAAATGGAGGGTGGGATGGCTGTTGTTTACAGATTTAGAATAGAGAAGAGATGATGCGGAAACTATCGAATAACTTTGATAATGTCTGCAAAAGGAGAAAGTCGAGAGTAAATATATATATATATATATATATATATATATATATATATATATATATATATATATATATATATATATATATATATATATATATTATATATATATTACATATATATACATTATATATATAAATATATATATTTAAAACGCTTGTACAGAACTATAAATAAAAAGGCTTTACTTATATTTCTATGTGTAGAGATGTTATGCAGACGCTCAGTTTTTGGAACAAGGCTGAGCTCCAATTGCCATTTTAAAAGAGTATCGATTTTTCAAACGGAACAGTTTTTTTCCTTTAATATAAAAGCCATTTTTACGGGTTGTCAAATATTTATTACGCAGAATGTCAAGATATATTAAATAAATTCAAAGAAGAGAATAGAGAGACGATCGCAAAACGACGTTGGAAATCACACACAACGCAACTGTTCCGTCGAAACTTAAGAGTGAATAGCGACTCGGACTGAGCCCCAGATAAATCCAGATTACATTTGGTGAATACTCATTATTTCAATTAATCCCAGGCTTCCCGACCGTACCGTTCTTTCATCGCTTTCATGTGAATCCTCTTTTTTTTTTCTACTTTATCCTTCCCTCCCCATTCCCTCTCCTCTCTCTCTCTCTCTCTCTCTCTCTCTCTCTCTCTCTCTCTCTCTCATATCTTCTCTGTCCTTCCCCTTTCTCTCTCTCTCTCTCTCTCTCTCTCTCTCTCTCTCTCTCTCTCTCTCTTCTCTTCCATCACCCTTCCCCTCCCCTCCCATCTTACCCCCTCTCCTCCCCTCTGTCTCTCTCTCTCATATCTTTTCCATCGCTCTTCCCCCTTCTCCTCCCATCCTATCCCCTCTCTCTCTCTCTCTCTCTCTCTCTCTCTCTCTCTCTCTCTCTCTCTCCTGCCTTTCATATCTTTCATATCGAAGGATCACATAGGATCAGCACTGGCGAACCTGGTATGTAACTACAATCAGAAGAATTGTCAGTCAGTGGCTTTCCGTCATATCGGGAACGAATAACGGATGTTTGAGAGTAGCTTAATGCACAGACACGCACACACTTACACATACATACACGCACACATACACATCAAATACCAATATGGTGGGTTAGCGGTAATCTCATTTTTTTTCTACCGTGTATTGGTTTGAATCCGCATAGGGAAAGGAGAATTTCCTTAATTTCCCTGCGGATTCGAGGCTTTCAGTGGAAAGCTTAACTAATAAAGTGAGGTAATTAACAAGTTATAGATATATAAGTATATATTAGAATATATATATATATATATATATATATATATATATATATATATATATATATATATATATATATATATATATATATGTTGTGTTGTTTGTTTGTATGTGTGTTCTTGTATGGGTTGGGAGAGAGAGAGAGAGAGAGAGAGAGCCAGCCAAAATTGCTGTACTTTTTTGTAACTGGTTGGAAATCGCTTTTAAATAATTACAATAAGTGAACTTGAGCCACTTATTTCTCAGTCTCTGTTAAGTAATCTTAGAGCGCACATTTCTTTAAAACAAGCTTCGCATTTGATAAACATCTCCCAGACGCACTGCTAAAAGTCATTCAACTCTTAGAAATTGGTACCTCAAAAAAAAAAAAAACTAATTTTTTTGTCTCCTCCGGGGAAAAAAGACATAAGACAAAAGGAGAGAGACTTGATAATTCTGATGAGGTTTTTTTTTTTTTGGGGGTGGTAGAAGTCGGGTGGGGGAGGTGGAGTTGGTGGGTGGGGGTGGGAGTGCATTAGGGGGTGGGAGGAAATGTCTTTTTTTTTTTATTTTTTTTTTTACAAGGGGAAGAAACACGGCGATATTTCTTTTCAGAAATCTTCAAAAGAGCCATGCTTTTCCACGTGGATCCATCCATTAGAAAATACAATTAATCCGTGATTCTTAAAAGCTCTCCTCATCTGGTGGGGAAGAGGTTTCTCCAGCTCGCTGTCTGGATGTTTAGCATTATCATTCACGCTATTATTGTTGATATTTTGTTATTTTGTTGTGATTTCTTTTATTCCGGCTAATAGACAAGGGTAATGAAGTGTCTCTCCAGAAACAGTAGTGGTAGTTGGGTTGCCTAATAGATGGAATTTATTTGGATACATGAGGTAATTTCTTGGATCGCCAGAGATAATAGAGATAATTTATATAGATACTATGAAAACTAATGTATACTTATTCTTCGATCACCAAAGACAATAGAGGGAATTTATATGGATACGCGAGGTAATTTCGTGGCTCGCCAGATACAATAGTGGGAATTTATATGGGTAGTTGAGGTAATTTCTTGGATCGCCAAAGACAATAGAGGGAATTTACATTGGTATGTTAGGTAATTTCGTGGCTCGCAAGAGACAACAGAAGGAATTTATTTAGATACATGAGGTAATTTCGTGGCTCGCCACAGACAATAGAGGAAATTTATAGGGGTACATGAGGTAATTACATGGAATTACATGGCTCGGCAGTGACAGTAGAGGAAATTTTTATGTGTGCATTAGGTAATTAAGTTTGTGCAGGAGAGGTAATTACATAGCTCGACAGAGAGAGCGGCAGTAATTTGTCTGTGTGTACGTGAGGTAATTACGCGGTTCGCCGGCGACAGCAGAGGAATTTGTACGTACGCACATATTACGTAAATACGCATTACGGGAATATGTACAGTTACGTTCTTTGAAACTACCTCTGTTCCAAAAGATGACTCATGGAAGTACCCGTCCTTGCTACACTTGTCAACAAAAAGTAAATAGTAAAAAATGCGCCGAAGTTTCTTCAGCGTAATCGAGTTTTCTGTACAGCGTATAATCAAGGCCGCCGAAAATAGATCTGTCTTTCGGTGGTCTCGGTATAATGCTGTATGAGCCGCGGCCCATGAAACTCTCAGCCGGCCGTGGTGGCCTGTGTTGTTGCGTTGCCAGACGCACGATTATGGCTAACTTTAATTTTAAATGAAATAAAAACTTCTGAGGCTAGAGGGCTGCAATTTGGTATGTTTGATGATTGGAGGGTGGATGATCAACATACCAATTTGCAGCCCTCTAGCCTCAGTAGCTTGTAAGATACGAGGGCGGACGGAAAGACAAAGCCGGCACAATAGTTTTCTTCTCAGAAAACTAAAAATGTTTCGTAATTACGTGTAGTTACAAGAGTTTAATGAAGTTGTGGCTTTTTCTTGCATGTAATCAGCTTTTCGACCAGTCTTTCGCGCTGCATTTGTAAAAATCCTCTTTTTACTCAAGTCGGTCAAATGCAACGAATATAAATACAAGATTCGCGGTCATGCTTCCGAAGTGGTACGTGATACATGAATTTTTCCATGATTTACATTTCATTTTACTTATCAGTGTTTATTTCAGTGTGGCATTAGGCGATACTGGAATTGCACGGTCATATGATTGTTTATTTCTTCTGCTACAAAGCTGTGGAATTTTCGTTCTTCTTACTTTTTCCCAGACTAACACCTCTTGATTGTTTATTTCTTCTACAAAGCTGTGGAATTTTCGTTCTGCTTACTTTTTCCCCGACTAACACCTCATGATTGTTTATTTCTTCTACTACAAAGCTGTGGAATTTTCGTTCTTCTTACTTTTTCCCAGACTAACACCTCATGATTATAGATATAGTAGTCTTTACTGCCATTTGATTGCCGTTTATAATTAATGTTCAATTGTCACGGGGAAAAGTTATGTACAATTTACAATATACAGGTATAAGAGGATATCTATGAAAACATTCTTTGTTGGGGGGCGGGTGGTTGGTTGGCAAGAGAGTGTATGCTTAAGGTAAAGATCAGAATTCTTGGCAAGGTGCAGCTAAACACAAAAGCTTGATCAAGAAGCCTTTGGGATGGAGGAATTGGCGGGGGAGGGGGGGAGAGTAGATTTGCACATTAGAGGTAATTAGAGAGGAGAGGGGCACACATGCACTTGTAAGGCGCAGTTATGGAAGGGAACAAACTGGCACATGAATTAGCCAAGGGTCAAATAGACACATATACTGGTTAAGGGGCTAAATATTATCATTCAGAAGATGACCCCTATTCATATGGAGCAAGCCCACAAGGGCCATTGACTTGAAATTCAAGCTTCAAAGAATTTGTGTCCAATTAAAAGAAGTAACAGAAGGCAATAGGAAATACAGAAAGAAGAGACCACTTATTAGGAAGGAAAAAGTATATTAATAAATTAATAAATCGCCAAAAATTTAAATTATCAAATCCAAGGAGAATTGCTTTAGGGTAGTAATGCATTGCACCTTCGCTTGAACCTTTGAGGTTCCAATTGCACAACACCCGCAGGAAGACTATTCCACAGTCCAACGGCGTGAGGAATAAAGGACCTCTGGAACTGAGAAGTTCGACAGCGAGGCAAATTTGCTGCATGTGCAAATGAGCACATGAGCTGGTAAGGTGTCAAACGGGCACAATGGCTGGTTAAGGGACAAATTGGCATGCGAGTTGTTGAGAGGAAAATGGGCTCATAAACTTTGCAAGGAGCAAATGACCTGATGAGCTGGTTAAATATCATATCGGTGCTTGAATTTGTTTGGACAAATGGGAACTTGAGATGGTTAATAGTAAAAGGTAATAGTAAAATACGCATGTGATCTGGCTAAGGGGTAAATGGAAACATAAGTTTTTCAGTAGCAGATGGACACATGATCATAGTAAATTTCAAATAACATCTGTGTAAATTTCATGCAACATAAAACATCAGTTCGAGCTAACTTGAAACCTAAAGAAATATTTTTTATATTTGAATTGCCACCTATTTATGTCTGAGAGAGAGAGAGAGAGAGAGAGAGAGAGAGGGTACAGCACTATTCAGCGCCGCAGCTTCAGCGCCGATGATTCAGCGCCGCCGTTTCAGCACCAGAAAGTTCAGCGCTAAATATTTCGGCGCCAGACGTTTTCAGCGCCGGGAAGAGACTGTCTCATATATCTAGACACTGAAATATAATCTTGTTTCTTTTAAATCATTTGATTAGTTTTAAAAAACCTTTATAAAACATGTAAGAAAAAGAATAAAGCCGAAAAATAATTTATTTATATTTTAGAAAAAAATTATATATAAGAAACAACTCATTTAATTGATTAAATTGTGTCCTATTGAACGAAGGTACTCTATTTCATTTTTTGCCATATTCAGAAACAATCTTTAGAATTCTCTCATCTGCTTTTCTGTATTTACGTAGTTTCAATCAGGTTCATGGCCACATGCAAGTTTCTCAAAGTACTCGTCCCTTCCCTTTCGAATCTGCCTGAGGACATCGATGAATTTCAAATAGTCGGGTGTAACATTCCGAGTTCACTTTTCAATCTCCTATTAGCCGCCTCAGCATAGTTATTTGTCCTGTCGCGCCCATTTAATGTTCTTTGATGCATATTCCACATCTCCGTTGGAAATAAAGGACTTCGTCTGCCTGGTCCACGCCGGTTTGGACGGCCTACATAGTTGTCTTCAAACCAGTTTAAAACTGGAATTAATTCCTCCGGTAAATTACCTGCAATGAATCTATGCAAGTGTCTAGATCAGCAACTGGCACAAAGCATAAAGCAGTTATCATTTTCGCATGTAATGCAAAGTCGGGATTAGTGTTGTATAACTTCATGAGACCATACCCACTTAGCTGCTTTAGTAGATTTTGAGACAGATGAAATAAACAGCCTCTGATTTCAACACTGGGGAAGGTGTCTTTCATTGCAGTAAAAGCAGCTCGCTCAAAATCACAATTGATTACGTCGGGTCGTGCGTTTGTGCTCATCTCCTTTATCATCTCAAACAACCTCACATATGTTGCATACTCCTTGTTTTGTAAAAGCGCATACAATACAGGGTGTACTCCATTATTTTTTTTAACCAGAATAATGTACACTTGATAAAATAGCTGCGGTGCTACAGCAAATGTTCCATCAGCATACCAAATCGTAGAATTTGCAATGTGCACCAACCAACTTTCTCTTCCAAATATAATAATCCGTTCGCTGCCTGTCCCTCTATCCATTAAACAAAAATTTTCACTGGTATCTGGGGTAGATTATACATCATATACTTTTCTGGTAACTGAAGCTCTTCAATGGACCTTGGGTTTTCAGGGACTTGGTTAACTGCGTTACGTTTCCTACGAATAATTCTTCGCATTGCGTGCCTGTTTGGTAACTGTGCCATACCTGCAACAGACATTTTCTCGATGCACTTATTTATAATTGTACTTGCAACTCACAAGTCATTTCAGCTCGGTCTCTGGCATCGGTCAAGACATTTTCTACTTCGATGGCAACTGCTGAAGGAGGATGAGTATGTCCGTTAATCTTTTGACCACCTCACTCTCTAACGTGTGAATACGAGCTTTGCATCTACCATCTTCATGGCATCGCCAAAACTTAACAAGATCTTGTGTTTTGCTGTGTTTGTCAAAACGATAAATATAGCCTTCATGACAAAACTTTTCTCTGCCTCTCTTACTTTTACGAATCAGCCATGGTTTCCAGGAAAAAAACTCCAGGTGTTGTTGTTCTAAAATCTAAACACAAACTAACAATTCAAAATAAAAAGATTTTATGCTTGAGAAAAAATAAATCTTACAAATATATTACCATAAACAAACACCAAGTGAATGAGCTAGTTTCTCTGCAATTATACAGTAGTAGAAATGACGAAACAACTATAAAAGAAAAACAAATAATCTTAAATATCTTACCATAAACAACCATCAAGTGAATGAGCTAGTTTCTCTGCAATTATACAGTAGTAGAAATGACGAAACAACTATAAAAGAAAAACAAACAATTTTACAAATATCTTACCATAAACAACCATCAAGTGTTTAAGTTAATTTTTCAATAATAATACAGTAGGAATATCGATGAAGCAATTAACACGGAAAAAGAAAACTTGAATGTGAAACACACACACACACACAAAAAGCATAGAAATGATTTGCGGCGCTGAATCGTCTGGCGCTGAAATTTATTTAGCGCTGAACTTTCTGGCGCTGAAACGGCGGCGCTGAATCATCGGCGCTGAAACGGTGGCGCTGAACTGACCCATTCCCGAGAGAGAGAGAGAGAGAGAGAGAGAGAGAGAAATAATTTGAAATTTTTGTAAAGCAACCCCTTTTGGCTGGCCATATATCCAATGCCATCATTTCTAGTGCTTGGTTTTTTCCCCAAGGGGTCTGGAATTGAATAAAAATATAGAGTGGTTGCATATCTTGAAATCAGTCCGTAGAAGCTTTGGAACCTTGCAGGAATCTCAGTATAAATATGATTTCTGATTTTTATGATTATCCGTGTAGGCTCAAGAATCAAGCTTTATATATATAAAATTTAGTTCAATTTCTTAGTTCCTGCTTATACAGCATGAAATATGGTGAATAGCCGACTGGAAAACACACGAATAGAGACAGATGATAAATGATATGGCAAGTCTAGACACCACCGAGGTCTGCCTTGACCTGCAATGAACCTTGGAGAGCGTTAAGTCTCCAACAAAGCCTCCAGGTGCGAAGCGAAAAACATGTTGATCTTCATTTGGTTGCCAAAGACTTCGTTTCTCAAAATAGGTTTCTTGCAATTTGGTGCGAAGCGCTATTGCATATTTTAAATATCCAGGCACTGGGTTTCTAAAGTTCTTGCACCTGGCTGCCAAGATTTTCCTTAAAACTCTTCTTTTATGGTGAACATACCGTGGCGGGCATGGCTGCCCAAGTCATATAAGATATTAAAATTCGGAACTTTATTGTTCCCTGAGTCTTCTTTGTGATCATGAGGATTACTTTTGGCATCCTTGACAAGTCCAGCCACTGCAAAGAATGACAATTACTGTTTTTTTTTTTTTTTTATAAAATAACGAGAAAACTGACTTTCAGAAAAAGGCAAGTTTAATTATTCAGATGCCACAAAGCAAGGCAGAGAATCCCACAGCGGACATGGAAGCTGAGGTAATAAAGGCGGAATGTAATAATGATTATTTCATCATTTGTTCAAGAGTTAATAAGCTTTGGGTCTCACTGTTGATAAGACTCCCAAAGATTCTTAGAGTATCTCGGGGACCTCAAGTGGCTTTGGGCAGATGATAATTATCATGGAAACCTGGAGACATATTTACGACGAATGCAGTTGCATTTTATACTATTCAGAAAAGAGGTAGTTATCATGTTGTTCTGGATTCATATGGAACCAACTTTTCCCTGGTTTTAGATTGAGCTGGCTTTACGCCAGCACGGGCCCTTGTCCTAGGGCGGCCTCTAAAGGTATGAGGCCTTGTGTAGAACTCTGGGTTTGACAGTCCGACTAAAACTGGAAACTATGCTTTCTTATGTTAATCTTAGAAATTTTGTTTTCTATTTGGTAAGTCTTTGCATTTGTTTATATTTACAATTTGATAACGTACAGCTCTCCAAAGTTCCTTGAAATATTGTGGGTGGTATGAATGGACCAGGGAAATCTAGATTTATGTCTGTGCTCATATTGTAAAATAGGCTTTCGCAAAGTAATTAATTGGAATATAATCCTAATCAAAGGATCAGCTTAATCAGGTCGCTATCGAAATTCACAGCTGGAAGGGGCTCTTACGAAATAAATTAAGTGGACATGTGTCGTAATGCAATATTTAATTCATGGAGGTCAATGTATGTGTAAAGATCTTGAAAAAAAAAATTGCTTCTCAGTAATTTTTATAGAAATATTTCATATTACAGAGATCAGTCCATATCAACCCAAGTAATTCAGACTTCAGAACGAGGGTTCCTACAAGTGATTTTGGGACCAGCTCGGACCAATTCATCCTATTTTAGCAGTCGCCATTCGCAGAGCGCGATACGTCGGAGGGAAGTAGATTTTGACGAATATGATATCTCAGGGAACGGGAGTGGGCAGTAAGGATATATCAATTTGATCTCGCAGGAGGGCTTAAGCGGAATCATTAGATCTTCAAAGCGACGTTTGAATGCGATAATTAGTCGACTTTGACACCCGCCTCAGGCCGTGGCCGGTAACATATTCCGTCATTCCAGGCAGCATGAGCCGCTCCTGGATGTTTGCGTCAACTGCAAACGACTCATTAGAAGACGCATTAAGCCCATTATTGCTGCGATATAGTCGGAATGATAAGCCCTTGCCTGAATAACTCTCTGCGAGGGAGGAGGTGAACAGCTCTTAGTTGATTTTAATTTGTGTGTGTGTATATATATATATATATATATATATATATATATATATATATATATATATATATATATATATATATATATATATATATATATATATATATCTGTGTGTGTGTGTGGAGTAGAAGAGGTGTAGGAACGAAATAATACCCAGGAAGCGTGCTACTGTGAGGAGGGGCAAAGGTGAGTGGCTCAGTGCATGTGAAGATTTGATACACCGCTTGTTAGCTGCTGATTTTTTTTTTTTTTTTTTTTTTTTTTTTTAGCTTCCGCGCTAGTCGGTCACCGTTATGCAGTATGTTTAAAAACAGATATGGCAGCGCTCAAAGTCTTCTGTTTTCCTGTAGGGCTATCTCTCATCAGGGTAAGCTATTGATAGAATATATATAGTGAACAGGGTGGGATTTACTTCTGGGAAGTATTTAGACATATTATCAACATGACAGCTTGCAGTAAGAACTCCATTATGGAGTTTGTACCATTTGGCATTTAGTATCATTCCTGGTTGTTATACGTTCAAGTGTAGTAGCTGTTTTACAAAATTATATTTTTTTTTATTTTTGAATAATGTCTAGAATGCGTCCTGCACGACTGAGAGTAAGGTATATTTTGCTATTGTTGTCTCTTTTACAGAATATTTATAAAGTCCATTTGTCATCCCGTACAATACTTATGCATATAGTTCTTCTATCTACCACCGGGAAAGAAAACACAATAGATTTAGTCTAAGCAGAGAACCGATTAGTGGCAGAGAAACGAAGACTTTGTGTGACTTCTATGAGTGTACTTTATCTCAAATATCGCATTATGCATTTAATATTTATTTTCAATTGATTTCATGTATTTTCTTACTGCTAAGTATATTGAAAAGAATTTTACTGTAATCAGTTTTTCAGTTGCTGTTGTGCACAACGTAATGATAGCAACAGTATTGATAGCGACTATTGGTTTTGTGATGCCAATATACAGAAATCAACCTGTCGTGCTAACAAATGAGGAAGAAGTCCATAAACAAGAATATAAAGTCACCCAGACGGGTCAGGGTACCAGAGAAAATTCAGTAGTTATAACCGAGACATTCGCTGACGAGATATTGAAATGAATAATTCCGCGAATTCTCCTCACTGGCAACAGGAAGAGGAACACGAGCGTACACATTCCTATATATTTGCATAGTCGTCAATAATCTCTCCTGAGATGATTGTTATTTGTGTCTTGGCATTCCCGTTTTCTATGCCACGCGAGGAGGGCCGTTGGAGCTTGAATGTACACGTATCAGTGTACAATTTCTAAGCCTTCTCATTTCCGTGCATTGCGCGGAAGACCATTGGAATTAAAATGTATTGACATTAATAATCAGGCAGTAATTACGTCACTGATATGCATCCCGACGGAAACTTCTCATGATCTCTCCTGATTATCTTAATCGCAGAGCAAAGCGTTTTTAACCAGAGGAGGAGGAGGAGGAGGAGGAAGAAGAAGATTCAATTTGGCCGACAATAATCCTCCGATCGCCGGTCTGCTCCAGGGTAGGGTACCACCCCCAGCGAACACGGCCATCTCGATCCGCGCAACAAGAGATTGAATCTCGCTCCCAAACAAAAGACGATCTCGGAAAGGCGGGATTGGATCGTGTCCGGGGAACGGTTACGTCTTCCGGCGGGGGCATTACCATTTATACCGGGCGCCTAATAACAACAAAGGCAGGTTGGAAAGGGGTCTTCAACCTATCAAGGACTGTGAACAAAACGAATTCGCAGCCGGATGTTATGTATATTCGGGCGGGCGGTTCCTTAGAAGAGCCTGGGAGGCCGGAGGGCATGATTTCAAATGATTCTGGGTTCATCAGTGAACGTAATTTCAAATTAGTTTTGCCTAGCCGAGTGCCGTGGACGGGGATTCGAAGCTGGGTGTCGTGTATATTCGTGGAATCCTTAGACTATTTTAGGACAGAGGCAGTGATTCTAAATTATTTTTCATTTTCTAAAAGACCACAGTTTCAAATTAGTGTCGGATTTGCCAATACTTTGATGAGGTAGATTTGGGAAGCTGGCGTTACAGGGACCGTGATTTCATATAAGTTTCGTTTACCAAAGACCTAATTACAGTAAGTTCAACTTTATGTAATGCAGTTATCAAAGACTGCAGTTTCAATGTAATTTAAACTTTTTATGAACGAAGCAAAGTTGCAACCTGGATGTTTTATAATTGTGGGGTCCTTAGCAAAGATGAGAACAGAAATTTCACTTTCAAATTAGTTATAAAATCAAAGACTGTAATTTCAGTTCAGTTTCAGCTTAATTTAAAATAAGTCCTTAGCAAGTAGAAGGATGGAAACTTTCATTTCGAGTTTATTATGACTTCAAAGACGATGAGCAATTGGAATTCACAACCGTTTATGTTATAACTTCAAAGACGATGAACAAGGCGAATCCACAACCGGTTGTTATGTTATAACTTCAAAGACGATGAACAAATGGAATCCAAAACCGGTTATGTTATAACCTCAAAGACGACGAACGAATGGAATTCACAACCGGTTATGTTATAACTTCAAAGACAATGAACAAATAGAATCCACAACCTGTTATGTTATAACTTCAAAGACGATGAACAAATGGAATCCACAACCGGTTGTTTTGTTATAACTTCAAAGACGATGGACAATACGAATCCACAAACGGTTGTTATGGTATAACTTCAAAGACGATGAACAAGGCGAATCCACAACCGGTTGTCACGTTACAACTTCAAAGACGATGAACAAATGGACTCCACAACCGGTTATGTTATAAATTAAAAGACGATGAACAAATGGAATCCACAACCGGTTATGCTATAACTTCAAAGACGATGAACAATACGAATCCACAACCGGTTGTTGTTATAACTTCAAATACGATGAATAAGACGAATCCACAACCGGTTGTCATGTTATAACTTCAAAGATGATGAACAAATGGAAACCACAACCGGTTATGTTATAACTTCAAAGAAGATGAACAAATGGAATCCACAACCGGTTATTATGTTATAACTTCAAAGACGATGAACAAGACGAATCCACAACCGGTTGTTATGTTATAACTTCAAAGACGATGAACAAGACGAATCCACAACCGGTTGTCATGTTATAACTTCAAAGACGGTGAACAAGTCGAATCCACAACCGGTTATGTTACTTGGGGGTCCGGCATGTGAGGAAGCAGGCATTGTAAATTCAAATTACATTCAAGTTTTCTTGAGTAGTACAACCCTTAACAACCCAAAACAAGCCAGTACTTAAAATGGTATAGAGATAGAAATCTCTGTTTTATATTAGTCAGTGTATTTTTTAAGCGTTCCCAAACTTAACACTCAGAAAAAATATAATACAAAAGAAAAAGTAAGGGATGAAAATAAAGCTTTTATTCATCTTCTTCTTTTGGTCTTTAAAGGATTTCTGCGTTAATTAGTTCTTTGTTATTCCTTATTATTTTAGTTTTCCGAAAAGAAAACTGTTGTTCCGGCGTGTCTGTCCGTCCGCACTTTTTTCTGTCCGCACTTTGTGTGTCCACCCTCAGATCTTAAAACTGCTGAGGCCAGAGGGCTGCACATTGGTATGTTGATCATCCACCCTCCAATCATCAAGCATACTAAATTGCAGCCCTCTAGCCTTAGTAGTTTTTACGTTATTTAAGGTTAAAGTTAGCCATGATCATGCTTCTAGCAACGATATAGGACAGGCCACCACCGGTCCATGGTTAAAGTTTCATGGGCGCGGCTCATACAGCATTATGCCGAGACCACCGAAAGATAGATCTATTTTCGGTGGCCTTGATTATACGCTGTACAGAAAACTCGATTACACCGAAGAAACCTCGGCTCATTTTTTACTTGTTATATTTACGATAGCATCCCCATACTCAAGACCTATGTAAAAATGATATAACCCAATACTGAAAACCCATAAAAAATATGATACCAGCCTGGATAAAATATGAGAAAAATATAGAGCACTTATTCGTCCCCCTTCTGACCCCCTTGATATGTATTTGACATGTCATCCACGTCAACAGCGGCCGGCGATTGCGGAACTTTGGGGGAAAGAATGACCTGACGACCTCGGAAAGTTCATATTTATAGACATTCTTCGCAAGATATTCCACATCCCCTGCGTGCCTCCTCCTCCTCCTCCTCCTCCTCCTCCTCCTCCTCCTCCTCCTCCTCCTCCTCCTCCTCCTCCTCCTCCTCCTCCTCCTCCTCCTCCTGCTCGTCTTGGAGGATATGGGCGAGGAGAAGAATAAGACGATGAGGATCGAAGGGAGGAAGAGAATAGAGAAGGAAAAAAGGGGGAATTTCTGTAGGTAAGATTACGGATATCGAAAGACATACAGAGAAACAAAGAAACAAGAAAAAAGAGGTAAAATCTGTTATAGACAAGCAACAGGGAAATCGAAGGATGGAAATAAGAAGAAAAGAAATGAGAAAAATAAGAAAGGAATTCGGGAGAAAAATAAGGAAGGAATCTCGGTTATAGAACCCCCAAAAAAAAAAAAAAAAAAAAAACAGAAGGGCAGAACAAAGAAGAAAAGAATGAGAGGAGAATATTTTTAAAAACCTCTTATTATAGGTAGGGATACGGGAATCGAAGGAGAAAAAAAAAGGAGAAAAATTCATTATTTATAGGAGAAAGTTTTTAATAACAAAATTCTTCAGAGAATTCCGGTTTTAAGAGCACAGGGTCGATGAAATATGTACTTATTGGAAAGTTAATAATGGTGATAATGACTCGTGTACAAGAAAACAAGAAACAGGAATAGAAGAAAGTAAAAAAAAATCTCAATTCAAGTTTTTTAAAGGAAAATATGAGAGATGGTAATAACAGCAAAAATAATTGGTATAAAAATATTAATAATAATTAATCCACTGGAACCCAGGAAAGAAAGAAAAAAGAGAGAATGGAATTCGAAAATATTTATTTTGAAAATCGTTCCTTCTTCTTCTTCTTCTTCTTCTTCTTCTTCTTATTATTATTATTATTATTATTATTATTATTATTATTATTATTATTATTATTATTATTATTATTATTATTAATTTAAAAAGAATGTAAAGAGACCTCTAAGTGGAAAGAGGCCAAAGAGAACAGATGAAAAGCAAAAGGCAGAAAGAAGTGCAGCTGCGAGCCTAAGGGACTGTACAAAGAACCTTCAAAGTCGTCTACAGTGCACCTAGGAATGCACAACGTAGGCGGTATTCCTCCAGGCAGATGGTTGGTGGTTAACTTAGATTAGCTTGGCCTTATGTCAACACAGTCCCTTAACTAAAGGCAAGATGTTGAAGGGAACAAGAATCGTGGTGAGGACCTCTGGAGTCGGACCATCCAACCGAGGTTGCTAATCTGATAATAAACATCTGATAATGATTCAGATATTTATTATTCAATGATAATAATAACTCCTATATAATAAAACGTAATATATATATCCACACATCTTTTCCTGTGTGTAACGGTAGTCTGCTTGTTTGCCGTCGTCAAGTCCGGGGACCAACCTGTCTCACTACTGGGCCATATGATAATCGTTGCACTGTGACGGTAGCTTGTTGAAGCTTCAAGGAGGTACGTAACGTCTTGAGGGATGGACTCAATGTTCTCATCTTTCTCTCACACTGCTGTCATTTTTTTCTGTGTTCGTTCACTGGTAACAATAATGATAAAGATAATGTATATATATTTATGCATATTCATATATGTATATATATGTGTGTGTGTTACATTAAATATAAATTTATATATATATATATATATATATATATATATATATATATATATATATATATATACATGTATATATATGTATGTATGATGTATGTATATATGCATATATATGCATATATATATATATATATATATATATATATATATATATATATATATATATATATATGTATATAGAATCTACAGGTCACTTTTTACCAGATACATATGTAATTGTAATGGCCACAATGCCCTCTTAACTTCTCGAATTCTTCGCGCTTTTTTGGATACGCACGCCACTACAAAGCCTTGAGATCCAAGTGCAAGTAATTGAAGTTGTTGTGATGTCCGGTAGCTGGAAACGAACCCGTATCCAAAAAGCGCGAAGAATTCGAGAAGTTAGGAGTAATTGTGGCTACTACAATTACACACATATATATACAGTATATATATACTGTTTATATATATATATATATATATATATATATATATATATATATATATATATATATATATATATGTATATTAAATGTGTTACATATATTAAATATACATATTAGATATATATATTCATGTCTGTATAAATATATATATATATATATATATATATATATATATATATATATATATATATATATATATATATATATTTATATATGTGTGTATGTGTGTGTGACGAGAAGGATTAAATTCTTCATTTTCGTTTTTCACTCTGTGTTAACGCTTTTTTTCACAGAATTCACTGCTGAAAAAATATTAACATAAATCTGGAGCTGAAACACATTTTTACCTCCGCAAGCGTCCTCACTTTCCGTGTTGACGCTCATAATGTATTCGGCGTGTAGATTATATTCCCTTTATACTCTGAATATAACACCGTCGTTTTTTGCTTTTGTGCTCCGAATAAAAATGACGCTCGTAGCCGGTGGTATAAAAAAAACTTTTAATTTCTTGTGTAACTAAATTTTAATGTTGTCTTTGATGTTACGAAAGCTCCCGCTTTGAATGTCAAGTCTGGAGAGTAACGTTTAAAATAATTCAAAATTGCAATGAAACTAGACATGATGAATTGCTTTTGTGGATATTCCAGCCAAAATACTCATAAAAATATTATAATTATCTGTTTTATCAAGTGAGTAAAGCCAACCTTTATACAAAATTACATATAGTTTATTTTCATTATTATTACAGAATAAACCTGAAAGCCATTGCTTCCACTAATTAGGTTGCACTTATAAGAGGGAAATAACAGAGAAAGTAAGTTAAATGAATTCCTGTCAATTAAAAGGTGAGTGCTAATAGTAAATAATCTAAAGAGAGGGTATGTCAAGAAAACAACTAAGTTTTAGCTAAGGAATGCTATAATTCGTCCCTAGTTTGACGAACTGGCGTCAGCCATATTTAATTCATTCTGAGAAAATAGGCTTCAGAGATTTTTACACTATTCAGAGCTTCTAATTCGTTCATCTTTTGTGGAAATTTTGTTGGAAAATGTGACAACGCAGACAGCTGAAATTTTTGATATGTTATCAAAAACTGAGACACTTTGACTGGAAAACTCAAAAACATTAGAAAAAAAATGGGATACGCAAGTTCTTCAAAATAGGGGACGAATTGCATGGCTGAAGTATTCATGACGTATGTCTGATGTGTATGCAATGGGCAGTGAAGGAAGTTTCCTCATTGATACGAGGAACAGCCGACTGAATTTCCCACCTTTGAGGCGATGGAACGTGTGAGTGAGTGTGTGCGTGCGTGTGCGTGTGTGTGTGTGTGTGTGTGTGTGTTTGTGTATGTGTCGGTATGAGGTGTGATCGAAGTAGCCAATGGGCATTGTTGACGTTGAATTGGAATGCGCCTTGTCTAATACAGAGAACAGAGAATACTGGAACTTGGTCGCTTACTGGATTCCTCTTGAAGATGCTTAATCTCATTCGCGGGACGAATACATTATCTCGTGGGTTCATCAGTAACTAGTCTGTGCCTCAGTCCAAGTTCTGTGCTATAATTTCACCGTTCGCATCAACTACACAATACATGATCTCCACTAAGTTTTGATCGTTGTTATTATTATTATTATTATTATTATTATTATTATTATTATTATTATTATTATTATTATTATTATTATTATTATATGAAGATGAACCCTATTCACATGGAACAATCCCACAGGGGGGCCACTGACTTGAAATTCAAGTTTCCAAAGAATATGGTGTCCGTTAGAAAGAAGTAAGAGGCGGTAAAGGGAAATAAAGAAAGAAGAGATCTCACTTATTAAAAATGAAAAAATAAATTAATAAATAGACAAAAATGTTACATGCAATTACTTAAGTTCCTGTCGTAGGAGTGGTGGTCGTGTCAAGTTAACCTGGTGCTTTCACTGCTTCTTGGTTGTTGTAAGGTAGGGATTCATTAGAATGCAATCCCTTTGATTGTAATCCCCAAGGGATTAGTGAGACCCAGCTAGCACCCAGATTCATCTCTCACAGCATGTAGACCAAAGAGGTAACATGAAGGACACTTTATTGGTGTTAGACTTCTGTTAAAGCTATTTACGAGAGCTACACCACGAGTCATTAAATATGTGTAAAGAACATGTATTACGTCCCATTAAAAATGTGTAAAGAACACGTATTACATTCCAGTTAACTTAGAAAGATTGTTTAACATTTTGCGTACCGCTCACATATGATAGGACAAACCTCCAAAGCCATTGATTTTCTGAGGAAGGTTCCGTAAAATAAATGCCCGTGTCTCGGAGAGACAAGTAAACCTTGAGACAAAAAATGTATTAAAATGCAGATAAAAATTAGGGAGTAAGAGATGAACAGATCAACAAATTAACTAAAAGAAAACACATAAGGGCAGCAGTTAAGGATGGATGTCGTCTAGATCAACAAATTAACGGGAAAAAACCAACACTTGAGAACACCAATTAAGAATGACGTCAGAGCAATCAAAGGAAAGGGATATTTAAAGAAAAGAGCGAAAATAAATCTTGAGAGAGCTCTCTATGTCATAGGGGAACAGACGCAAATTCGGACAAAGATCACCCTGTTATGACTGATGGGATGATTGAGGAAGATTGACAAACATCACGAACCGGCATCAGCGCACTAATTGAAGCGGAAACTCGGGAATTAATGGAGGGTAATTACTGAGCAAACATGCATTCGTCTGAATAAACACGGCGAGCAAAATTTTGTTTAGGCAAGTGCCAGGTGAATAGACACTGACGGGGACAGCAAACAGGTGAAATTCGCTAATTACGACCGTAAAATTTCGGCTGCCTGAAATATCGCTTGGGGTCCAAGAATCGACTCGTGGGATGGGGAATTATTTTGTTTAAGCTCTTGCGGCGAACTGCAGATATTTTGTGGCATTGTTTAGCTTGTGTTTTTTTCCGATTGCGGTTCACAAAGAAGTAAAATTATCAGTGTCAGAGCATCAGGCTGTAGTGGTAAAGGTAAAATTAACGGCCTTCGACCACACCAGCTTCTAACTGCAGTTAATCACCATCCTGAAACTAGGTATTTCGATTTATTCAGTTTGAATAAACTGTATTAGTTATATACCACTTAATGCAGATGAAAGAAAGCATACTTTTGTGCAAAAAGTGTACGTGATTTTACGGAAACATGTCTGTGTGTAGGTATATTTACTGAAGTATTTTAAGATACAGCTTTTATTTTTACTGAAGTATTTTAAGATATATCTTTTATTTAAACTGTATGCGTTATGGACGTACTCACAAAAATATACTGTATACGGTATTCCAGTAATATCTTTAATATATATATTTCTGGATTAAACTTCTCAACCTTTGTTCGAGAACCTAGTCGCATTGAGTTATTTTGTAAACACAGATATTCTAGATTTTAATAAATTACTGTCATTATCCTTCGTTCGTGAACGCACTCAGAATACATATGTGTATATATATATTACATATATAAATATTATAAATATGCATGTATGTACATATATATATATATATATATATATATATATATATATATATATGTATGTATGTATGTATGTATGTATATATATATATAATATTTATATATTATATACATACATATGTATTGTGAGTGCGTTCACGAACGAAAGATAACGACAGTAATGTATTAAAAATTTAGAATATCTGTGTTTACAAAATAACCTCAATGCGACTAGCTTCTCGAACAAAGGTTGAGAAATTTAATCCAGAAACATATCTCAATAACTTCGTATCTTATGTGAGAGAAATGAACATTATTCCATTGTTTTTGGAACGATGTTCACTCGGCATTTACTCTGACTGCATTTCATGTCAGAAATGCGTCAGTCACTCAAAAGCCTGTATGTCATTTCCATTTTGAGGAATCGAGTGTTTCCATCGCGAGTATTTGAGTATTTCTGTTCTGAGTATTTTGAGTGTTTTCCCTACGAGTATTTTGTGTATTCGTGTATGATTATTTAGGTGTTTCCATTGCGAGTATTTGAGTATTTCTGTTCTGAGTATTTGAGTGTTTTCCTTAAGAGTATTTTGAGTATTTTGCGTATTCGTTTTTGAGTATTTGAGTGTTTTTATTCTTTCCATTTTGAATATTGGAGCGTTTGCGTTCAAGTGTATAATGGTTTTTCCATTGTGCGTGATTAAGTAGATCCAGTATATACCCGAGTTTTTTTTTTTAATTTAGTAAACGGAAAAATATTGCCTCCCTCACTCCACCTCTCCTTTTTATTCTCTCCTTTTTATATCTTTGTGGTCCTCGTGGCATGATATTGCTGCTATCAGGTCACCTGTAATGAACCTGCGTTTAATTCCTGAGCCATGCTAGGACCGAACGTCATTGGTGCGTCTCTGGAAGACGTAAGCCGCGAATTAGGTACCTGGTTCTTTACTGGAGTATTTTGGATTGCGGGTAGAGAGAGAGAGAGAGAGAGAGAGAGAGAGAGAGAGAGAGAGAGAGAGAGAGAGAGAGGCAAAATAACAGAAGCGAGAGTTCAGTACTCCTTCAAGATGTTTACCGTCATCTCATAATTAAGACCGGGAGGAGCATCTGCGAAGTCATTTTCTGAAGGTATAAGATATTCTCTCTCTCTCTCTCTCTCTCTCTCTCTCTCTCTCTCTCTCTCTCTCTCTCTCTCTCTCTGAATTTGCACCCTGTTGGAACATTTCTCCTACTCGTTTTCCCCTTTCACCTTTGTGTTGCTCTTTCAGCAAGATCAGATATTCTGAAATAGCCAATTTTTTACTAACTTTTTTTTTTTTATCTACACATTCCTTCTCTTACTTCAGTCAGCTCCCCAAAGGTAACTTGATACACCTTTTAGCGATTGGTTGTTCCCAACTGAGGCCTTTAACTCATACGATATATGGCATTTGGCTTTTAACTGGACAGTCATCTCCACTTAATTGGTTTCTGTCGTTTTTTGTCTCTCTGTCTGTCTGTCTGTCCTGTTCACGAAGAGGGGGGATACACAGTCCATAGGCCTATTAGCTTCCCTAACCATACCAAATTGGGTTACTTGTGAGTGCCCTATGAAAGAAGAAAAAGGACCTTCTACAAAAAATTGGAAAAACGATGCCATTCACAGTTATCAAAACTTATCCAGGCTAAATGCTGTTTGTGCTTGAGTACCCAGTGATGTAAAAAGAGAGAGGATGGAGGGTTTTTGGTGGTTGGAGTGTGTTGGGAGTTGTAGGGGAGATTTGTTGTTGTTGTTGTGAGGGTGGCAGAGCGAGGAGGGGGTATTACAGCTAACAACCTTAAGCAGATCAAATGACAGCTATTTAAGAGTGTAGATAAGATAAGAAGATAGGAAAAAAGTGTAAGGGCTCAGCGAACAGAAAAAGTGAAAAAAATCAAGATACGTCTGAGAATCATATAAATAATTAGATGAATAAATTAGTCAAAATAAAGGAAGGATAACAGGTTATAGCTTCTGAAGAGGAAGAGTTTTGTCGTTTCGTAAGAGGAAAATTGCTCCCAGACTGTAAAACTCGAGTTTGTCAAACTTATAGTGTTCCCACGTCCATTTAATGGCTTCGTTTGGTAAAACGGAAAAAGGTATTTTCTTTAATATGTAAACTTTACAGGTAAACCCGCACGGGGTATACTGACCTCCTCAAATGTTTGTTCAATATAATAATATTTATATCCTTTGTCAGAGAACATCCATAATTCCTCTCGTCGGAATAATGGTCACACGATGCTCGCTGTGACTGCATTTGATGTCAGTTACGCATCAGTCGCTCAAAAGCATGTATGCCATTTCCATTGGGCGTATTTGCGTATTTGCATTTCGAGTATTTGAGTATTTGCATTTGCAGCGTTTGAGTACTTCCATGGCGAGTATTTGGGTGTTCCTGTTGTGAGTGTTTTATTACTTTCGTTGCGAATATTTCTGGATACCGCCCACTATGGCAGACATAGAGACGACCTTCCCCCACTCTCCCCTCAGCTTTATCCCATTTCTCTCTCTCTCTCTCTCTCTCTCTCTCTCTCTCTCTCTCTCTCTCTCTCTCTCTCTGAGCACAAGAGTACCACTTCCGATTCGCAACGACGAAAGGGCCCACATTTGATCTCTGAGTTGAGCGAGGATAGAAACAGCGTGGGTTCTTTTCTATAGAATTTCAGTCCCTGATTGTTGGTTGACAGACGTGGTTCGGGTGAGGAGAAGTAGAGAGAGAGAGAGAGAGAGAGAGGGGGGGAGCCAGACAAGCATGATAATAAAACGTGGTTAATCAGTACTCCGTCGAAATGCATACCATTATCTCTTTAATTACGGCAGGCAGGACTTCGACGACGTAATCCTCTACCCACTGAGGAAACCATTAAACCATTTATAAGACTCTCTCTCTCTCTCTCTCTCTCTCTCTCTCTCTCTCTCTCTCTCTCTCTCTCTCTCTCTCTCTCTCTCTCTCTCTCTGAATTTGTACTGTAATGAAACATTCTTCCCACTCATTCCTCCATTTCACCTTTGTGTTGCTCTTTCAGCAAGGGGATCAGATGTTTTGAAATAACCAAATTTTTCTAATATTTTTTTTTCAATCTGCACATTCCTTCTCTTCCGTCAGTCAGCTCCCCAAAAGTAACCGGATACACCTTTTAGCGACTGGTTATTCTTAGCTGAGTCCTTTATCACATACGATACGTGACAATTGGTTTGCAACTGCACAGTCATCTCCTCTTGATTGGTTCTAGTGGTTTGTTTTCTGTCTATCCTGTCCATGGAGAGGGGAAAGCACAGTCCATGGGCTCTGCATGCTTCTCTAACCTTACCAAATTGGGTTGCTTTTGAGTGCCCTGGGAAAGAAGAAAAAGGACCTTCCACAAAAAAAGAAATGGGAAAACGATGCCATACAGGCAGTTATCAAAACCTATCCAGGGTAAATGTTGTGAGTGCTTGTGTACCCAGTGATGTGAAATGGAGAGGTGAAGGTTGGGTTGTCTTGTGGGATGGGGGTGGGGGTTGTTTCATTATGGCGGTGGTGGTGGTGATGGAGGAGGGTGGTGGGCGCTGGGTTGTAATCAACAAACTTAAGCAGATTAAATGTCGGCTATTTAAGAGTGTAGATAAATGAGAATAGAAAAAAAAGTGACCGTTGAGATAACAGAGGAAAAGTCTGAAAAACAAGCAAGACCTCATCAGACTAAGTTTGTGCTAGTTTTTATATAGAAAATAGATTTTTAGATAAATAAATAGGTAAAAATAAAGGAAGGATAACAGGTTATAGTTTCTGAAGAGGAAGTTTTGTCGTTTCGTAAGAGGAAAATTGCTCCCAGACTGTAAAACTCGAGTTTGTCAAACTTATAGTTTTCCCACGTCCATTTAATGGCTTCTTCGTTTGGTGAAATGGAAAAAGGCATTTTCTTTAACATGTAAACTTTACAGGTAAACCCACACGGAATATGTTGACCTCTTCAAATATTTGTTCAATATAATAATATTTATATCCTTTGTCAGAGGACAGCCATAATTCCTCTCTTCGGAATAGTGTGGTCACATGCTCGCTATGACTGCATTTGATGTCAGTTACGCATCAGTCGCTCAAAAGCATGTATGCCATTCCCATTGGGCTTATTTGCGTATTTGCATTTCGAGTATTTGAGTATTTGCGTTTGCGCTATTTGAGTACTTCCATGGCGAGTATTTGGGTGTTCCTGTTGTGAGACTTTCATTATTTCCGTTGCGAATATTTCTGGATACCGCCCATTATAGCAGACGGAGAAGCAACCTCCCCCTACCCCCAGCTTTATCCCATCTCTCTCTCTCTCTCTCTCTCTCTCTCTCTCTCTCTCTCTCTCTCTCTCTCTCGGGGCACAAGAGTACCACTTCCGAGTCGCAACGACGAAAGGGCCCACATTTGATCTCTGAGTTGAGCGAGGATAGAAACACGTGTGTGCTTTTCTATAGAATTTCAGTCCCTGATTGTTGGTTGACAGACGTGGTTCGGGTGAGGAGACGTAGAGAGAGAGAGAGAGAGAGAGAGAGAGAGAGAGAGAGAGAGAGAGGGAGAGAGGGAGGGAGAGCCAGACAAGCGTAATAATAAAACGTGGCTAATCAGTACTCCGTCGAAATGTATACCATTATCTCATTAATTAAGGCAGGCAGGACTTCGACGACGTAATCCTCTACACACTGAGGGAACCATTAAACCATTCATAAGACTCACTCTTCCTCTCTTCTCTCTCTCTCTCTCTCTCTCTCTCTCTCTCTCTCTCTCTCTCTCTCTGAATTTGTACTGTGATGAAACATTCCTCCCTTTCACCTTTGTGTTGCTCTTTCAGGAAGGGGATCAGATGTTCTGAAATAACCAAATTTTTCTAATATATATATTTTTTTAATCTGTACATTCTTCTCTTCCGTCAGTCACCTCCCCAAAAGTAACCGAGTACAACTTTTAGCGGCTGGTTATTCTTAGCTGAGTCCTTTATCCCATACGATACGTGACAATTGCTTTGCAACTGCACAGTCATCTCCTCTTGATTGGTTCTAGTGTTTTGTTTTCTGTCTATCCTGTCCATGGAGAGGGGAAAGCACAGTCCATGGGCTTTGTATGCTTCTCTAACCTTACCAAATTGGGTTGCTTTTGAGTGCCCCGGGAAAGAAGAAAAAGGACCTTCCACAAAAAAAGAAATGGGAAAACGATGCCATACAGGCAGTTATCAAAACCTATCCAGGGTAAATGTTGTGAGTGCTTGTGTACCCAGTGATGTGAAATGGAGAGGGTGAAGGGTTGGGTTGTCTTGTGGGATGGGGGTGGGGGTTGTTTTCGTTATGGCGGTGGTGGTGGTGATGGAGGAGGGGGCGGGCGCTGGGTTGTAATCAACAATCTTAAGCAGATTAAATGTCGGCTATTTAAGAGTGTAGATAAATGAGAATAGAAAAAAAGTGACCGTTGAGATAACAGAGGAAAAGTCTGAAAAAATCAAGCAAGACCTCATCAGACTAAGTTTGTGCTAGTTTTTATATAGAAAATAGATTTTTAGATAAATAAATAGGTAAAAATAAAGGAAGGATAACAGGTTACAGTTTCTGAGGAGGAAGTTTTGTCGTTTCGTAAGAGGAAAATTGCTCCCAGACTGTAAAACTCGAGTTTGTCAAACTTATAGTTTTCCCACGTCCATTTAATGGCTTCTTCGTTTGGTAAAATGGAAAATGGCGTTTTCTTTAACATGTAAACTTTACAGGAAAAACCCACACGGAATATACTGACCTCCTCAAATACTTTTTCAGTCTAATAATATTTTGTTCCTTTGTCAGAGAAACTGCCATAATTCCTCTCGTCGGAATAATGTTCTCACGATGCTCGCTGTGACTGCATTTGATGTCAGTTACGCATCAGTCGCTCAAAAGCATGTATGCCATTTCCATTGGGCGAATTTGCTTGCGTACGTATTTCCATTTCGAGTGTTTGAGTATTTACATTTGCGGTGATTGAGTGATTCCATGGCGAGCATTTTGGTGTTCCCGTTTTGAGTATTTTTATTGTCTCCGTATTTGTGGATACCGCCAATTGAAAGACAACACGCCTCCCCCCCTCCCCAACAGTCTTATGCCATCTCTCTCTCTCTCTCTCTCTCTCTCTCTCTCTCTCTCTCTCTCTCTCTCTCTCTCTCTCTTTGGTTTTCGGGGCACAGTGACACCACTCTCGATCAAAGGGCCCGCATTCGATCCCTGAGATGGGCAAGGATAGAAACTGTATGAGCTCTTTTTCCTTTAGAAATCCAGTCCGTGATTGTTGGTTGACTGTTGTGGTTCACGTGAGCAGAGACGGATAAAGAAGGAGAGACAGACAGACGTAACTACAAGACGTTATCAGTACTCCATCAAAATGTAAACCATGATCCTTAATTGAGACCTGAAGGGCTTCTTCGACGTAATCCTCTATCCACTGAGGAAACCATTAAACCATTCTTAAGACTCTCTCTCTCTCTCTCTCTCTCTCTCTCTCTCTCTCTCTCTCTCTCTCTCTCTCTCATCTAGTACTGTTCGTAGTTTTTCTCCCTCTTCCTGTCTGTAGTCAGGTTGGCCTACATTGTCAACCGTGTCGGTTTCATTCCTAATTTTTTATCAACTTTTGTTTTTTCTGCTTCCAGCGAGGCAGATCAGGTGCTCTGAATGACCCAGTTTTCACCGAAATGGAAATCCCGTTTTTAGACGTTTCTTCTCTCTCTCTCTCTCTCGCTTCCCTTCCCCAAAGTAACCGGATATAGCTTTTGGTCAGAGTGGCTAATCTTCGCTGAGGCATTTATTGTGTACGGGTTGTGGCGTTTAGGCTTTTAAATGGACAGTAGCCTCCTCCAATTACTGGTTGCCGTTTTTGCTGTCCGTCCCGCCCACGTAGAGAGGAGGGACTGAGTTTGGTTACGTTCGAGCGGCTAGGGGAAAAAAAATGTACTTTCCACAGACATGGGAAAATGCAACCAAACTTGCAGTTTTCATAACCTAAACAGTTTAAATGTATCTTGCGTTTATGTGCTTAGTAATAAGAAAAAGGTGGAAGGGTTTTATTAATTTTTCTTACAATTGTTCATTTTGCTCTGTTATAATAGTTAGGACGTTCACTCTCGGGTGTGATTTCACCCTTGTTTGCTGTTTATGCGGGTCTCCCTTGAAAACAGGCGTGGCACCAGGTGTTAATACTGTATGGTTATGGCTGGTTTATGCACTGTTATGGACACGGTCTATGCAATAACCAGCACGTTGAAATGGTAACCTTGTTGAGGACTAAATGCTCTCTGAGGGAGGTTAATGATGCCGTGTGATACTCCCGGGAAATGTTGAAAAGCAGAACCTTTGTTTGTATGATATTCCGTCTACTACCCTACTACAGTTACTTCCCAATACAATTATCGCATTTTAATAATTTAATAACATTTTCTACTTATCTATTAATTTCTTGATTTATTTTTTTTAATAAGGGATCTCTTCTATCTGTATTTCCCATTATCTTCTGTTACCTCTTTCTAATGAACACCATATTCTTTGGAAGTTTGAAGTGCAAGTTAATGGCGCCTGCGGGCTTGTTCCATGTGAATAGGGCTCATCTTCTGACTAATAATAATATATAATAATAATAATAATAATAAAAATAATAATAATAATAATAATAATAATAATAATAATAATAATAATAATAAAATAATAAAATAATAATAATAAAATAATAATAATAATAATAATAATAATAATAATAATAATAATAATAATAATTCTTCCGTACTTTTGCCTTGATACGTTAGGTAAAGCAAGAATTAAAGGGTTAACAGTGAATTAATATACGCAATGTTACATCTCATGACGTGAGAGACACTACTTTGGAATTCGGAGTGACACTGTACCGTCTCTCATTTCTCAAG
Organism: Macrobrachium rosenbergii; assembly: GCF_040412425.1. Taxonomy (NCBI): domain Eukaryota; kingdom Metazoa; phylum Arthropoda; class Malacostraca; order Decapoda; family Palaemonidae; genus Macrobrachium; species Macrobrachium rosenbergii. Next base: position 10,112,270 of record NC_089793.1, on the reverse strand, counting down.
AATACAGAGGACACTGTACCGTCTCACATTTTTCAAGAATACAGAGGGACACTGTACCGTCTCTCATTTTTCAAGAATACAGAGGGACACTGTACCGTCTCTCATTTTTCAAGAATACAGAGACAGTGTACCGTCTCTCATTTTTTCAGTAATACAAAGCGACACTGTACCGTCTCTCATTTTTCAAGAATACAGAGAGACACTGTACCGTCTCTCATTTTTCAAGAATACAAAGCGACACTGTACCGTGTCTCATTTTTAAAGAATACAGAGAGACATTGTACCGCCTCTCATTTTTCAAGAATACAGAAAGACATTGTACCGTCTCTCATTTTTTCAGTAATACAAAGCGACACTGTACCGTCTCTCATTTTTCAAGAGTACAGAAAGACACTGTATCGTCTCTCATTTTTCAAGAGTACAGAAAGACACTGTATCGTCTCTCATTTTTCAAGAATACAGAAAGACACTGTACTGTCTCAGTTTTCAAGAATACAGAAAGACGCTTTGCCGTCTCTCGTTTTTCAAGAATACAGAAAGACGCTGTACCGTCTCTCATTTTTAAATAATGCAGAGATATACCGTCCCGTCTCTTGATTATTCATTTGGGCTTTTTATGTCCGTCATGATATTTATCGAGAGCCGTAACTTACCAGAAGTGCTGGATGATATATTGGTAGGTGGTTGTGGGTGTTGTCCATTGGAGGCAGAGGGACTAAATACATTAATGTACTTCCTGATGACATCATCTATCACGGGGTCCCGAGATCCACTTTGAGTTATCGGTTTTAAATGTCTGCTTCCATTGTGTAAGTGATTCTGTTGTATAAGTGATCATAGTACATTAACGGTGGGAAATAATATCATAAAATGGATTTTAAAAATCACGCGCTAACATGACTGCAACAATTTAATTGATGGAAGTGGCATGAAGATTCTATACTCTCTGCTGTGTTAATGTAGCTATAGGTAAGCTAACGCAAAACAACCAAACATAACATAGCCTAGGCTCTTACCAAATTGTATCGTGACAGTCACATTAACAAACGACGGCAACGATCACCATAGTTATTGCGACGCCATTTTTTAAAAATCAATCAATGGGTTATTAAAAGTGTCAAGTCAAGTTTACCAGCACCATGTTTTGTTCAGCGCCTATGTTTGACCAGAAATTGCTGGTATTTGAAAGCGCAATTGCACCTGGTATTTATGTCAAAATTAAAAACAGTTTTTATGTGTTTTCTCGTCCCTCTTCAAGCTGCTTTGGTGCTTTTAGTGGCTTATGTATTTATATTATATATATATATATATATATATATATATATATATATATATATTATGCATTAAATTTTTCAAGCTTTTTTCAAACTTTAAGCTGGTTTCTCTTAAAGGATTTACTGCAACAACAAAAAAAAACAACACGTAGGTCGCTGTCACACTTGTACACTAACTGCTGAATTGTGGATGAACCCCATGTGCAAGAATTTTCCACATTAGCCGCTTCAAATCTTCAGAGACAAACGCGCGCGCACACACGCACACACACTTACACACAAAACAAAACAAAGAAAACTATAATAAAGACTCCATAACCCTAACTATAAATTGCACCTTTTTTTGTTTTTGTAGTAATCTGATAAAGGCTGAGAGCTTGTCACTACTGTATTCCGTTTCAGCGGGGCGCCAGGAATTAAAATGAAAAGAGCAAATATGCTCCCCCTAAAAGGCGACGCTCCTTAAAGCTTGCACTCCTTCCCTGACACCAGCTGTGTTTAGTCTCCTTTAATCTTCAAAACAAACATTATTATTACACCGACCCCGGAGGGATTCGACTCGGCTGAGCTTTTGAATAAACGCGTGTACACATTTGTTCTACACTTACCTGCATAATGGATATATACATTGCTTGGCTTCCGATGTTCAAGAACGGTGAGCGGGCGTCCTTCCCCCCCCTTCCTCTTCTTCACACGCACACAAACACACATACACACAGACAATGCTGCTAATGAAGAGAAGAGAAGAGAGAGAGAGAGAGAGAGAGAGAGAGAGAGAGAGAGAGAGAGAGAGAGAGATCTGTTTCGGGAAACAGAGATAGAGATTGTTTGGCTTTCGATGTTCAAAAACGTTGAGTGTCTCTTCTTACTCATTCGTTTATGATGAGAGAGAGAGAGAGAGAGAGAGATGTTTAGGAAAACAGAGATAGAGAGAGATTGTTTGGCTTTTGATGTTAAAAACGTAGTCTCCACTTCTTCATACTCATTCACTTATGAGAGAGAGAGAGAGAGAGAGAGAGAGAGAGAGAGAGAGAGAGAGAGAGAGAGACCTGAAGCTGACAGACGGCCGTACTGAAAATATACAGAGCGGTACTGAAGTGACAATAGGTTCATCAGTAAGGTTTTTCATTCAGTTTTTTTTATGGCATTTTTCTTCACTAGGTCGTGCTAGAGAGAAATCGGAATCTGAAATGAATACTATGCTCAACTTCACACCAAAATCTGGAGTTTATTTTGGTAAGGAAAATTAAGATTTTTCCACGGTGTGGTGTTTTGGGAATTATCACCCGTGCCATGTTTTTAAAGATAACTTTCACGTATTCGAAAGAGAATAAATGCACGAGAACGGTGAATGACGCAGAGTGACATGGAGATTAGATGCGTTGAAGTTTGAATGTAATAGTAACACTTGTCTTGTTTTTCCTCTGAAGTCAACCAATGTTAGAAAAAAAATAATGTAAAAATAAAATGATACATCTACTTTTACCTTTACACAATAAAATAATCGTTTCAACTTAATTGTTAGTTACATGTAAACATATATCCAGCGATTTCCAACAGCGAAGTTATTGTTTTCAGCTGAAAATAAATCATTTATCTTCAACATTGCGTTCAGCATCATCAGCCCTTTGCTCTGACAGAATTCCAATACTGCCTTCCCCTTCTAGGTTTCTTTCTGCAATGCCACACCTTCCACCACATCCTCAAAAGCATCCCATATCTTCCTCCCACAACAATATGGCAGTAGAATTTGTGTCACTGCATCCGTTAGTCTGACAAGAATCTTTTCACTCCGCTCTCTATTTTCGGGTCGCATATATAACTGAGAAGACATGGAAGACGTGCATTAATTTCTTCCCTAGTGTCACATTTATTTTCGTTCTCCTCAGCATTCCTGTTACTTCTGACCCCTATATCATCTTTGATTAAAATTCGGACGCGGCCCTGTCTCGGTTCTCCCCCACTTCATCTGAATGCATATAGTTCTTTGTCGCCGTCAGTTGTTTCATGTTTTTCCTTATGTATCTGACCTCCTTTGAACATCTTGCATTCAATCCTCTACTTGCCATCGTTTCAACCTCCTCTTTACTCTCTTTCAACTGTTATTCCCACGTTTATTGGACCTGCCTCCATTAAATTTTGCTGTTTGTGTGCTGTCCCTCCAGAATTATAGCTCTAGTCTTTAGTATCCGATGACAGTTTGTGTTCATTGCCAAATAAGGAAGGAGTTTGGATTTCAAATCACAATAATTTATCTCTGGAAATCTGTACAGCCACTTTTTTTCTTTTTTCCAGGCGACTTTTCAATAAAGTTCCGATTGTCCACTAAGAGAGACTGTGATTTGCTTGTGTCCCTGGGAGTTCACACACACACACACACACACACACACACATATGTATGTGTGTGTGTATATATATGTTAGAAATAATGAACACAAGAGTGTCTTTCGCAGAAATAAATTTCTGACTTATATAAGGACCGATGTAAGTCAGAAATTTATATATATATATATATATATATATATATATATATATATATATATATGTATGTATGTATGTATGTATGTATGTATGTATGTATGTATGTATGTATGTATATATATATATATTATAAACATATATATATGGAATTTTCATTTTGCCTGGATCCCCTTTGACATTTCATTTAGAATTTTCACCTGAAATCTCATTTGCCATATTGCATTTTCAGGACGAATTTTTCTGTACTGAAATTCCATTACCCTCAATGCATTTAACTTTAATATGACTGCCTGTCGTTACTTTCACTGATTAATGCTCTCTGGAGTGTACGTAATGCGTGAACATTTCAAAAGTATGTGCTCATACCCTTCCAAATCCTATTTTATTCTTCTTTATTGTATTTCACTTTGGTCTGATGTTTAAACAGCTCCGACGTGAAACCAGACAGCTCATCAACCTTCTTTTGCAAACGGTAGTCAGTTCATGAAACTCTAATATCCCTCCCTTCGGAAATATAAACTTAAAATGTCTCCTAGCTATTTCGACAGTCAACACTCCCGCTTTATCTGCGAGTAATGCACTGAGTGAATTTTCATGGGGAGGAAAACGTTAGCGAGGTCTGGAATTCGAGAGAGAGAGAGAGAGAGAGTTTTTTTTGTCTTAACATTCATGATTAGAGGATGTGAAGTGAAGAAAGACTCAAACGTGATTCAAATGGCGACGATTCTCGTCATTCAGCTCCTGAATATGAAATTTTTTTTTTTTTTCATAAAGCCAAATAATCTTTGCCTCTGGAAAGGCTCTGAGAGAGAGAGAGAGAGAGAGAGAGAGAGAGAGAGAGAGAGAGAGACTCTGCAAATCAAACATGGAAATTGCATTTGTCTTAATCGGCTTTGTCATTCCACGAGGGTTTTCTGCTGCGTCAAGTCTCATTTGCCATATACTTTTTCTGGACGACATTCGTCTCTGAAGTCTTTGCTGATGTACTGTGGACTTCAGTTAAGTTCAGATATAGTAGAGTGATCTGGTCTATATTTACTGATTCATGAGTACTCTCTAACTGGGTTGGCGTTATCAAGGTCCGGGGTTCGATCCCGTAATCTGGGGTCGAGAAAAGGTCGTTTGGTTAGTACCCCTCATCCTTAGAGATTTGCCGAGAACTGGAAGACTCTACCATTCTTGTAACACACACACACACACACACACACACACACATATATATATATATATATATATATATATATATATATATATATATATATATATATATACTATTTTATGGTTAGGACACTCCTTTCACAGGGTAGGGGAGCCGAGGTCGAACATAGGGTCAAAGTCGAGAATGCTATTGTTGCATTCAATTATGTACTTGGTTATTAGTCAGCAGTAGAAAGTCGCAGTTAGGAGTAGGGTTGGACGTGAGACGTGAGACTTACAACTTCATCCCAAAATACTAGTTGGAAATCGAAGGGGTTAACGTTACCAACTGAAAAATGCCACTAATTGGCGATGGTGGGTGAATGAAAGGAATTATATATGTATATGTATATATATATATTTTTTTTTTTGTTATGAGACGTCATCTGCAACTTAATTAACCCGCACTGATTTGACGTACGTGTTTATTTAATCTGACCTCTCATAATTGCGTCTAAATTGTGGTTTGTTGGTAATCAGCCTTGCGAGTGACGTCATCATACTCCCCCTGAGGGAATGTAGTCGGCTACCCTGAGGGTGGATTATAGTGAAAGTGGAATTCTTATGAAAATGGTCTTTGATTGTAGTCATGGAATGGTTACAAAGACCAGGTGTATGAATGTGGGATCTCAGTTCAAGTAGGTGAAAATGATTAATGTTTGTGTTAACAACTGGATGCAATAAATGCAAAAACATAAAAAATTACTGGTAGACTAAAAGACCGCCTTGTTATATTTAATTTACGGTACATATTATTTCTAAGATATACGCACCGTCTGATCGGATTTTTTTTTTGTGCTTTTCACTTCAAATCAACCATATTATTTATTAGATTCACTTGTTAATAACAACATTAGTCATTATGTCGCCTGCTTGTATTGTATTCCCATATTCATACACCTGCTCTTCGCAATCATTCCTCCATCGCAATCAGAAAATTGAGAACAAAATTTTAATATCGAAATTTAGAGAAAAACACTATTTTGTCGTTCGTTTTCTAAAACACTAGAACAAAACCGAATATTTTGCCTTAGGTTTTCAAAACTTAATAAAAAAACTAATATTTTACCTTCGGTTCTTGACATTCGAGTCTTTTTTTTCGGTTCTCGAAATTTGAAAAATAAATCCAATATTTTTCAAGATTCAAATAATCGACATTTTGTGGATTGTAAGAAATGGTATCTAGGAAGATGTTCAATTTAATGTATTTTCCTCTTTGCATTTACGTTGTATTTCAGAGGTTTGGACATAACACGTTACAGCCTTATTGTTTCCAGTTTCGTTGCCCTATTTTGGAAGCTGTCATAATTATTCAAGGAAAAAATATTATGAGGAATGAGTATAAGCACTTAAGTAATAACAGTTATAATGACAACATGAACGGAATGAAAATATGATCAGTTAGAAGGTAACTCTCCACCTGTAGAATCATATATAAATAATAACAATTATGATAATGTAAAGGGAATGGAATAAATAATAGAGTTTAGGCGACAGGCCAAGCACTGGGCGCTATGAGGTCATTCAGCGCTAGAAAGGAAATTGAGAGTAGGTAAGTTCGAAAGGTGTAACAGGAGGAAAATCTCACGGTTGCACTATGAAATAATTGTTAGGAGAGGGTGAAGAGCAAGATGGAAGAAAGATATGATGAATGGAGGTACAGGAAAAGGAACGAAAGGGGTTGCAGCTAGGGGCCGAAGGGACGCTGTAAAGAGCCTTTAGTAATGCCTACAGTGCACGCCGTGAGGTGCACTGATGGCGCTACCCCCATACGGGGGATAATGTAAAGGGAATGGGGACAGATGAATATTTATTTTGTATTTCCGTTCCTGACGTCGAAACTTCAAGGGTCAGTCGTACCAAAACACGAGGAGTGGGCTTGGGAAGGAGTGCGTGTCTGGAGGAAATTCGTTTGAGTTAAAGTCTGCTTTTAGGCCATGAATCCTGGCATTTGGAATGCAAGAGATAACTCGAGCTCCTCTCTCTCTCTCTCTC
>NC_089793.1:10087823-10095323 GCF_040412425.1 Macrobrachium rosenbergii | reverse complement strand
AATAAGAATGATCTTAGATTCAATTATGTTTCCTTTAAGGAAAGTCAGATAAGTTTTGAGATACGGCCATGCTTTGAAAAAGTCCAGTAATGACATTGAAAATACAAATATATTCTTGGCAGAAAAGGCATACTGCTTAAGAAATGTGTCAGTATTTTATATTCATGATATTATAATAAGACTATGCATGTAGAATGATGTGTCTTATTCACCAAGACTAAAGATGAACAACTCAAAAAGAAATTGAATATTCATTTCGGTTTAGCAGAGTTGAATGTAACCAACTTATGTTTTCCAGTAAATGCAGAGTAAATTTTCCCCCGATATTTTACCCCAGGCCGATAGAACAAAACCCCAGCCCCATGTCTGAAAGAAAAAAAAAATTAGGTTGGAAAGATTATAAGAAAAAAAAAAAACCAAACAAATGAAATACAGGCAGGAGGTAATATTTAGTGTTCAGTCATTTGCTTTCATTTTGCATTTGTCACAACCCCGTGGGGCACATAGTAAATATTCCGCAGCCTTCGTCATTGAAAATGAAGTGAAATTCATCATTTTCAAATGACGCCTATAAGAAACCCACCGTCTTGACAAAAATTCCCGAATGTTATATATACTTTGGCCATGCCCCTCGGCCTGCACATACACGCTTAATGGCGACTCCTTCTGCCAGGAAGGCGGAATTCATATAGGAGAGAGGCGGTGGATATTTCTCGCAGGGAAACTGTATCTTAATGGAAGGCAATAAAATTTGTCACCCACTTAAGTTTGGGTGTCACTTAACGCCGGGGGCGGGCGGGGGTTGGGGGGTGGGGCAGGCCCCGCTATTTGGGAGGCGGAAGGATTAAAAATGTTTTGCTGCTCGAGATATTTTCGCCCCAGAACTTTCACGTTTTTTTTTTTTTTCTTGGGAAGGGCGATTTTATTCCACAACATAGAAAATTGCTATCTCCCGTGCAGATATTATTTTTTCTCTATTTTGTTCCTATGTTTTTTTTTTTTTTTTTTTACAGACGCCTCTGTTGATTCATTAATGTTAGTGAATAAAAATCTAAAGCGATGTGCCATCGATACGGTATGTCATTTCAAAGCACTCTTACAGATGAAATGAATGAATATTCATGTACAGTAATGTATTGCTTATTTTTTAGCATAAAACATATATACAAACACTCACATACACATACATACACACACATGTCTATATATGTATATATTAATTTTCATTAGTTGACTGATTGACCTGCATCACCTGGACTTACAACAATAATGGAAATCCTTACAATAATATATTTTTGGTTGTAAAATATTTAGTTAAGCAAACAGTGCAATTTCAAAGAAAGATTCACTCTATTCACGCATATATGTAAAGCCGTTCACACCTTGAATACATACAATTATTCCCTTTTACACAAAGACATACTCGCACACACACACGTATACGGAAGATCTTTGGCTTATTTTTTCAACAGATAATCAGTAGTGAGAAAACCGTAATCCGGCCGTTAACGAACATATGACTAATGAAAATTGAACAGGTTTAAATTTTCATTTTGTGTTAATTACTTATAAAAGGTTTCCAATCATAACTGAAGCATTTCTAATGTAATTTCCTTTTACGATTTAACCACGAAGACCAAAACACTTCCTCTTACTTCTTCTCATAGTCTCTCAGATTATGTAGCTTCTCTAGATATTTTCTGTTGCTATAATTTATTAAGAAGATAATTTATTAATAGGAAGTGAGCCTTGGCATTCAGGGAAACCAAGCTGAAGTAATTTGATTAATAAAAGTAAACAAACAGACAAAAATAAAAGGTGTTAACATTTTTAGGAGGAAGAACTAAGTATTGATGCTATCTGAAACCCCAAAGTAACTTAGCCCAGCTCTATCTGACCTTAGAATCGTTACCGAAACAGGGTTACACTCACGAGCCACGAAAAAAAATTGCCCGTCACCACCAACAAGGCCTACTAATTGGTGTAACTGCCGTTCTCAAGGTGTAATCAACCCACAAGAATTTATACCAGCCAATTAAGGGGTTTTAAAACGAATGAATTGTACCCACATCCACATTGCGTACTCTTGGATTACTGTTGGCAGCATAAATGAAGACGAGGAATTTAAGGGGAAAAAATTAAAGCCAACATTCAAAATTATTTCTGAAAAATATAAAGCTCTGGGGTTACAGAAATAGAATTCTACGGGTTTGAAAATAATTATTTTCTCGGGTCTTGTGCTTCATAGTGAAGCAACAAATAGCAACATCCTTTGCAGACACGAAGTCAGCATAATTCAACAGCGATGAAAGTATAAAAATGAATGTTCTTTCAGCCTGTTTTTCTAATGGCACTAAACAACAGCAATGACAGAAATAGTACTAACTCAGTGACCTAATGTTATTTATATATCAGCAAACAGAAATTTTTCCTTCAACATTTTCTCAGTTACGAATATATTTAGTTACAAGATCCAGCTTATGATGGATTTTTGCATATGATCAGGGTTTTTATATTATATATATATATATATATATATATATATATATATATATATATATATATATATATATATATATATATATATATATATATATATATGTATATAATTTATATATAATTTACGTCTCAAGCCTTATCTTGTGATACTTAATTTATCGCTTTTCCTTTTATTTATCATCAAATTAACAACTCAGAGAAACGAAAAAGCTTTATTCCTGAAGGATAACGATTTCCCTTACCCATGACACCTCAAGGCCTCCTCCGGCGGCGAGGCTCTGCCCAGCCCATCTGCATATTCCCTCCCACCGACGCCATAACCTCAACTTTCTCGCCCGAATATCCTGCCGGCTTCCTTCGGAGGGAATTGAGGCGTTTGGCTTGGTATGGGGAGGGCTTCCTTCCCTTCCTCTTCCTCCTCCTTTTATCCTCCTCTTCCTTTTACTCCTTCATCATCCTTCTCTCCTTCCTCTCTCGAGGGAAGAAGCCGTACAGGTGCTCCACTTCGACTTGGTGAGGGAGGATATTACTGCCGACCCTTTTGTCGGCGTGTGTGGAGAGTGCTTGGAAAGTCTTTGAGTTCTTTTCCCTTTGAGCAAAGTCTTATGAAAACGTTGCAGAAATGTTTAGCTATTTATCAAGCTTCCATTATTGATATATTATCCGTTCTTCATCACCAACATCGCTTCCAATGCCATGTGATGCAAAGGCCCTTTGAAAAGCTGGTAGTAATGTCTTTCCTGTGATTAATCTTCCACAAATCTCCCTTATCTAAAGCTTCTCTTCTCACAGTCCTCATCCAAGTACCTCTCTTCTGGTTCCCGAAGGATTAGACCTATTTTACGTGGCTAAGTACTGTGGAATCCGAATCACATTACAGAGAGAAATGAATTTCTATCGCCAGAAATAAATTCCTCTAATTCTTCATTGGCCGGTCGGAGACTCGAACTCGGGCCTAGCAGAGTGCTATCCGACAACTCTACCGACTCGTCCAACGAGGAACTGACACTATATATAAGGTATTATTCCCCCGGGATTGTGCGAAGCTCATTGTCCAAGACATCTCCGTCTCCCTTTCAACATTATCTATGTATGGGGCTGACGTGATTTCCCTAAATATATATAATTTCTCCCTCTGTCCTGCCATCTGACTCCTAATATTCTTCCTAAAGCTTTATTTTCTAATTGATAAAGTATTTTAGATATACCTGTAGCTTCACTGCCGCACTATTATCCATATCTGTACAGCAAAACAGATCGTACTTGACTTATGTATGATGTGACTTTCGTATAAAAATTGAAGAAATTTGGTTTCTAAATCTCATTCAGCCTGCCCTTTGTTTGATTTAGCTTTTTAAGTCTTTCACTAAGTTTCAACTCAAACCTCGTTAAGCCATTCTCCATTTTGTGTCACTTCATCCTTCTTGTGTATACTTTGTCCTTATTACTTCTGTTTTTTTTATATAAATTTTTCTGGGAGCCCTCTCTGGATATTAGACATTCTGTTAAGCAAGCTTAAAATCTTTCATATTATTTTGCTCTTGAAAACAGCATCACTTGCAATCTCGGAAAACATTTTCCATTATAAAATTCTTAACTGATTATATATTAAGGAACCATAAGCTTTCATACTTCGTGTCCACTAAGCCTAAGCCTCCTTCGTTATTTTCTTCACCTCCACGCGTAGGCGTTCCCCCCACCCTCCCCTTTCCCCGTGAGCTTCAGTGTTGCAGATACCAGGCCGTATGCAAATGACTGCACTAATATATGCATAATAAAACATCCAGATTTATTTTCGAAATAAAGGAAATAAGTATTATAGGGTTTGGGTATCCACGAGGCGCCTTCCATTTTCACCATCTCTTTCAGCAGGCGGATTGAATACCTATGCAATTATCTGGCGCCGTCTGCCATAAAATAGAACCGAAAGAATTTAATTAAAAAGATAAATACATAAAAAAAAAGACAACGCATATTAGAAACCACCGCTTTTTATGGCCATCCTTTCAATATTGCGGAGGTCCTAAAAAAATAACATTGTTTTCATTTCGGTAATTCGAAGTGACGAAATTCTCGATCTTTCCGAATTCAGTTCTGCTTCTGGGAAGTTTTCATCGACTCAGGATTGTGACAGTCCCTCAGATCTTAGGAGTGTGACAGTCACCCAGATCTTAGGATTGTGACAATCACCAGATCTTAGGATTGTGACAATCACTGAGATCTTAGGATTGTGACAATCACCCAGATCTTAGGATTGTGACACTCAATCAGATTTGACTGTCATTAAGCTTAGGTCGTCTTCATATAGTAAATTCGAGACACTTTTCCAAAAAAAAAAAAAAAAAAAAAAAAATTGTGGGCAGACCCACAAGCTATTTTTCTCAATTGCCTTTGGTCTCTTTTCTTCCTTTTCTTCATGTGCTTCGTCGCGTGGGATATCCCAAAACCTGTTTAAGACAGTGAATTAGGTGTAAAATCAGCACTGAGTGTGTACATGCAAAAACTAACATTTAGATTTAAACTATCTATTGGAACTCACGTGATTGTAATTTAGAATATAGTACCACCAAAGGAAAAGTTTTGGCTATTTTTTTTTTTTTTTTTTTTTTTTTGCGTTTCGTTTTAATTAAGGACTTATCTAAATTTTAGCCTCAGTGCCCCATGATATGACGACTTTAGCAAAAGAAAACGAGGATAAAAGTTTTGTGTAATTTTTGAGCTCCCTGGTTATGAATGAGTCCTGTTTAATTAATATTTCATATTCTGATTATTTTACCGCAAAGCGCATTGGTGTACTTTGAAAGCGAAATAATGTCACGTAACTTCAGCTTCTTTTGGGTATTGATTATTGAAGAATGAATTATCTTTTTTATATTCATATGGAATAAACAAATGCCTCAGTTTTCTGTTCGCTTCTAATGATATCAAAATGAAACGAGGACATTTGAAGAGCATTATGTATTTAGTTCGTTTGGTTACTTATATTTTATTTAGAGTTAGTAATGAAATACATAATCATGCGGGTTTTATCCTTTTGTACTTGACCACAAAAGATACAGTTTGAACACCATGAATAATATTAAAATCACACCACGTGTTTATTTACTTCGTCATCTTATAAGTGAATGTTATTAAATACGAAAGTCGTCTTGCCAAAGAAAAAACAAACCAAAATTAACTTTATAACATGAAATATTTCTAGATACCTTTGACGCACAATGATCTGTGTTACTTAGCCGCATCGTAATTTCCGCCCACCATTTCCCATTCGATGGGAAATTAGCTCAGCACCTGTGAACGTTGAAGGGATTACCTCACTGAATGTCGTTCTAAATCCCCAGTCAAAATCCCTCTACGGCACCTTTCAGTAATCCTCGCATTGAGGATCCGTCTGGGAGTATTTAACTGTTCACTCAATGCGCTCTTAATAGGAGGAACTTCTCTTTGAATGTCTCACTCGCGTATACGCATTCACACACAAATGAAAGAACGTGTATGCTGCCATACGGTATTATGGTCCTCAATCCCAAGAGAAAGAGAAGGTCTGCTCACTTTCCCCCATATCCCCCATGTAGGCGGAGCTTTGTCTACCTCCTTATTGCGTCAGCAGGGGGATTGCCGTAATGAGCAGGTACCTCTGAGATACGTCATCGCCTACGTAGTTACCCCAGGAGGGAGGCGACTCCAGCCAATTGGCCTTGATGTTCCTAACCGTGGCAGGTAAATATTGCATTATCTGTTCTTATCAGTTAATTTATTTGCGACGGTGGTTTTACTAGAATATTATAAAAAAAAAGGGTTCATTTGCGTTTGGCGAGTTCCAATTTGGTTCTGAAAGCTTTAATCCATATAGTTTCCTTAAATTATCAAGCGATTAGTGTATTTAATATCTTCAATCAAATAAAGCCATGTATACTTCCATTATATAACTCCTACAGTTCATTAATATGTCCGCTACGTGCTTGAATATCTATCTGTCTATCTATTTATCCATCTATCTAACTATCTATATATATTATATATATATATATATATATATATATATATATATATATATATATATATATAGAGAGAGAGAGAGAGAGAGAGAGAGAGAGAGAGAGAGAGAGAGAGTACATATTTTTGCCCTTTAAAAACTGGTTGCCATTAGGTACCAACCCTCCTTCATACATGTTTCTTACAGTAACATTTTTTAAAATCTATCAGTATAGTATTTTTCATGACGTGCTTAAGTTAGTGAGGAATATATGGATTTGCAGGTGCCTCAGACGATTGCGCGAATTCTATACCAATCGAAGACTGAAATGTAGGGCGCGACATCTTTAGTAATTTAGGTGCCACATGCTAAGTAATTTTTTGTTATGTTAAGCACAATCCGGAAATATATGCAATTTGTTCGCCCTTATATACGTACTTTGTAAAGTTTAAGGAAAACAGTACGTTTGTCACACTTTCACCTGGGCAGATGTCTGCCCAGAGGGGTCCATTTTGCCTGTACGGAAAGTGTAATGCTTCAGTCTGTACTTGGAAATGACATTTTACTCAAGGTGTGATTTTGATAGTCTGTTGACTTTAACAGAGTAACTGAGGAAGGTTTAAACATGGGATTTGGTTGTTGTGTAATGATTTAATCTTCAATGTCTGCTTTATTAATGTGGGACATGTAGATGCTTTTATTTGTTGGTTGTTTACATTTGTTTTTCTGTAAACAATTAGCTAGTGGTGCTTATACACTATAGGGGTCCATTAGTTATTGGATTCTATTATCAGACTTCTTTTTAAGCATTGACTTTCTATTTGTTTCTAGCCTGTACACATTCAGTCTCCAACCACATTCGTAGAGTGATGTCATCAGAGGTTTCCCCGTACGCGAACCATTTTCAGAAAATATGACTCGAAATATGACGACGGCAGCTTTTAATCTTTTAATAAGAGGCGAAAGCGATATATATAATGTTAAACGCGAAATATATACTGAGAGTAAAAGAAAACGCCCGGATT
>NC_089793.1:10070323-10085323 GCF_040412425.1 Macrobrachium rosenbergii | reverse complement strand
TCACACTTAAATGGAAATCCTTCCTTCTCATATAGTATTGCATTCTAGACAAGACGAAAGAGACTTTCAGTTTTATATCACTGAAATGGTTTTTTTAAGGGACAGCCTTACAGCTTACGGCAGTAAATATTACCAAAGGTATAAATATAACGTAAAGAATGTTAATCACTCTCTTCTTGTGGGCGTGTGGTAAACATTTCAAGAAAACGCACTAGAATTTTCACCTAACTGAAATGCCCTTTATCTTTATATATATATATATATATATATATATATATATATATATATATATATATATATATATATATATATATATATATATATATATATATATATAGTATGTGTGTATGTGTATGTGTGTGTGTTTGTTTTATCTAAAAAATTTTGCGAACACGCTAAAACCTAAAACATTTGTATCTTACAGTTTTCCAAACAAATAAAAGAGTAGTTTATACGATGGAAGTAAGAACGGAAAGACTTTTGCTTTGCGTGACGGTATACGTTACTTGTCAGGTTTACTATGAAAAAAAAAAAAAAAAAAAATTGCAGCTCTGGACAGGATTTCGTAACGAGTGAAATCGGTGAACACGGATAAAACATTTTTATTTCAGTAAGTGATAGTCTGGCTAACTGTACCTATTAAATTGAATATTTATTGGCACTCAACAAAATCAAATCCCTTACAAAAAAATAAAAAAATAAAAACTTAAATAAATCCAATTTGACTTGTTGAAGTTTACCAAACGAATTTAGTTTATGGCAGAACGTCATGGTAATATTGAAAATCCAGGGGTATTGCAGGTGAAAGTTAAAATATCTGTTTTATATTTAGTTATTCATTTGTGTTAGTAAGTAATTTCCTGGACAGCTCAGCGCGTAAGATTCTTATGTAACTGAATTATTTTACAATCTTTTCCATTATTTTCAATATCGTTATGTTTGGATACAGGTAGTGAACTTCCGACGCCAGATTAGTGTTTATTTAGTAAAGTGAATTTTTTTTCATTGTTTTCAATATCGTTATATTTGGATAAAAACGGGGAACTTCTGACGTCAGGTGCCATAAGCAAATCCATCAACCAATCAACAAAACGGGGACCACAATGAATTACAATAACGACGTCCACTCATTCATGTATGAATGTGTATGCGTGAATGAATGACGTGTTCCCGCGTTCAGAGAGTATTGAGAGGACAACAACAAGAGCAGCAGAGGCTGCCAAAGGATCTTCAATGCAGGGATTACGCAAAGGTGCTGTACTGGGATTTGGCGAGGGATTTGGGAGCGACATTCACTGCGGCAATCCCTCGACTGTTCACAGGTGCTGAGCTAATTTCCCATCGAATGGGAAATGCTGAGCGGAAATTACGATACGCCGAACTAATACAGACTCAATTTTAGCATCAAAGGATTTCAGCTGTTAAGTTTTTTTTATATATGTAAAAGGGTGGCTCTTTGGGTGTTTTTTTTTTTTTGGCGAGATAATATTCCTATTGTGAGTAGGAGTTAATTATCACAAAATTATAGAAATATAGATATATGGTTGCTGTAATTATGATGCTATCGTGGATATGAGTATTTATTTGAAAAGGGTTTCCAAAAAGTATATATGTATTCTCTGTGATCACTTTATTTTTTTTTCTTAAGTAGCTATAATTATCATTTGTAGCAACAGTAACGACCTTACGGCCATTCAGTATATTCGCCCAGGAATAGTAAAAATAAGCAGAAACCTAAATTTAATTGTTAATTGTATATATGTATCAAGGAGACGATTTATTTAGAAAACCAAATGCTCAGGGGTACATGAACGAACATCAAACGATTTCATTTGTAAAGTATACCATTGAGCTTTGAATGTAATGTAAAGAAGGCTAGGAAAGCTCGTCTGAGATACTATGGCCATGTAACGAGGAAAGAGGAGGTGGACCCAATCAAGAGAGCCAAGAACATGCCAGTGATGGGGAGGAGGAGGAGTGTGGGGTATCAGCCTATTAGGTGGATGGATGTGGTGAGGAGGGATATGGGTGAGGTGGGACTGGGGGGAAGAAGATGCTAGGAATAGAAATAGAGGAGAAAGTTGACTCGAGCGGCCGACCCTGCTGTACTGTGGGACTAATGAGGTCGAAAGAAGAGGAAGAAGAGTGAGGTTTGAAGTAAAATATTCAAATTATAAATGTATTTGACCAGAACGGACTCTTTCGTAAACAGAGACGTCAAAATATCCATAATCCTATCTCGGTTCCATTATTATTATTATTATTATTATTATTATTATTATTATTATTATTATTATTATTATTATTATTATTCAGAAAAAGAACCGTATTCATATGGAAGAAGCCCAGAGGTGCCTTTGACTTGAAATTCAAGCTCCCGAAGAATGTGGTGTTCATTGGAGAGAAGTAACAGATGATAATAGGAAATGCAAAAAGAAGAGATCAGTTATAGACAAGAAAAAATACATTAACAAATTGATAAATGCATATACAAAAATGTAAGCAAATTATAAAATACACGGGGAATATTAGTTTGTCATCATATTTTATAATTACGAGTTTAGGAATGCCCTTAACATGAAACACAAACCCCAATGAAGAATTTTGTTATTGCATATTTTATATATTCTAAACTCGTCCGAAGATAGATTGACCAGTGCGACTGGGTCGTACTGTCGCGATAGGCTCAGCACAGCGAGTATATGGGAGGCAGGGGAGCTTTTTCTTATAGATTTCCATTCCTTCCGTTCTGAGTAGGATCCTCTTTCTTTATCTTTTTTAACGAGTTCTAATCTACTTTCTTGAGGAGAATTAAAGTTATATTAACTGGCTGCCAATACACACAATAAAATAATCAAATAAAGTAGTTTTCTGATTTACATTTTTTCTTGTTAATGTAATAATGTGAATTTAACCATTCAGTGGGTATTCACCTATAAATAAAGCATTTCTTATCCTATTCCACAACTTTTCTTAGCTTACTACATAAATATTTTAGTGCTGCCAAGGATCAATGATGAAAACAAATGCCAGTCAAAAGGCATCACTTGGATGACCGAAACAATTTTTATCGTCCCTTGTTGCAGACATACATAATGGACGTTTTCATGACGCATGTTAGTGCTATCATTTGCATATGGCCCTAGCATCTGCAGAAGTGATGCCCACAAGGGGAATCAAGAGTAATATTCCCAAAAGAAATGGATTCGAGATTCACCGACGCCCCAGAAGAGAGAGAGAACCTTGGAATGAAAGGAAGACAATGGAAAGGGAAGAAGACGCTTAGGGATAAAGGAGATTGAAAGCTTAATAAGTTTCTTGAACATAACAGTAAAGAAGCAGACATCATCAGGAAAGAAGGGGAAAGATCTCAAGATCCTCCGTAGGACTCACCAAATAAACGCATTGATTTACGCGAGGCAATGAAGGAGTTCGATAATGATTTCCTCCTACGCCAAGTCGGAGTCGAGGTCCTAATATGGCCTCCTTCCCTCGAGAGAGGAGGAGGAGAGAAGGATGACGGGGGAGTAAAAGGAGGAAGAGAAAGGGAAGGAAGCCCTCCCCATACCAAACCAAACGCCTCAATTCCCTCCGAAGGGAAGCCGGTGGGATATTTGGAGCGAGAAAGTTGAGGGTTATGGCGTCAGTTGGGAGGAATATGCAGATGGGCTGGGCAGAGCCTCGCCCGCCGGAGGCCTTGTGGTGTCATGGGTAAGGGGAATCGTTATTCTTCAGGAATAAAGCCTTTTCGTTTCTCTGGCAAACTATTTTTTTGACGTTAAATAAAGAGATAAAAATATGTGGTCAACTTTGTGTAAATTAAATAACATGACTTTCAGACATCAGATTTATATCAGTACAGGAATTAATTTAAAAGGACTTTTGACTAAAATGGCATTTCCTTGTAGAATAAGATGTTTTTTTTTTTTTACACTGAGCTGTTTCTCTGCAAAGGGGCAGTTTTAGAGAAAAATAACAGAACGATAGTTTCATCCAGATAGTTCTGCATCATCTAACTCTTCAAGCCCACAAGAAAACCAAGCATATATATATATATATATATATATATATATATATATATATATATATATATATATATATATATATATATATATATATATATTCAGAGGAGACGGATGAAAAACCACACATCACTAGGGCTGTCTTTTTTTATTTTATAACCAACGTTTCGTAATTATCTACGTAATTACATCCTCAGGGCTGCGCATGAGAAAGGATAAAGACAATTATAAGTACAGTCTTAGAATTCATTTAAAATATAACAGAATAAGAATGAAGTAAATAAAAACACAACCAACCTAGAGGTGAGACAGTATATATATATATATATATATATATATATATATATATATATATATATATATATATATATATATATATATATATATATATATATATATATATATATATATATATATATATGTTTATATATATGTGTGTATGTATGTATATATGTATGTATGTATGTACCTATTTACTTACATAGATAAGTAGTGTGAGAGTCTGTGTGCATTTATGTGTAAGTATGCATTCATATACGCAGACAATTTCATGAAGGAGCGAGTGCATTAAACTGACTTCCGAAACGTCACTTCATCTCAGATTTGTATCCACTTTCGAGGTGTCGGTGAAAAATATCACGTGTGAAACAGACAGAAAAATGATTTCCTCCCGTGTGATAACCATTTCCCATCTCCCGAGATAAAATCTCTCTTCGCCGGGAATATCTCCCGAGCAGCAAAACATTTTTAATCCTTCCGCCTCCCAAATAGCTACGCCTGACTCCCCTATCACCCACCCTCCCTCCCTCGCCCGCCCCCAGGCGTTAAGTGACACCCAAACTTAAGTGGGTGACAAATTTTATTGCCTTCCATTAAGATACAGTTTCCCTGCAGGAGAAATATCCGCCGCGCCTCTCTTCTATATAAATTCCCCTGCCTGGCAGAAGGAGGTCGCCATTAGGCGTGTTATGTGCAGGCCGAGGGGCATGGCCAGGGTATATATAACATTTCGGGGGTTTTTGTCAAGACGGTGGGCTTCTTATAAGGCGTCATTTGAAGATGACGCACTTCGTTTTCAATGACGAGGCCGCAGAGCATTTGCGATGTGTCCAAAGGGGTTGTGGTAAATTTATTCAAATATAAGTGGATTCTTTAAGTGATTCCTCCTCCTCTATTTTCCCCGCATCTTGAAATCTTCCGTCATTCGGTCAGGTTAGAGCTTATCTCTCTTTTCAGGGTCAAATCCATCTTTTCTTGCCCTTCTTTTGGTTTTCTCATCGGCATTTGCTCTTATGTGAAACAAACAGTAATATATATATATATATATATATATATATATATATATATATATATATATATATATATATATATATATATATATATATATATATATATATATATATATATATATATATATATATATATATATATATATATATATATATATATAACTCACAGGACCTCATTGAAACTGGATGCTTGACAGTGAGGGCTGTTAGTCTTGGAAAGCTTGGTAACTTTTTTTTGAATAAATGTCTCTGCTAGATACCATCCAGTTTCAGTGAGGTCCTGTTAGTACCTGTATTAATGCACAACAACTGAGTAAGTGATATATATATATATATATATATATATATATATATATATATATATATATATATATATATATATATATTATATATATATATTATATATATATTATATTGTATATACTACATCAGTAACTCTCACAGCCTTTTAGAATGTTTCCACATTTGTTTTCATATATTTTTATTCTTTCATTCATCAAATCTGCGACCATCACACTGAGTTTTTATTGGAGTCCCATCACAAGACTGACATTTAGTCTGTGGCACATTTCTAAAAGTGTTTTTCTCTTTTCGAAAGTGTTTTTGTATCTCAAATATTCTTCATATCTTTTTACCAAAGCACTGTTGTCTCGAGTTTTTCTGAAGTACACACACACACACACACACACACACACACACACACACACACACACACACATATATATATATATATATATATATATATATATATATATACAAACACACAGATACATAAACATATATATTAATGAAAAGAAAATACCTTATATTCAGGTATCCACTTTTCCCCATACCTTTGATGGTTCTAGGAGGTGAGGTTGCTTGTCCGTGGTCCTGTTTTTACAAAGGACATATTTTGCCACTCGTAGGAAACGACTCAAATTAGTTACCATATTCCATTTAGTAAATCATTGATATTCTGAATAAAAGCAGTGTTTGCGTTGAGGTAATTGTAATTAGATTTTCACGCAAAAATAATGGTTTCCATTTTATACTGATGAGTGCTGCAGCAGTGCAACATATTTATTTAGAGATAGTATAGAATTATCAGAAGACAACACTAAAATTATCTATTGTATCTCAAGATTACTTTGCATAATCGGAATTAACTTGTGTCTTATGTAATTTCATTTCTTAAGGGTATTTGTATTTGTAAGGATGAAGTTCACTGCATTCAAACGTTACTTATCATGTCACATACGTACAGCCTAACTTTTCTGTGCGGAAGAATATTGCTGTAATGATAATATGGTAATTCTATATATTAGCTCCGCGCTTGTTTTTACCTTTTCAACTGGTTTTTTCTAAACTTTTTGGGGTTCTGATACTGGCAGTGCATCTGTTTGTTGTCGGCCGAATGGAATGTCCCTTCGCCGTGTTTAGTACTGGCCCCGGGGGGTTGGGTACCCATACGTTAACTAGTTATTGCACTTGCCGGACGGGATATGAACCGTTCGAAACAGACGTGCCCGTGCTCTGTCCTTGTGAAGATCGCGTATGGAAACCCTTTGTTGGATGGACTTTAGGGGTTGATTACAGGTTAATTACACTCGAGCGCCAAAAATTAAAGGTAAATTCATAATTAGCAACCAAAAGACTGTAGAAAAAGTTAAGTTAGAAGGCAGTCGCCGCCGCGGAGCTACTATATAGTTCTACCGATAATATTATTCTCAAGAAAACAGATGCCGAACATACAGTAAAAACTGACTCAGCTTCTGATACGTAGACCAGACTTGACATTGTTATCCTAAAGAAAGCAGAAAGAGAACATACAGTAAGAACTGACTCAGCCAGTGATCCGTAGAGCTAAACTTTTTGGGGGAAGGAAGCGGCACAATCATGTTAGATGTATTCAAGGGTCCACCGCTGGGAAGAGAGTCTTCCCCGGCCGTAAGCAGAGGAGGAGAATGACACTGAGGCATGAAAGTTTCACTAGACCAGGATCTCTGCTTCTTCTCCTTCTCCTTCTCCTTCTTCTTTCAAAGTCCAATTGATGGCTCAATCCTTGACCAAAGGAAAGAGAAATCAGCGGTTTCCTCTCACGCAACTGCAGCCAGGAATTCCGTCGGTTCCAGGATGCTTTTGGAAACGTCCGAATTCCCGGGAATTTCTACTTTGAGAGATGCTTCATTTCCAAGAGATTTCTGATTTATGAATGATTGGTTTTATGATAAATTTCCGGTTGAGAGAACGTTTGAATTCGGGAAAATTTCTGCTTCGGGAAATGCTAGGGTTTCAGGAAATTTCTGTTTTAGAAAACGGCCACCGAATTCAGGGAAATTTCTTCTACAGGAAGTGGTCATTTCCGTTTAAAAAATTATTTATTTCCGGGAAATTTCTTCATTGAAATTGCTTGAAAGCTTCAAATTTCACGGAAAAAGAAAATTTTTTATTTCCCGATAACTTTCGCCTTAGAAAACGTTTGAATTCCGTGGATATTTAAAAAAAAAAAAGTCCCAAATATCCGGGAAATTTCTCAACTGCCAAACGTTTGTTTTTGGGGGAAAATTTCTATGGCAAATGTTTGAATTCTAGGAAATTGGTATTACACGAACGAGTGAATTTAGGAAGCTTTGTGGATTAGAGAGTATTTCGACTTATGAATATTTCAGCTTTTGATAACGATTGCATGGGAAAAAATCTGATTTAGAAACTTAATTTGAGATTCAATATTTTTGTTTAGAAAACGTTCGAATTTGAATAAATCCCTGCTCTAGAGGAATTCCGATTTCGTGTTATTTACACTTTAAAAACATTTACATATATATATATATATATATATATATAATATATATATATATATATATATATATATATATATATATATATATATAAGAAAATGTTTTAATCAACAGGGCTGGCTCCAGAAAAATACAAGTCAGTGGTCACTCTCACATCAAAGACAGGGTCTTGGATAGACCTTCGCAAAACGAAAACGTTGCCAACAGGTGTCTTCCCTTTCGTAATTGATGTCAGAGGCAAGCAGTTAAACAGAAAGCACATGAAGCTCACAAATGCTGAACAGGTCTTGCATGTCAGAGAGAAATGATTTTGTAAGGTTAACTGTTATTAACTACTCCATACCTTGAGGCACACATCATTAGCTGGACTGTATCATAATTTATTAAAGAATTGTTTTTAATGAAATAACTGCCGAGAAGGCGTAAAAAAATAGAATGAATTCACGAGTAAGAAGCCAAGAAGAAGAAGAGGATGCGAGAAGCATTTTAAAAGGTGGGAATGAAAGAATATGAATACCAGACAGTTTACCTTTTCATTTATCATCAACCAGTTATCAGTTATTCCAGTAAAATCCATAGAAAAAAATAATGAAGTTCTCAAAAGGAATCAAAGATAACACCTACATTGTGTCTCCAACACGACTACATCGGGCTAATCAGGACGCCCTCCAAAACGAGGGTGAGATACAGGAAAGTTATTAATAAATAATACTACAAAATAACCTACAAAGAGAATAACTGCCAAAAGCTGCTTATTGAAGCAGTGTTGACATAGGACTGTTTCTAGTTTATAATTGAGTTCCCTTCATCAAAGATAACGTAGTTATAAAGTTGGTCACAATACGTATTTTTATAAAATACCCACATATTGATGAACATCACTATATTTCATTATCGTACACGCCAAACATCATCAGTGGATAAGTGTTTAATGTGAATAAAACAATGGCTATGGACGTTTATTGATGGTTTTCTGTCCCCCTGTCAACACTACTTCAATAAGTAGCTTTTGGCAGTTACTCATTTATATATATCTGGAAATGTGAATAACGATATATATATATATATATATATATATATATATATATATATATATATATATATATATATATATATATAATGAAATTTTTTATCACACCATGATTTATATACAATCATGAAGCTACAAATGTCGCTTAATATCAAATTCACGCTACCTCGGGAGTATCTCCGATGGTGAATTATCACCGAAGGGGAATTTATATAAGTGATAAATGAATTAGTACCACCGGGACGCGAACCCTTGACGTGGACCCATTCAGCGACTCCAGTAGACGTTACCACCGCGCCATCACGAGAGGTATAAATCATTACCGAGTCTGCTGTACTGTTTTGTTCCCATCGTGAGCGGGGAAATTGTACTTAGCCTCGGCAATGACCCACCTCCGCCATGATAGTTCGTTGGTACGTTTGGAACACGCAGCTCTTATTATGAAATTTTTTATCACATCGTGATTTATATACAATCATGAAGCTACAAATATCGCTTAATATTAAATTCACGCTACCAACGAACTATCATGGCTGAGGTGGGTCATTGCCGAGGCTAAGTACAATTTCCCCGCTCACGACGGGAAAAAACAGTACAGCAGACTCGGTAATGATTTATACCTCTCTTGATGGCGCGGTGGTAACGTCTACTGGAGTCGCTGAATGAGTCCATGTCAAGGGTTCGCGTCCCGGTGGTACTAATTCATTTATCACTTATATAAATTCTCCTTCAGTGATAATTCTCCATCGGAGATACTCCCGAGGTAGCGTGAATTTGATATTAAGCGACATTTGTAGCTTCATGATTGTATATAAATCACGATGTGATAAAAAATTTCATAATAAGAGCTGCGTGTTCCAAACGTACCAACGAACTATCATGGCGGAGGTGGGTCATTGCCGAGGCTAAGTACAATATCCCCGCTCACGACGGAAAAAAACAGTACAGCAGACTCGGTAATGATTTATACCTCTTGATGGCGCGGTGGTAACGTCTGCTGAGTCGCTGAATGGGTCCATGTCAAGGGTTCGCGTCCTGGTGGTACTAATTCATTTATCACTTATATAAATTCCTTCGGTGATAATTCTCCATCGGAGATACTCCTGAGGTAGCGTGAATTTGATATTAAGCGACATTTGTAGCTTCATGATTGTATATATATATATATATATATATATATATATATATATATATATATATATATATATATATATATATATGTGTGTGTGTGTGTGTGTGTGTGTGTGTGTGTTGTTAATCAGGATGAGAGTAGGTGTCTTGTATCGCCTTGTAGTCACTAGATATATATATATTTGTCACATCCTTTAGGATACGCTCATCACCAGCAACTTTTAGATTTAGGCTGATCTCGCCCTAGCTCACGCTACAGAATTTCTTTATTAGTTGATTGCAGTGATATTAATATGCATTAAAATGTAGATGTTCCTTCCTAATATGTGCAAGTGTGAAAGATTTCTCGAGTTTGCTGAGGTATGAGATAGAATGTAATTTTAGCACATTCACATTCAGATGTTTCCGAGGAACTGGAAGAAGCGTAAGTTATGATCTGGCTTGGTGAAGCAACTCAGTTCCTCTCTCTCTCTCTCTCTCTCTCTCTCTCTCTCTCTTGAATGTGTAATATTCCCCCCTGGAAGGGGTAGCTTTACTAGGGTCTAATCATCTTGGTCTTGCAAGTATTTTTGGAATTATGTTGCCTACATCATGCCTTGCAACAAGAAGTTTCAAGGGGTTTACACACACACACACACACACACACACACACACACACATATATATATATATATATATATATATATATATATATATATATATATATATATATATTATATGAAAAAAATATATATATATATATATGTATATTATATGAAAGGTTTACTATATGTATGTTCGAAGTGTATAGATTTCGCTGCTGACCTGAAAGATCTGTTGTTTGTAAAAATTAAATTCCGTAAAAGGCTCTCATTTAACTTCCGTAAATCAAAATTGACTCTGACAGTATTTACATCTCCGAATAAAAACTCTGCCGAGCACCAAATCGAATTGTGCCGACCGACAAATTCGGCATTCACAGGAGAAGACAGCCTCAAAACAGTACGCAAACATACTAAAGCGCAGAGCTGAAGAAACATATTTAAGCGCCGAGCTGAAGAAACATACTGAAGCGCCGAGCTGAAGAAGCATGCTTAAGCGCCGAGCTGAATTAACATGCTTAAGCTCCGAGCTGAAGAAACATTCCTAAGCGCTGAGCTGAAGAAACATACCGAAGCGCCGAGCTGAAGAAACATACTGAAGCGCCGAGCCGAAGAAACATACAGAAGCGCTGAGCTGAAGAAACATACTAAAGCGCGGAGCCGAAGAAACATACAGAAGCGCCGAGCTGAAGAAACATACTGAAGCGCCGAGCCGAAGAAACATACAGAAGCGCCGAGCTGAAGAAACATACTAAAGCGCCGAGCCGAAGAAACATACAGAAGCGCCGAGCTGAAGAAACATACTGAAGCGCCGAGCCGAAGAAACATAAGAAAGCGCCGAGCTGAAGGAACATACTGAAGCCCGAGTTGAAGAAACATACAGAAGCGCCGAGCTGAAGAAACATACATAAGCGCCGAGCTGAAGAAACATACTTAAACGCCGAGCTGAAGAAACATACTTAAGCGCCGAGCCGAAGAAACATACTGAAGCGCCGAGCTGAAGAAATATACTTAAGCGCCGAGCTGAAGAAAGAAAAGACGGTCCATTTAAAATCACTCCACATTTTACAAGTAATCTCTCAGTGATGTGAGTTTTCCTCGGAGATTGCGCAAACTTGGCAATTTGTTGTGAAGGGGGTGGTGTGGCGGGGTTTTGGGGGATGAAGGGGTTGGGGGAAGATGAGAGAGGGGGAGATTAGGGGAGGGGTGAAGGAAAAAGATGAAAATTATCTGGTCGAGAGAAAGCGGAGGCAGCATCGTCCATCAGGTGTTGGAAA
Source organism: Macrobrachium rosenbergii (assembly GCF_040412425.1). Taxonomy (NCBI): domain Eukaryota; kingdom Metazoa; phylum Arthropoda; class Malacostraca; order Decapoda; family Palaemonidae; genus Macrobrachium; species Macrobrachium rosenbergii. The sequence goes on along the minus strand of NC_089793.1, from coordinate 10,073,213 downwards.
AGTTTTAATTAAAAGATAATACATATCGCAGGTCTCATCGCTTCTTAGAGCACCCGGGTTAAGGTATACATGAAATGAATTGGCAGGATAACAAAACAGAAAAAAAAAGACTTCCTTCCCCGCGGGTTCATTCTTCACGTTTCTTTACCTTATGTTGTTCGTTTAGCACGTTCCATTTTTTTTTCTAATTCGATGCTGAAATATTTTGGACAACTCCTGTAATTTTAGGGATTGGTTTTGGTTTTACACCGAACCGCATACATGAATGCATATATACATATATATACAGCATATGAATATCTATCTATATATATATGTATGCATATATACATACATAATATGTATGCATGTATGTACTGTATGTATGTATGTATATATATGTATATATATATATATATTATATATTTGCATATGTATGTGTGTGATTGTGTATTACTAGTTATTTTTTTTATCAGACATACATATTTGTAATAACCTTACAAACCTCTTAATTTCACAATAGATTAGGATGAGGTTTATGTAAACCATTCTGCCATAATGGCTGCGATCCACCACAGTCTAGTAAATACAAAATACTGGTTAGGGAAATAGATCCTCAAATGTTCATTCAGGAAACTTGCCTCAGTCGTTTCCGCTCTGGATCGAACATGGGACTCGCAGATGAACAGAGACCATTACCACTTGGCCTTCGATGGTCCATAAATTTATTTCTGAAACTACTTTATACAGTTTATTTTATTTTAGTTTAATTTTGAATTTTACGGTGCTTGCTGATGTCAGGCATGAAATTAAGGCGACTCCCAACCTTCAGGTAATCTAAACACCAGAGAGAATGCCTCTTCATTAGATGTGAAAACTACACACCCTAAAAAAAAAGCTGAAGTTCGAATATTTCGAGGTAAGAGGAGGAGGAGGAAGAGGAGTGATGGCCTAAGTTATTCAACAGCCCCCGAAAAAAAATCTCGTTAAAAGATGGACTAAATTCTGCCAAACGAGACCACTCGGAGAGAAAGTCATTAAGTTAGATTTATGACAGACGAAACTGAGAATATCATTTCGAAACGCCTCGTTAGTCACTCTTAACAAAAATTGGAAATTATAGTTTTCATCAGTTCTTTTTTCCTTTTTTTTTTTTTGCCCCTCCCGACCGATCTTTCTCGAGGCCTTCCCCTTTGACTTCAGATCTCCAAAAGGAGGAGGAGGAGGAGGAGGAGAAAGGAGGAAGGGGTAGGAGGAGGAGGAGGAGAAGGAGGAGGAGGATAAGACGAACGGCAGCTGATGAAAGATCTGGCAGCGGGAATTCAAGAGTTTAATGGCTTGGCAAGAACTCTCTTCGCATCCATTCTAATATCAAATCGTATGTAGGTTATATATATATATATATATATATATATATATATATATATATATATATATATATATATATATATATATATGTATATATATATATGTATGTATATGTATATGTATATATATGTGTGTATATATATATATATATATATATATATATATATATATATATATATATATTATATTATATGTGTGTGTGTGTGTATTTGAGAGTCTGGCTTTCTGGTAAATATTAAGTAAGAAGGACCCCTCATGTTATACCCTGCACGTGAATATTGTCTAAACATCTTTACAGCTAACAGCAATTCCACATAGCTCTTAACCTAAACTAACGCTCAGTTAAATAGATGTATTTTATTAAGTATCACATCTAAAAGTATTGAAGGGCCGTGAATCTCTCCCTCTCTACTGCTCACCATTCCGCTCAGCTGTAAATGGATATCAGTGTCAGTTGGGATCAAGGAAAAAAAAAGAGGGTGAGGGGTTTGGGTATGAGGTTAGTAACCTCATCTCTGAAGAATTCGGAAAGCCAAGCCTGTTGGGGAAATGTATATAATATATATATATATATATATATATATATATATATATATATATATATATCTATGTACACACATTCAATATATATATATATATATATATATATATATATATATATATATATATATATATATATATATATATATACACAGAATTTACTGATCACGTTCACAAAATATTGTACATACAACCGCTCTGTGTAATGAACTCTCAGTTTCTCGATTTTTCCAGTACTTTCGATACGTTTTATACTGAAAACCTTTTAATCTGAATTTTGGAAATTTAATGAAGGAATTTTTCTTCCACGACAGGATTGGAATTAGAGTTGAGAGATAACTTTCTAGCGATGTGATATGTCATTCCACGAACAACGGCGATGTATATTTAATACGTACGAACTATGTTTATCGTATTCAGATACATACGCAATCTAAAATATACCTACCCTCACTCTAACAGCTTGATGTTAAGACTCGCTTCGTGCACATTTTTAATTTCAGAGGGCTGAGCTTATGATAATAAAACTTAATGAGAGAAGGATCACCTGCATAAATAGCCATAACATGTAGGAATTATCTGGTTGTTTGCTACATCTAGAAATAAGCCGACATTCTAACGAGAAAAATACAGCTTTCTCTCATATTTCTCTTTCCCTGATGACCAAGTTCTGTATTCATTTTCGACCAACTATTAGAATTTCTCAGGTTACCGTTGACTTCCTACTTTTTCTTACTCAGATCATGAAGATTGCAGTAATTATAAACATCGTGACGTTATTCAGCTCAAATTCTGTGTGCTCAGTTGATTATTTTTCTTTCAAACATGATAGGGGGTCCAAATACTGATTCAGTTGGACTCCGTCCTAAATACCTCTGAATAGATTCTTGGGAATGAAAAGGGTAGAAAATAACTTCATCTCATCATCCTGATGAGGGACCAGAAGGTACAAATCATTTTCTCAAGTGTCTGATAAAAGCGTTTAATTCCCCTATGGAAGTCT
>NC_089793.1:10057823-10067823 GCF_040412425.1 Macrobrachium rosenbergii | reverse complement strand
TTCCGTAAAGGATTGTTAGCTCAGACAGTCCATTCATAAATTCCGACCTTCATTTCCATATACAACCTAATCTTTCTTGGTTTTTCTATTCTTCGACTGTCCTCTTCTCTTGTCCCACCATCATGTGTCTGTTTATTACTCCCGTGATGTGAATCAGCCGCTTCTTTTCTACCATCAGATATACTAATACCATTGCTACATCTGTTTGGTTTCTGTGTACCATCATGACCTTACTTTTTCTCACATTCACTCACAGCTTTTCAAACTTATGCTTGTCTCTGCCGTTTCTTTTCACTGTCCCCTGTCAGTACTAGATCCTCTGTAAACAAAAACCTTTTCATACTCTCCTTTCTGTGACTTAGCACGCCACTCTTTCCCTAAGCATATTGGACAGCCACGGAGACTTAACGCACCCTTTTTTCCTACCAACTCTCACTCCAAACCAGTCACTCTTCCATCTTCATACTCTAATGCATGGATCTCTTTGGAATTTATCATAATTATTTTCTCTGTCCATCAATGAATCTTGCAGGTTTTTTGTTCACTGTCAAACTCCTACACAACTTGAAAAGAAAATACTTGATCCACCCTCCTTCTTACTTATCTGAGAAACACTGTTCTTCCCCTACAGTCCTCAAGTCATACCTTATAAACCCAGGTCACCCACTCAGTCACTCCATCACCTATTAGTGCCTTACCACAGCAACTCACTTGTCATCACATCAGCTCCTGGTCTCTTTTTTATTCTTCAGCCTCTTAACTCTCCTGCTTACGCCCACAATAGTCACTTCCAAAAGCTTTCTCAACCTTTGACTGACCCCCTTCCACTGTTGTTACATTCATCTCAGCCTTTCTTCCAATATCCACATTCAGCTATTCTTCAGAGTACTCACTCCATCGAGAAATAATCTCCTCTTCCTTGACTAAACCTTTTAGCCCCTCGTCCCATCGCCTACAGGTTCTGTTCCTTCTTCCCACCATCCTTAACACATACATACTTATATATATATATTTATATATATGTATGTATGTATGTATATATTACATACATACTTACATACATACACACACACACACACACATATATATATATATATATATATATATATATATATATATATATATATATATATATATATATATATATAATCCTTGAAAGAAGAGGATATTAGATACGTTAAATCTTAAGTGAAGCTCCAGTAATGGAACAAACAACATCGGATACTAAGCCACCAGTTAAGACAGGGTGAATATTATGTTCCATGGGATAAAATGCGAACAGCGCTTTCCTCGCCGGCCACTGCACTTTGACCAGGATTTATTTTAAACGAAAGCGAGACCGAGAGAAATGTTTGCATTGTGGTTCATGATAAATAACTGTTGATATACGCTCCGGACTCCTCATTATTCTTCCGTGAGTAAAAGCGACGCTCCACTTTTAATTCCATTAATTAAAATAAAAAAAATATATATATATATAAACACATAACTCGGTCGTGGGCCCGAGGCTGGTGATTTTGGGCCTCAGGGGAAAAAAACGTCACGTTTATCATTATTCAGTACACTTTTTGCCTTTTTTTTTTGCGAGTTCCAGTTGTAACTGATAAGCTTTTTTTATATATGGAAATCATACAAGATATCAAGCAAGGTCTTCAAGATACTTAGCCAAAACTTAAGTTCATATGCATCTCAAATATCGTTTTCATCATTTTAGTCTGTCAGGGGATTTGAACAAATTTCGGTAAGCAGTTATTCATGGCTAATTATTCTTTTGAATGAAGGCCGCTCAAACTCCCAGTATGTATAAAACTGTCGTTACCATATTTAGTAAATTTACATTACCTGATTTGACTAATTATCATTACCTAATTTGACTAATTATCGTTACCTGATTTGATCATTGGTATTGCCTGGCTTGATAAAGTGATTACTCGACTGATACTTTCAGGTCCCGATTCGATAAATTTTGCAATACGTGATTTCATCCATTTTCATTACCTGGTTTGATCAATTATCTTTAGATGTCGGTTTCTTTGTGATTAATCCCCGCCTTCATTTCTTCCAGATTTAATTATTTCTTCGTCTTTTGGACGTAAAAAAAATCCGTATTTAATTTCTCATAGTGTTGCTTAGAAATGACTGTTTTAGAAATTGCTTGGCTATTTAGCCAATTTTTCCTCTTTTTTTTTTTTTTAGAAATTATTGTATTAGAAATTGATTGGCTATTCTGCCAATTTTCCTTTTTTTAGAAATTACTGTATTTGGAATTGATTGGCTATTCTGCCAATTTTTCTTTTTTTTTTTAGAAATTACTGTTTTAGAAATTGCTTGGCTATTTAGCCAATTTTTTCCTTTTTTCTATGAGAAATTACTGTATTAGAAATTGATTGGCTATTATGCCAATGTTTCCCTTTTTAGAAATTACTGTATTAGAAATTGATTGGCTATTCTGCCAATTTTTCCCCTTTTTTTATAAATTTCTGTATTAAAAATTGATTGGCTATTCTGCAATTTTGATCTAGTAACTGATATTTACTAACTTAACCTTTACAGAACAAATCTCGCATTGAAAATCAGTTCAGTTAGTTAACAGTTTTTGTAATTATTTGAGTTTTCATTCCTGGTGCAATTTACGTATTCGTCAGAGAGCATTGGGTACTTGCATCTGGTCGAGTGCCCGAAAATAAGCTGACTCCTTTGCACATCGCTTTTTGGAGGGCCAAGAGAGGTCGATACCATCCATAAAGGGCAGATTAATCTCGGCACCGACCTAATCTTGGGATTTTTCCCGAGGATAATGAGTTCCATTACGGGATTCATGGAAATTAAACAGCATTACTTGAAAAGAGGAAGTGAGGAATAAATTCTGTAGAACTGCGGGATTTTCAGAAAAATGGATTTCCCACCGAATGAAAATCCCGGCTGGAGAGTGTTCGAAGACATTTTTGCGACATATGTTTAGCAGTGGCTTGTGGGAGAATTCCTGTATATGTGTGTGTGTGTATATACGGAGATATGTTCATCCTGTTACAATTATCATCAAGAAATGGAGAGAGAGAGAGAGAGAGAGGTTTTTTTTTTATTAAGTTGGCGTTATGTCAGCACAGACTCTTGCAAATAGAGCAGCCCGTAAGAGAGAGAGAGAGAGAGAGAGAGAGAGAGAGAGAGAGAGAGCTTTTTTTACTAAGTTGGCGTTAAGTCATCGCAGTCTCTTGCAAATAGAGAGAGAGAGAGCTTTTTTTTTTTACTAAGTTGGCGTTGTCATCGCAGCAGTCATCGCAGTCTCTTGCAAATAGAGCTCGAGAGAGAGAGAGTTTTTTCGAAAGAGAGAGAGTTTTTTTTTTTATTAAGTTGGCGTTAAGTCAGCACGTTCTTGCAAATAGAGCAGCTCGAGAGAGAGAGAGAGAGAGAGAGAGAGAGAGAGAGAGAGTAGGGGTAAGGAACTACATTTAAACAACAGTTATTTAAATTTAAAACGGAAAGGACGAAAAAGAATAACCTTGATAAATCACTATTTTTTCTTTAGGAGACAAAAGGCATATACCATATTATTGCGCCATTATTCTTTTATACGACGAAAGACACCGAGCTAATTCTTTTAGACTGTAGGTCTCTCAAACCGCCGGCGTAGTAGAGGAAGAGGGATATAAATAGAGGGAAATATATAAAAGCCAAGAGCCAAGACATTTACGGTTTAAATGGCTGACATAAGACAGTCGTAAAACTTCAGGAGGAAGTTTTAAGTCCAGAAATTTGCATAATTCATTAGAACTCACTTGGAGAAAATACCCGGAGCTGGGAACTTTAAAAATCTCTTAGAAGGTCCATAATCGCATCAGGGGTTGATCGTCAGTCAGAACTGTTTATGGCTGTTTGGGAAATATTCGAAAAGTTTCCGATGAAAACAGTTCATATATATATATATATATATATATATATATATATATATATATATATATATATATATATATATATACATATACATATATATATATATATATATATATATATATATATATATATATATATATATATATATATATATATATATATATATATATATATATATGGTAAATGCATAACCATTTACAAGAGAAATACGATAAGGACTATCGATGCTTTTCTTGTTTGTTCTTTACTGCTAAAACCTTTCAAAGGAATGGACTGTTCTAATGATTCTTTATATTATGAATGAAAGTTATTGGACGCGTTTACTCGAGCTGTGTATCATCATTTGCCATGTCATAGTAACTAATGAACTGTCTGCTTTCATTCTGTTTCTAGTATTTGCGTAATTGACTGACAACTTTACAGATGATGAATGAAGAAGGTCTCTTGATCTCATCATATCAAAACGTCAGTGGGGTTCATTGCTGATGACACTTGACCGCTTTACCACAAAGAGAGTGTACGTCAACACTACTCTTATTACCACAAGTGCTTGCAAAAGGTGTGTAGATCATTGCTGTTTATGTGAGTGTTTTCTTGCGTATCTCTCCATGGAAAATTTAAAATCTAGAATCAAGTTTTATTATTGATTAAGTTAAGCATCCTCTTATGTAAAAGACCTCGATGCAAACCATCGCTAAAAAGATTATTGCCATTCCTGGGAGCACTTTCTTATTCATCTTTAACATAGCAGATTTGAATGTAAATCCTTTCCATATTGCCCACACTTTCATTAATGAATACCCCTGTCCTAAAAATTTTGAATGCTCTCTCTCTCTCTCTCTCTCTCTCTCTCTCTCTCTCTCTCTCCAGGTAATATATTCAGACTTTATTGTCAAATGCTGCATCATTCCCCCTTGTCATGTACGCGGGTGACCGTGTTAGCATAAAAAATGATTTATTATTTTTTATTAGTTATTCTTTCCTTTTAGTAACATCTTCGTCTCCTTCGCTCCTGATGACATTACTTCTTTTGTGAGAGAGAATTATAAAAAAAGAATTATTGTCTTATATAAATTTAACTTCCTGGGTTATCTTTACATTGTGGATAATGCAGCCCTTCTTGTTTTTACTCTTTATGAAGGGAATATGCAAATGTTTATCGGGCGCAACACATACACACACACACACACACACACATACATGTCTTCGTATTATATTTGGTCCCGTAAAACGTTATAACGAGCTATTGTTCGTTTCAGTCATGAGAAGTATATTGCATTCACAACCTTAGTTTAACTTCTAGCTTCACTTGGTGTCCCTTAACTTTATAATAATTTAATTCCAGCTTCATTCCATTAAATATGAAAATATGATTACATACATATCTGATCATTTTACTTTTCCCCGCCATTTATTTAATCTTACCAACATTTCACTAAACTCGAAAACGACGTCCTTTCCCCAGATCGCTCCTTTCTTTCTATCTTTCTCCTTTCTCTTTCTTTCTCCTCCTTCCACTTATGCTAATGCATTATGTTTTCGCGAATCTTTCCGCCCTCCCTATTCTCCTCCTCCTCAACCCTCTTCGGAATAAGCTTCCCATTCTTCCATTTTATTATTTGGACTTTTTTAAAGCTGTAATCATCGTATGGAACGTCATCCTGGCGCTGAGGAGGAAAGTCGACACAATGCATCAGCGCCTCTCAGACGAACGAGTTTATTATATACATATTTTCGACTTCCAGATGATCATCTTTGCCTCTCCTTACGCCGGAACCTTTTCCCCGCGTTTTATTTCCTACGTGCGTTGCGAGAAAATAAAGCGAGAGTTAAAGCAAGTATTTTTATCATAAAAAGCTAATTCTCTTAGGTCTCCTCCAGTTTAGTTCGCTTGTCAGCGAAATGAAGCCGTCATTGAAGCTAGCACATTTTTTCATTGATTTCTTTCTGAAGCCTCTCGGTTATTCTTAGTGGATGTCTTATTTGTATATCTGTTTTATTCCTCTCTTTCTTTTTCGAACGCCCAGATGAATATCCCCTGCTATATCATTCAAATATATAAATTTTACATCTGCAGATTTTTTTTTCTGTTTCCATGTGGCAAAGTAAATGCTTATATATTATCCCTTGCGTGATTTATTATTGCGTTCGGTGTTCTTGTAGTCTGGATCAGTAGGTAGAGATTCCCCTCTTCAGTCTTGTCTGAGTTACAGATTAACATCCTGTTTATGACAGCGGAATATATATATATATATATATATATATATATATATATATATATATATATATATATATATATATATATGTGTGTGTGTTGTGTATATAGTATATATATGTGTGTATATAGTATATACATATATATATATATATGTGTGTGTGTGTGTGTGTGTATATATATGATATGGCTCAATGGTTTATGTATGTATATATATTTATGTATATATAAATAATAAATACATACATGCATATTATATATATGTGTGATATTAAGTGCATGATTATATATATTTATATATATATATATATATATATATATATATAGTTCATAATATATATATATATATATATATATATATATATATATATATATATATATACCTAAACTCTAATCATTCAAAATGTAAATCATAACATTGTTTTTATGTTAGAAACTGCCCGTCTAAATTCTGAAGGCCCTGATGCCTTTCAACATGATGATCCGTCAAAACAGAAAAATAAATCTTATCCGATTTTAGTCTGATTTACATGGAACGTCAACTATAAGTCTTTGTTATATTTTAAGTGAAAATTGGTTGTACTGTTCAATATTGTTCTTTTCCTCTTACTGACAAGCTTTGGTATTCCCTTCATGCCTCTGTTTTTTTTTTATTCTTATAACCTGTCTTTCTAATAAAAAGGCATTGGATTGACGGCCCCGTTGACCTTTGAACTTAAGGGTAACATAGAATAGCCTTCTTCGTGACCTGTTACCTTTGTGAAGTAGCTGCATCCAGCTGTCTTCATCATAGTTATCATTTTCTTCTTAACTCTATTGCAAATTGAGTCCCTCTTGACATTTAACGTCGAGATTAGTTTCTTAAGAAGGACGTGGTACGATTTTCCTCAGGTTAATATTGGCATAGAACTCCATCGTTCTTTTCCAACGTTTTACTTGGCTTAGAATCTTGGTCTCTTGAATTAATGCGGTAATTTTCACACCTTTAATCTCAGCAGAGTTAAGAGCACGCATTATAAATTACATTAGGATACATACGACTATATGCCAGGTTTCACTCTTGTGTCTGATCTGAAAACCTTAATGTATAAGAGATTCATTTCCTTTTATCAGTATTATTTCGGTAGTGCTCCACGGTGTTGATTCTACATTTCTTGCGGTGTGGTTTACCAAAATTCGCCTTGAACCTCGTGTCTATTTAATCTCTCTCTCTCTCTCTCTCTCTCTCTCTCTCTCTCTCTCTCTCTCTCTCTCTCACAGTTGATTATTGCTACTGGAAGATAGTTCTATATTCCTAAGGGAAGCTTAACTAAATTCACCTTTAGGCTCTTGTATATTATTCTCTCTCTCTCTCTCTCTCTCTCTCTCTCTCTCTCTCTCTCTCTCTCACTCTCTCACACATACACAAATACAATCGTCACATCGGATGTTGAATGTGACAGCTGACTCAGTTCTTTTCAGTTTATTTTTCAAAATCGTGAACACTAATCAGGTTTTTCTATGTCGCTGAGAGAGAACTACGATTGAAAATGTTTCCCAGTTCAAATTCAAGTTGTAACAACAGCGTGCGTGAAAGGTGTGTATAGAGTTGTTGACATTTGTAGATGAGTGTTTGCTGGACTGATGATAGTAAGGAGAAGCTTACTTTCTATTGTCTTTGAATGTTGCTTTTTAGTTTTCTGTAAAAGAAAACTATTGTGCCGAATTTGTCTGTCCGTCCGCACTTTTTTCTGTATGCACTTTTTTTCTGTCTGCCCTCAGAAGTTAAAAACCACTGAGGCTAGAGGGCTGCAAATTGATATGTTGTCATCCACCCTCCAGTCATCAAACATACCAAATTGCAGCCTCTAGCTTCAGTAGTTTTGATTTTGTTCAAGATTAAAGTTAGCCGTAATCGTGCTTCTGGCAATGCAACAACCCAGGCCGCCGTGGCTGGCTGAGAGTTTCATGGGCCACGGCTCATACTGCATTATCGAGACCACCGAAAGATAGCTCTATTTTCGATGGCCTTGATTGTGCGCTGTAGCGGCTGTACAGAAAACTCGATTGGGCCGAAAAAAAACTCTGCGTATTTTTTACTTGTTCTGTTTTGCGGTTAATCGTGTTTGGAGGAGACTGAATTGAATATGAAGAAGCTTGTACATTTACATTTTTCTTCACAAATTATGTTTATGTAAAAATGTAATGAGTTTCTCTTGAACTCCGAAGTTTTCGTTAATGAGCCGAGCAGTTGAAATGTGGAGTGTTTAATTTTGAAATGCGGTAAGATATTCAGATTATTTTAATGGGATTTTATTCAGCCTTTCGAAAAGTCCATAAAACTCCACCATTATGGATATTTATTATTAAAAGGGATCACCATTGTAAAATAACAACATATAAACGTGTCATTTCGTTGTCGTATTGTACGATGAGCTTAAGAATCAATAAATGGCGACTGTCATATAAAAAGTACTTGCAATAAAATTGGCATTCGGTATGAATTAACAAAGAAAAAATGTCACATCTACTAATTTATATTCTGATTACGCTCTCGTATCCAGACTTAACGATAAGAATCTATCATTATTCAGAAATATTTTCAACCGAAACGATCTTAAATAGAAAATAACAGTCAGTATAAAACAAGTGAAAAATATGCCGAAGTTTCTTCAGCGCAGTCGAGTTTTCTATAGAGCGTAAAATCAAGGCCACCGAAAATAGATCTATCTTTCTGTGGTCTCGGTATAATGCTGTATGAGCCGCGGCTCATGAAACTTTAACCACGGCCCGGTGGTGGCATATCCAATATCATTGCCTGAAGCACGATTTTGGCTAACTTTAACCTTAAATAAAATAAAAACTACTGAGTCTAGAGGGCTGCAATTTGGCATTTTTGATGATTGGAGGGTGGATGATCAACATACCAATTTGCAGCCTTCTAGCCTCATTAGTTTTTAAGATCTGAGGGCGGACAGAAAAAGTGCGGACGGACAGACAAAGCCGGTACAACAGTTTTCTTTAACAGAAAACTAAAAAGTCATCTTGTCACTGTTTAAACTTTCTAATCTCACCAACATTAATTTTTATGAAGAGGCTTTTAACTGGAATATTACCGCCATCTACTTCGTAACTTTCGCTTATGGAAAGGATCAACTCTTAATTTACTTTTCCTTTATTAATTATAATAGCTTTTTTAATTACCTTTCAACCGCTACCTGACGTTGACTCAATTTGCCCGATAATTAGGAAAGTTTTTGCTAACTTCGACGTTCCCAAAATCTAAAATTAAACAAAAAACTGATGAGAAGATATTGACCGCCGTCCTTTCGGTTGAACACGTTTATGTCTTAATGTGTACTTTTCACATTTTTACCTCAAATGTGTACTTTTCAAATTTTTACCTCATACATATACATTATCTATTATCTGTCTATCTATCTATCTATCTATCTATCTATCTATCTATCTATCTATCTATCTATCTATATATATACACATATATATATATGTATATATACACAAATATATATACATATATATATACAAAAATTATATATATGTGTGTGTCTGTGTATTTATATACAGTATATATAATGTACACACACATGCACACACACACACACACACACACACATATATATATATATATATATATATATATATATATATATATACACACACACACTTACACATATATATCTGTTTCTGTTACGGCCTGTGGCTTGCATCCCACATGTTCAGATGCAGCTGCGAATAGGTATCACCATCAGCAAGGATAGAAAAAATATGACAGGCTAGCAACCTCATCCCTGAAGACTTGGTGAGGACCGGAAGGTGCTATGCTTATCGCACCACTAGATGACGAAAGATAATTCAACATTATATATATATGCATATATATATATATATATA
>NC_089793.1:10032823-10047823 GCF_040412425.1 Macrobrachium rosenbergii | reverse complement strand
CGTTCTAATAAACACGTAAAATCATTCTTCCTCGAAATCAGATTGAAGAATCTTTCATACTCTTCTTTTCTTAAGCAAAAAAAAAAAAATTATACTTCCCAGAAGCCGTTTCAAGAATCTCGGACCGTCTTCCTGTTGAGATTACTCAGCGTGCGAAATCTCCTCCATCATCAAGTTGTGAGAAAGCTGCTCTTTAATCTCAGATTCTCCATTTACTCTTCAAGAGATGAGAATCATTCATTGCCCACACCTACCCGATTCAGAATTCGAAATGAAAAAGGGTCTTAATCCCCCCTCCCCAGTCAAGTGATTTTGCTGAAATTAATTTTTAAAGGGGAGCACCCGAAAGATTCGCCTTTCTTATTTTGGGAAGTCGTATTTCCTGCGACGCCAGCTTAGGGTGTTAGATCACTCAGTGAGTTTTGATATTAAAACAGGAGACTGTAGGTGTGATTTTACCTGATCGCGCTGTCTCTGGAAGAGGGATTTCGTGTGAGTTTCAGTTGTCTGTAACAGAAATGTATTGTGCCGGCTTTGTCTGTCCGTCCGCACTTTTTTCTGTCCGCACTTTTTCTGTCCGCCTCAGATCTTGGGGTTCACTGAGGTTAGAGGGTTGCAATTTGGTATGTTGATCATCCACCCGCCAGTCATCAAACATACCAAATTGCAGCCCTCTAGCCTCAGAAGTTTCTATTTTATTTAAGGCTAAGGTTAGCCATAATCGTGCTTCTGGCCACAACCGGGCCGTTGTTAAAGTTTCATGGGCCACGGCTCATGCAGCATTATACCGAGACCACCTAATGAGAAATCTTTTCGGTGGCCTTGATTATACGATGTAGCGGCTGTACAGAGAGCTCTATTGCGCCGAGGAAACTTCGGCGCATTTTTTACTTGTTTTTGTCGAAAATACATACAAGATTCTTTTCATTTTATTATCATCATCCATGCGTCATCTACCTGAGCCGTCGAGAACGACTGTCAGTTTCATTTTATCTTGGATTATTTTTCTCGTGTATTCGGGTTCACTATTAATACACTGGAGCAATACGCTTTTCTGTACAGTTAATGTATAAAGCGTTTTCATGTTGGTCTCCCAGGGATAACAAATGCCATTCTGTGAACAAGACATCTGTCATGATCGGAAATGATTTCAGAGAAGGAAACTGTTTGGGGATATTCGTACGAATGGAATATATAATGGGCTTTTTTTACGTTTGTATTTGTCATTTTCTTTGGCGAAACATTAACTATACTATTAATTTTTACTAGGCTTAATGTTGTCAGCGTGCATCAGATGTCATAAAAAAACACACACACACACTATATTATATATATATGTATCTATGTGTGTGTATATATATGTTTATATATATGTGTGTGTATACATTATACATATATGTATGTCTATATATATATATATATATATATATATATATATATATATATATATATATATATATATATATATATATATATATATATATATATATATAAAATCCAAACGTTTTCCTTCAGTTCTCAGGTAGTATTTTGGGATGCGGTTGCTAGCCTTGTGCCTTTCGCCATCAACGCTTTGACACCCAGTTTTATGCTTTTGTCAAGAAAACCGAACGTCACCTTATCATTACATAAGTATATATAGTACATATATATATATATATATATATATATATATATGTATTATATGTATGTATATATATGTATATATACAGTACTTTATTATGGTAATGTAATTGTTAGTATTCTATTCACCGTTTCGAAGCCTATTAATGCATCCATCAGCTCTTTAAGTTTTGGTAACCCCACCCTTACGTCAACTATCTAGATTCAGAGAAGAATCTATATTCACTTATGGATTTAAAGTAAGCGGAATAAATAACTGGCGGATTAGAGAATCTAATTTTTTTGCTTTGCATTTGAACGTTAATACAACGGCGAACATCCTCGGCAATCTTCTTTACTTGGCCTAGTTGTTTTTTCCCCGCAACACTTGGCAAGCTTCTGCTGCAAACAGTGTGTTGTTTTCTAGTACCATGTTTAATACTACTCGATTCTCTAGAATGTGGAATAGTTTGCCTCGTGCAGTTGCTGATCTCCAAATGTTTAAGCCAGGGCCAAATTCATTCCTGCTTTCTGCTGACGTCTCCTGAATTCAGGCGCATCGGTTTGATTTTCTATTCACGCTTATTTATTTCTCTGTCACTTTTTCCAGTAACTTGTTACTCTTTTGAGGCTGATTTCCCTTTGGAGCCCATTTGGGTTTATTGTCTGTTGACGCCGTCCATAAGGGTTATATCCCGTAGGGGGTGGGGGGGTTAGTGCCGTCAGTGCCCCGCATTACTTAAGGTTCTTTGCAGCGTCCCTTCGGCCCCTAGCTGCAACCCCTTTCATACCTTTTGCTGTATCTCCATTCGTATTCTCTTTCTTCCGTCTGACTTTCTCCCCCTCTCATAACAATTGTTTTATAGTGCAACTTTGAGGTTTTCCTCCTGTTACACCTTTCAGACCTTTCGACTATCAGTTACCCTTTCAGCGCCGAATGACCTCATAGGTCCCAGCGCTTGGCCTTGAGCCAAATTTATATATTCCTTTTCATTCCATTCCATAAGGGTTATCGGCTGAAGATTTAAAGAATGAAGGGGAGATACAACAGGTTATGTGGGGTTAATGCTAGCGTGAGTAAAATTCATATAGATAAAAGACAAGATTTAAACACACCCGTTTTGCTAACTGAACCCCCTTGACTGTAGTTAGACCCCACTTGACCTGAGCTCAACCAGTAGGGGAATGAAAGTACCTTTGTCATTTAACTAATGAAATACTTCCAGCTCTCCACAAGAAATAATATTGCAATGCTAGAGATTCTTTTCTTTTTTGTATCATAAAAAAGACAACATTGATATAAAACAAGTGGATAGGAAAGAAGTAACACAGTACGAAAAAAAAAGTAAACAATTCGTAATAAAGAGAGGAACCGATGAAGAAATGAGAAAAAAATGAAAACAGTAACGAAACAAGGATAACGATTGCCAGAGCGAAGTTAAGGACCCTCTCTTGCTCCATTTTCATCTCTACAGAGTCATCACGTTCCTAACCCGCCAGATGTGGCCCTAGGGACGTCAGGGGGTGGGGGGGACAGAATGGGTTTAGGGAGGGGAGGAGAGTGAGATTTAAATATTACCAAAATTATTGAGCACTCTGGGACCTCCCTTGCCACATAAAGTAATTGGGGAAAACGAGCCATCTGCTTATTCCTTAACATTCTCTCTCTCTCTCTCTCTCTCTCTCTCTCTCTCTCTCTCTCTCTCTCTCTCTGCCTTGTGTGGCCCCGTGTTCGATCGCGGAGTGAGGAAGGTTATATGTAGGTGTTTTTCTTTAAAAATCCATGGTACTTTTGTTAATTTTCATATGGAGTTATGCACCTGGTTGTCAGTTGACCGTAAAATATTGCAGCTAGAGAGAGAGAGAGAGAGAGAGAGAGAGAGAGAGAGAGAGAGAGAGATATGATAACAGACTTGAGCAGGGGGCTGTTCTTCAAAAATGCGGTCCATCATAATCATAAATGAAGACGGGAGGGC
The DNA here is from genome assembly GCF_040412425.1 of Macrobrachium rosenbergii. NCBI lineage: Eukaryota > Metazoa > Arthropoda > Malacostraca > Decapoda > Palaemonidae > Macrobrachium > Macrobrachium rosenbergii. The sequence goes on along the minus strand of NC_089793.1, from coordinate 10,044,245 downwards.
CTCGACGAGGTAATCCTTGCCCAAGCCGGGTGACACCATCCAAAAGCTCATAAGATATTCTCTTAATCTCTCTCTCTCTCTCTCTCTCTCTCTCTCTCTCTCTCTCTCGTTAATTCTAGCTTTATGAGCGGTGCAGTTTAAACCATCTAACTTGGGATTTATTATACAAAGCGTAGGCAAAGGAAATTATATTTAAATGAATAATTATTAATTCAGAAAAAGGTTTTTATTTTCACAAATCTTCAACGTAATGTGCTAGGCTTCTACTCAGGGCAATGAGTTGACTCCGACCCTCTCCCCCCACAAACAAAATAAACATTAAAATATTGTGTTAATTTTTACACCCGCCCCCACCCTCCGACAAAGAATGGTCTTCAAGGTCAACAAAAAAATTTTTTTGTCGTCATTACTGTTATACTTTTCCCCCAAATTCACAGATAAGCACAAACATTTATTCCCCTCCATCTCCCCTTAAACTGCTTAAGCAACAGGTGGTCTTTACATTAATTAGATGAAAAAGCAAATGTTTCGCTCATCTGCACAAGAAAACTTTCCCCCTTTTTGCTGAAATATTGTCCCCAGAATGAGGTGTTGTTTGCTGCTTTTACAAACAGAGAAAACTGCTGATTACTCTCGGAAAAAAGAGATAACGGTTCCCTACTTTTCTAAGCAGAAAAAGATGCTTGCTACTTTTATAAGCGGGAAAAACTGCGATAGTTCATTCTTTTCGTTAGGATTTCGTATAACTTTAACACGAAAAGGCTTTATTTTCTCCGTTAATGTGGGTTCATCTTAATGACCTTGGACAACGTAGAAAATGTTCCATTCATTTAGTTAATTACGACTAAACAAGGACGAATGAATTGTAGTTGTTTTCAGTGCCTTAAGAGTTATGTTGTTGCAAATTAGTAAGTTGTTGCAGACACACGCATACACACACGCACGCATACATACACACTATACATGTATATATATACATATATATGCATATATATTTCGCCTACTTTATCTTCCAGGTATTTCACGGATTATGCCCAACCTGTTCTGGCTCGTCCGGAAATTGAACCTGACCCCTCGAGCATGATATATATATATATATATATATATATATATATATATATATATATATATATATATATATATATATATATATATATATACACCGTATATATATGTGTGTGTGAGTTGTGTTTAGGTAGGTGTGAGATAGTATTTATGTGTGACTGGATTCTATAGACGACGCCAGATATAGTATTCTTGTACTCAGTTTCGTTTGGATCCCTTTGACATGTGTCAGACAATGAGTAACACCTCATTGTAGAACATTGTAAAAGTAAACAAGCGTAGCAGCTCTTCAGCCATTAGTGAATTTTTGTCTATGAATTTTTGGGTATGACTACAGGCGTATTCTCCCAACGGATTATTTAGTTTAACAAAAATGAGGAACAGTTGACGATTTAATGTCATTATTAAAGAGGGAAGGAGGTAGTTGCAAGTAACCATTGACAGGTTTTAAAAATTAAGCCTATGAGAAGACCGCTGTGTACTCGCCACGCAGGTGGACTAAGACCCCAAGAAAATCCTTTGTTGCAAAACATTGCAACGTGGATCTACATTATCAGATATGCGATTCAGTGAATGCTTCGAATAAATAAAATAAAGTTTTTGTGCAATGTGGCTGTAAAAATCTGAACTTCAAAATTGCACATGTGGGAGCTTTTTGACTGAAAACGAGAGGCAAACAGGTTTTCGAAAGCTCCCACCGGTCAAGTGCTGTAATTCAGACTTTTGTAGTACATTACAAGTATACAATTACGGGTTCTATTTCCCCTTAAATATTCATGTAATTCCACCGCATTTTTATTTAAAAGAATTCTCTATTGCAGTGATAAAAATGTATTTCCACAAAAAAAAAAAAAGAAAATTCTCTCCCTTAGATGAATGGCTGTTTGATCGTTAGCTTTCCCTGGCGCTTTTCTTCGCCTTTCACCATCTCGACACTTTCTTTCTGATCTGCAAATCTTTCTCTGCTTACTCCTTGTTCAGGGAAAATGCGTCGAGGATTCTTCTTCTTCTTCTTCTTCTTCTTCTTTCTTCTTCTTGTATATATTCCGGCAAAGGAGGACATTGATGAATCAAAGGACATTGTGCAAAACGAACCTAATGTACTCAATGTGAAGAATGGTTGTCTTAACGCATCTTTTCTTTCTTGGGCGTCAAGACATTCCCAGATATGCAAGCAAAAAGTGTGTGCGTGTATATATATATATATATATATATATATATATATATATATATATATATATATATATATATATATATATATATATATATGTATATATATATATATATATATATATATATATATATATATATATATATATATATATATATATATATATATATATATATATATATATATATATATATATATATATATTGCAACCATATATTTCGAGCACTTCCTTCTGTGCCCCTGTTCACTGGCAAAACAGGGCCACAGAAGAAAGTGCTCGAAATATAAGGCTGCAACATTCAAATAGTGTTTTATGGGCCTTTTATCTTCATATTATACTGTTATATTACAGTAAAAGACATTCATATATATACAGTATATGTATATATATATATATATATATATATATATATATATATACATATATGTATGTATGTATGTATGTATGTATGTATGTATGTATGTATGTATGTATGTATGTATGTATGGTTATAAACAAAGTTACAGCCACGAAGGAAAAGTGAAAAATTGAAATACTAAGTACTTTCGTCTTATTACCAAGACATGGTCACAGTATTTAGACGACAGTACTTAGCATCTCAATTGTTATATATGTAATTATATATATAATTTCTCTCATACACAATGGATTTTTTTTTATTCACAAATATGAAGCCACAAATATAGTTTAATAACCTATTAACTGTACCGCGGGGGTAACTTACACCCAAGGGGAATCATAACTGATAAGTTTACGTTGCCAGTGGGATTCGAACCTCTGCCTGGTTTAGCAGCGACGTTGTATAGGGGGTTTTGTTTGTGGGTGTGTGCGTGGTATTCTCTACCTGCTTCTGTTTTCTGATTTTAAAGCCTTTTTATTTTAAGAGGCAGGTGTATCGCTTCATCCGTGGTTAAGATAAAATCAACTGCTCTTTCTTTGCACTCAGTACAGAAATATGTAGCGCACGGGCATTCTTACGCGTATGAATAGATATGATCACTGGCAGTAATATACAAATGTATGAATACATTTATAGGTGTGCCTCGGTGTAAGTTTCATATTTCAGGTACAACTTCTGAGCTTCCCAGATTGTCTTTTGCCCGAAAATGTGGTAAGCTCTTCGTTGGAAGAGTCGGTAGAGTTGTGGCCTAGCACTCGCTAGGCCCGAGTTCGACTCTCCAGCCGGCTAATGAAGAGTTAGAGGAATTTATTTCTGGTGATAGAAATTTATTTCTCGTTATAATGTGGTTCGGATTCCACAATAAGCTGTAGGTCCCGTTGCTAAGTAACCAATTGGTTCTTAGCCACGTTAAATAAGTCTAATCTTTCGGGCCAGCCCTAGGAGAGCTGTTAATTAGCTCAGTGGTCTGGTAAAACTAAGGTATACTTAACTTAACTGAAAAGGTGCTTCCTAAAAATCATTTTCCGTTCCTGACAACCAGTAGAACAGTTCGTACGATATTCTTTCATCAGTATCAAAGAGACTATGAAGAGAGACCTTGTCTACTTTACTGTATATACTGTATATTTGATGTTCGTGGAAGGAATATTTGTTTTGACATAATAACGAAAATGTTTTAGGCACCCATCTTGTGCTGAGTGCTTTGCGAATACGATACTTAGCAAAAATTATTAGCTAATAAGTTACGTTTTATTTTCAGTATGAAGACGAGCAGAATTTGTTCCCAAACTGAACAAGTATAAAATGCTCCGAAGTTTCTTCGGCGCAATCGAGTTTTCTGTACAGCCGCTACAGCTTATAATCAAGGCCACCGAAAATAGATCTATCTTCCGGTGGACTCGGTGTAATGCTGTATGAGCCGCTGACCATGAAACTTTAACCACGGCCCGGTGGTGGCCTATCCTATATCGTTGCCAGAAGCACGATTATGGCTAACTTTAACCTTAAATGAAATAAAAACTACTTAGGCTAGAGGGCTGCAATTTGGTACGTTTGGTGATCGGAAGATGGATGATCAACATACCAATTTACAGCCCTCTAGCCTCAGTAGTTTTTAAGATCTGAGGGCGGACAGAAAAACGTATGACGGACAGACAAAGCCGGCACAATAGTTTTCTTTTACCGAAAGCTAAAACCGACCTCGCATTACCAAAGAGAAATCATGAACAAACTCCGGTCAGCGCGAGTTCTAGAGAAATTGTTTCAGCAACTTTCCCTTTTTTTTTTATTTATCGGATGCCGAAAGCACGAAAATCAATCTCTCTCTCTCTCTCTCTCTCTCTCTCATCACACACGAGGAAGGATGAAAAGATTACGGGGAAATATTCTCTGGGGGAATTACTATGAAAAAGAATTGCAATAAAGGGGGAGAGAAATACAAGCAGTGGAATATGGAATACAAATCTGTGTTTTACGGGTTAAAAAAAAAATTCCTTTTTTACCTTTAAAGTGAGTGATTTCGATTTTGAAGTTTTTTTTTTTTTTTTTTTTTGTAATACACTGCATGTGATATTGAGTGATTTCGATTTTGAAGTTTTTTTTTTTGTAATACACTGCATGTGATATTGCAATTGCTTTTATATCTTTCCAAGAACTGCTGTAGTGCTGAAAACGCTAAAACGTATACCGTTAATGTTTCCTGAATCGGAAACACAGAACTACGAAGAGAATGCAGCAGCTTAAGGAAAGCCTTGTCTTGGAGGGAAACATTACAGTCTAAGGATTGTACTTATTCTTAATTTTCAAGAGTATCACATAGATGAAGCGCAAACACCAACGACTAATAGGCGCCTGACTGGTGAGAGAAGAACTATAAAAGTGAAAGACATCTGGTTTTGAATAATTCCGAAGAAAGCAGAATTACTGGGGTGAATAGGAACCGTTGGCAAGCATTAGTTATACAGGTTGCTGCTGCTGCTGCTGCTGATGCAGTGTGTCGTTATCTAGCATCAGGTTTAATACTGCTCAGCTTACTAGGAGTTTTATTGCAGCTACATCTGAAATGCGGAATAGTTTCCCTGGTGCAGTTAGGAAATCTTCTGGTCTCCAAATTTTTTAAGCGAGAAGCAAATTCATTCCTACGTTCAGGTGTATCGGTTTTATGTTCTATTCCCACATATTTGTTTATTTATCACCTTTTCCTCTAACTTGTCTCTCTCTCTGCGGACAGATTTTCCTTTGGAGCCCCATTGGGTTTATAGCTTGCTGACTTTGACCAGAAAGGTTTTTAGCTAAAGATTTAAAGAAAGTGGGCAGCTGCCGGCGATAACGGTTGAACATTTCCCGCCGATACTCACAGGTTGCAATTCCCCATACGAATGGGAAACCGTCCCCCGCCCCCCTCCACCATCACCCAACCTCCTTGCAATCCCTCATACAGTGAGAATCATCTTTTAGTCCCGTTGCAATCCATCTTGCAATGAGGACCATCTGATCCATTGTAGTCTTTCATGCAATGATGAGCATCCCTTCTTTGCAGTCTCTCGTGTGGCGATGAATATCTCCCATGTCACATTCCCTCGTTCAGAAAAGAATCTTCCTTCTTGAGCACAGTTGCGACAAGAAGTAGGCTACACTTCCTGTCGAAATCCCTCATGCAAAGAGGAGCATTCCTCTTGCTGTAATCCCTCACACGAAGAGGAGCAGGCGAGTCCTTTGGTTTCATCAGGACTCCAAATGCTGTGATATGTGACCCCCGAAAATGCACAGAGAAGCAAGACATTACTCATTCTTTTTTCAAGCACTTTGTTTACTTTTTTTTTTTATTTACCAAATTCATTTATCATTTTCGACACATTTTCCCTTCTTTCAAGTTTACTGCGCTCCAAATACCTTTATATACGACCTTCGGAAGTACGTAGTGAATGTTCCCATTTCTCATTTTTACTCCTGCTCAGTCTCTAAGTGCTTTTTCCCAACTTTAGTTCAACTCTTTAAATTTTGATTTAAGTATCTTTGTTACACTGACCTGTATTCAGTCAAGCCATTGCATTTAGTTTTATATATATATATATATATATATATATATATATATATATATATATATATATATAATATATATATATATATATATATATATATATATATATATATATATATATATATATATACATATATATATATACATATATATATATATATATATATATATATATGTATATATATATATATATATATATATATATATATATATATATATATATATATATATATATATTTTTTTTTATATATATTATTTTTTTTACATACATATATATATATATATACATACATGTATGTATATATATATATTTTTTTTTTTTTTTTTCGACAATCAATTAAACAAAAGCAACACTTTTCTCAAACTCAGACATACAGCAGATGTCAGATTCAGCACATCGCATGCGCAGAGAAAAGATTTAATTTTGAAACCAACCCTGTTCTGTGCTTCTGCCACCAAAACACTTCATCTGCAATCACAACCTTTTGAGGAACCCGTCCAGTGCAATATTTATTCAAGCTGTGTTCGTGTGACTGAAGAGACACTGTCACTTGACGTATATGAACTTGTAATGACATCGGAGAAGAAATAATGCAATTTTTCAAATAATGATTGTCTTGTCAGTCAGCTGATTTTTTTTTTTTTTTGTCATTTGAGTATTCTGTCACTGAGATGAGTCCTTTTCGATGCTCATTTTCTTTGGTCATTTCCTAATAAACAAAGGTATCTTTCTATTCTTGGTCATTTCCTAATAAACACTGGTATCTTTCTATTCGAATAATGCATGTTGTATAAGTCTCCCGCTATGTACTGGGATATAAATGAGTGATTTAATTAGGCAAACTTAAGAGAAAGTAACGAAAGCAAAATCTGATGGGACCAACCAGACGTTCATTTTCACCAATATCCCGTCTCTGTGAATGTGAGCTTGAGTTCTCCACTTCTCAGTCGGCACGTCCTTAGGGTACGTCCCTTAATAAAGGATTCCAGGGCAGAGGTCGCTTTGACTTTCTTTGTGATGTGATTAAAAACTCCTTTTATCACACGCGAGAAAAAATTGAGAAAAAAACATAGTGAGAAATTCACTCCACTTTGAACAGCTTGCACTAGCACGAGTCATTGCAACGTTTCTGAAGTACTGTGCTACTCTTGAAAAACATCTTGCTTGGTGATTGCGTTTCAGAAGCACTACTCTTGATAAACGTTTTCTTTACGATTCCGTTTCAAAAGCACTACTCTTGAAAAACGTTTTGCTTGGTGATTGCGTTTCAGAAGCAATACTCTTGAAAAACGGTTTGCTTGATGATTGCGTTTCAGAAGCACTACTCTTGATAAACGTTTTGCTTGATGATTGCGTTTCAAAAGCACTACTTCTGAAAAATGTTTTGCTTGGTGATTACGTTTCGGAATCACTACTCTTGAAAAACGGTTTGCTTGATGATTGCGTTTCAGAAGCACTACTCTTGAAAAACGTTTTGCTTGGTGATTGCGTTTCAGAAGCACTAATCTTGAAAAACGTTTTGCTTGGTGATTGCGTTTCAGAAGCACTACTCTTGAAAAACGTTTTGCTTGATGATTGCGTTTCAGAAGCACTACTCTAGAAAAACGTCTTGCTTGATGACTGCGTTTCAGAAGCACTACTATTGAAAAACGTCTTGCTTGATGATTGCGTTTCAGAAGCACTACTCTTGAAAAAAACGTTTTGCTTGATGATTGCGTTTCAGAAGCACTGCTCTTGAAAAACGTCTTTGCTTGATGATTGCGTTTCAGAAGCACTACTTTGAAAAACGTTTTGCTTGATGATTGCGTTTCAGAAGCACTACTCTTGAAAAAACGGTTTTTGATGATTGCGTTTCATTGCGTTTTGAAAAAACGTTTTGCTTGATGATTAAGTTTCAAAAATAGTAATCTTGAAAAACGTTTTGCTTGATGATTGCGTTTCAGAAGCACTACTCTTGAAAACGTTTTGCTTGATGATTGTGTTTCAAAGCACTGCTCTTGAAAAATGTTTTGCTTGCTGATTGCGTTTCAGAAGCACTACTCTTAAAACGTTTTGCTTGATGATTGCGTTTCAGAAGCACTACTCTTGAAAAACGTTTTGCTTGGTGATTGCGCTTCAGAAGCACTACTCTAGAAAAACGTCTTGCTTGATGACTGCGTTTCAGAACCACTACTCTAGAAAAACGTCTTGCTTGATGACTGCGTTTCAGAAGCACTGCTCTTGAAAAAGTTTTGCTTGATGATTGCGTTTCAGAAGCACTACTATTGAAAAACGTTTTGCTTGATGATTGCGTTTCAGAAGCACTACTCTTGAAAAACGTTTTGCTTGATGATTGCGTTTCAGAAGCACTACTCTTGAAAAACGGTTTGCTTGATGATTGTGTTTCAGAAGCACTACTCTTGAAAAACGTTTTGCTTGATGATTGCGTTTCAGAAGCACTACTCTTGAAAAACGTTTTGCTTGATGATTGCGTTTCAGAAGCACTACTCTTGAAAAAACGTTTTGCTTGATGATTAAGTTTCAAAAATAGTACTCTTGAAAAACGTTTTGCTTGATGATTGCGTTTCAGAAGCACTACTCTTGAAAAGCGTTTTGCTTGATGATTGCGTTTTAGAAGCACGACTCTTGAAAAGTGTTTTGCTTGATGATTTCGTTTCAGAAGCACTAATCTTGAAAAACATTTTGCTTGGCGATTGCGTTTCAGAAGCACTACTCTTGAAAAATGTTTTGCTTGGTGATTGCGTTTCAGAAGCACTACTCTTGAAAAATGTTTTGCTTGATGATTGTGTTTCAGAAGCACTGCTCTTGAAAAACGTTTTGCTTGGTGATTGCGTTCCAGAAGTACTACTCTTGAAAAACGTTTTGCTTGATGATTGCGTTTCAGAAGCACTACTCTTGAAAAGCGTTTTGCTTGATGATTGCGTTTCAGAAGCACTACTCTTGAAAAACATTTTGCTTGGCGATTGCGTTTCAGAAGCACTACCCTTGAAAAATGTTTTGCTTGGTGATTGCGTTTCAGAAGCACTACTCTTGAAAAATGTTTTGCTTGATGATTGTGTTTCAGAAGCACTGCTCTTGAAAGACGTTTTGCTTGATGATTGCGTTCCAGAAGTACTACTCTTGAAAAACGTTTTGCTTGGCGATTGCGTTTCAGAGGCACTACTCATGGAGAACATTTTTTCAGGCTATTGCAATGATTCGTCGACCAGGATTGCGAAATGCGTCACTGTACTGTGATTGTATCGTCTGGCGATTGTGATGACGACGCTTCGACAAGGTACATAATATACACTGATGCGCTGGGATTGTATTGTCGGACGACTGTGATAATGCTTCGACAAGGAACATAATATAAATTAGTGTGTGTGATTATTTTTCCATTACCTCTAAACTGGTACCAAAACCACAGCGCCCAGATTTTCTCCCGAAAATGCAGCGTCCCCCCCCCAAAAAAAAAAAAGGGCTTTATTCGGAAGCGTCACAGGTTCTGGCCTCGCGGAAACATGAAATAATTCAAGTTAAATAGCATCCCGAGTCACATAGACTATTCTAAAGCCTTAAATCAAACAAGCTGAAAAATCTTCAACCACTTGCCGGCCTTGCAGGCGAGCGATTTTCGCCCCAAGAGCCTCGCGGCGCAGGGATCAATATGGCCTGGCTCGGATGAGCCGGGGCTTTAATCGTCAACGCAGTCGCAATTCTGGGGGACTCATCATCACCGACCTGGTCGTCCATGTGAAAGGAAAGTAAAAGGAAAGAATCCTCCGGCGAGAATACGTTAAATGAGCAGAGATTATTGCCTTTACGCCTTTGCTAAAGACGAGGAGGATAATGAATGTAATTTCTGCCTGATGGGCCCGTCGCTTTTTGCACTCTCCCCCAGTCGCGGTTCTCGCTGCGCTGTTGCCTTTTGGGGCCGTGGATTGGGGAAGGAGGATTCTTGTGTGTGTGTGTGTGTGTGTGTGTGTGTGTGTGTGTGATTCTTATCTAGGGTGATTTTGCTGTGTGTGACTTATATCAAGAGGATTCTGCTGTGTATGACTCATACCAGGAGCTATCTGGTTGGTGTGGCGATTCCGTTGTGTTACTCCCATTCAGGAAGATTCTGCTGTGTATGACTGTCATTCAAGAAGATTCTGCTGTGAAAATTCCACTGTGTAGGGCTGTCATTCAAGAAGATTCCACTGTCATTCAAGAAGATTCTGCTGGTATGACTGTCATTCAAGAAGATTCTATGTAAGAAAGATTCTGCTGTGTATGACTGTCATTCAAGAAGATTCTGCTGTGTATGACTGTCATTCAAGAAGATTCTGCTGTGTATGACTGTCATTCAAGAAGATTCTGCTGTGTATGACTGTCATTCAAGAAGATTCTGCTATGTATGACTGTCATTCAAGAAGATTCTGCTGTGTATGACTGTCATTCAAGATCTGCTGTGTGTGACTGTTATTCAAGAAGATTCTGCTGTGTATGAATGTCATTCAAGCAGAGTCCTGCTGTGTATGACTGTCATTCAAGAAAAACGTACTGCTTGTAACTCTAATTCAGGAAGAACTTACTTTCTGTAATTCCTATTGACTTATTCTGCTCAATGCTTCTTACTCATGAATTGTGTCTGCTGTCTGTGTAAATCTTACTCTGGGAAAGTTCTGCTGTGAGTGACTCTTATCGGGAGGATTCTGCTGTGTAGGACTCGTACCGGAAGATTTTGTTGTGTATGACCCATTTTAGGAGGATTTTGCTGTGTATGACTCACATTAGGAGGATCTTGCTGTGTATGACTCATATTAGTAGGATTATTGCTGTGTATGACTCATATTAGGAAGGCTTCTTGTGTATAACATTCACTCATAAAGATTTCACTTTACTTGACTCCTATTCATGAAGATTCTACTGTCTGTTTGTCACATCAAGAAGATTCTAATGTGATCGACTCTCATGAATATTCTGCTGTGTGTGACTTTCACTGTGGAACATTCTTCTTTGCGTGATAATGACTCTCACATCAGGATGATTATGGACAGATGAAGGCAAAGGAATTATTGCCACGCAGCAAGCGTCTTTAGAATGTAACTTTAAGCCCAGATAATGAAATATCAAGAATTGGAGAAATCTGTTAAAGAAGTTTTGTTTTTTGCCACACATTCAACATTCCATTTACAGTAAAGCAGAAGAAGCAGTGTAGGATTTGATGAACATAATGGTATATTATTGTTTTAAAGTAACTTTGCTCATAAATCTTC
>NC_089793.1:9970323-10020323 GCF_040412425.1 Macrobrachium rosenbergii | reverse complement strand
CAAGAACAAATGAAGCCATTAATACCCAACTTTGGGAATAGATCGATGACAACCAGGCGGAAGTTTCAGAACCGAGAGTCGATGCGTGAGTGACAGAAGCAGGAGAACGGAAAACTTTCAGGCATTGCGAAAGTCGTATCCGTAACCGGACAGATCCCCGCAAAATAAAACTACTGCATTATTGCGTGGATACGTTAGACGAGAGAGAGAGAGAGAGAGAGAGAGAGAGAGAGAGAGAGAGAGAGAGAGAGAGAGAGAGAGAGAGAGAGAGAGAGAGAGAGACTGATTGCATTATTACGTGAATACATTAGGAGAGAGAGAGAGAGAGACTAATTTGAGATTAGAGAGAGAGTTAGAGAGAGAGAGAGAGAGAGAGAGGGGGTGACTGATTGCATTATTACGTGGATACATTAGGAAAGAGAGAGAGAGAGAGAGAGAGAGAGAGAGAGAGAGAGAGAGAGAGAGAGAGACTTCATTATTACGTGGATTCATAAGAAGAGAGAGAGAGAAAGAGCGAAACATTCGTCGGAAACATCAAAACTGATGCCAATCTTATTATTATTTTTCCGAACGCAAAACGCGTTTTCAAATGCAAATCACTGCTTTGTGCAACAAGGGCGTTAATAGAATTTTGGCTCTCATCAATAAGCCGGGCTAAGCCATTCTCCTAATTCCTTTCGAAACGTACCTCACTGAAGCTAATGTCTCTCGCATCTGGCAATAGTCTTGGCACTTAATCACGTATACGTCGCTTATTCCAATATTCCAAAGGATACAGTCGTCTGAAAATGAGGTACAAGTCCCTCCGTAAATCATTTGAACAGCGCAACATTTCCCCAACACGGTGTCCTTGCATTAGCCTGAGAGAGAGAGAGAGAGAGAGAGAGAGAGAGAGAGAGAGAGAGAGAGAGAGAGAGAGAGAGAGAGAAACTGAACTAAAAATTCTGTTCACTATTGCCTCAGGAGATAGAAAATAGATTGGGAGTGAAACTCAAAATTAAAAATAATTTTTCCCCCATCGAATCAACCAGACAGGAAGACCAAGATAGACAGAAAAAGACAGATCTCCACAGTCTGTTCTCCACCGCATTAACCAGACAGACAGAAATTGAGACAGACTGACAGAGGGTGATTACTCAAAACTAGAAATTCTTTCGCCAATCGTCGCAGAAAAAACATAGATGACGAAACTCAAAACAAAAATCTTGCATATATGAATCATTCAGAATTGCGAAAAATAGTTATTTATTACTTTCCTGTAAAATAAAACTATTGTGCCGGCTTTGTCTGTCCGTCCGGACTTTTTTTTTCTTCGCACTTTTTCTGTCCGACTGAAGCCAGAGGGCTGCAAATTGGTATACAGATCATCCCCCCTCCAATCGTCAAACATACCAAATTGCAGCTCTCTAGCCTCAGTAGTTTTTATTTTATTAAAGGTTAAAGTTAGCCATAATCGTGCTTCTGGCAATGATATAGGATAGGCCACCACCGGGCCGTGATTAAAGTTTCATGGGCCACGGCTCATACAGCATTATACCGAAACCACCGAAAGATAGATCTACTTCCGGTGGCCTTGATTTTAAGCTGTAGCGGTTGTACAGAACACTCGATTGCACCGAAGAAACTTCGGCACAATTTTTACTTTTTTTTTTTTCAGTTCTGATTTCGAAACTGAGCAAGGTGATGCGTTAATGCTCCTTCGAACTGTCGCCCTGTCACCTACGGGTGTGTGTAATGTAATGTTATGCAGTGAGACTAAGGGTCTCATATCCAGCTCCGTATGTATATATTCCAATAAGCCATCGGTGACAAGGTCGGAAGCATCCCGGCTTAATTCATATACGTTTGGCGCGACTGGTATGCCTTTAATGATTTGAATGTGTCCGTGATGACAATAGGGAAGGGTATGAGAATGAAAAGGGGAAAAGGAATTGAAAAGATAAAAGGGAACTGAATAAAGGGGGAAATTGATTTATCTCTTATTTTCATGATTATACTTATAGCACCATAGTGTTTACTTTTCATATTCTTTCAGTCACTGTTACTTTATTTAATATGATGGCAGTTAATAATTACAACAATAACAATTATAGCAAATTCTTTGCCTTGTTTTTATTTTCATCAGTTAGTGAGGCAGGAAATAATGAACTACCTGAGCTACAGGTATAATAATAATAATAATAATAATAATAATAATAATAATAATAATAATAATAATAATAATAATAATGATTATAGTTTCTTTTTGCTGTCAATATGTGGGGGAGGTCAGGGAAAAACACCTAAGAAAGAAGAAAGGTTGAAAGCACAGATAAGAAACTAGAATCCCGAATCCTCTGGCGTGCGAAGGATCCTCTTCGTTAAATAACTCCTTTCCATCGCTCTCCAGACGGAGGAGCGAAGACAAGTGTGCCTCTTCCTTCTCCTCCTCCTGGAGAAGAAGAAGAAGAAGAAGGAGGAGGAAGAGGAAACTACATTAGACGCTGATTCGATTTCCGGAGCGATTGGAATTATAAAATACGTCATATTTGGATTCCATTTGACGAGATAGCTCGTAATAGCGTATTAAACCTATAATCTTCTCGGATCTAGCGGCAGCGACGTCTTCGTCGACGACGGACCTCCGCTACGGAACGAAGTATTACACACACACACACACACACACACACACACACACACACACACACACACACACACACACACAGAAGGCTGGCTGGGAATCTTATTCAGATCGACTTCTTGTGATGTATCCGCCTCTGCGCTCATTAATTAAACATGATTGAAGTGTAATTCTTCTCAGAATGGGAAATCTGATACGAATTTGGCCTTCGTGTGCGAATTCATAACCTTTTTCTTCATGGTATTCATACGCGCGGATGGATATTAGGAATACAGTCGTTTCTCTTTGTAAGAATGTTATATACACATGTGAATAAACTCTAACAAATATTAGCCTTTCTTAAATTCTGGTAAATTTATAGAATTCTGTTCCGAATGAGAATCCCATCAAGCACGTGAAGAATGCTTTCAAATCTGGTAGAATTTTATATTTGCTTAAAAAAGATTTTACTTGTGGGTTGCACTTTCTACTTTTGATGACTGCAAATTATTTGCAAATCAGGGGATTTACGCTATATCATGGAGGTACACGCTTAGTCTCTTTGCTTCTAAGAACAAAACACGGCTTTCTTAGATCCACAGTTAACGTAATTTCTCTCTCACCTTTTTGGGACCTTTAGATCTTTTGATCATAAGTGTGTTCCATTCAGCCGTACCCGCTGAGGACCTTCATTCTTAACTCAATGACTTAATCCCCTTGATGTTGATAAATCTTATGTTTTGGGTCTTGACACGTCATAGCTTTCGACAGTTTAAAAAAGGCTGCCGCACCTAAATGAGGTGAAGAGTAGATCAGCCTTTCTTCTGTATATAGTAACACTGATAAAAGATGAGGGTCACACTGTTTTATTGAAAGATTTTAAAGCTTTGGATGGAACACTTCTTGAGTTATTGACCTCTCTAGTAATGAGGTTATAGGTCACGTAATCTATGTGTTGTGTAAGTAGAAACTAGATTTTAGCATATATATATATATATATATATATATATATATATATATATATATATATATAATATATAAATATATATATATATGTATATATTGTATGTGTACTGTATATATATAACACATATAAATACATATATATGTGTATGTACTGTATATATAAAAGAAAGAGAAAGAAAGAGGTGGAGGATAATGTTGAAACATTTGGAAACAGAATGTCAGTAATATTTAAAAAAAAAAACAGATCAAAGAGCTAAATCTCATGTCGGTTATTATTATTATTATTATTATTATTATTATTATTATTATTATTATTATTATTATTAGTGATAGCTGCATCAGATATATTCATGTAGTTTTTTCTGTCTTTACAAAAATTGATTTTTCACGGTTATTGCGTTCTGCCAGTGACTCACCGATGGTCGTTATTCTTTGGAGATGAAAATAGTTGCAAACTGGGGTAGTTTCATTTAGGTAGAATACACTTTACCAGTTGCAAAGTGACTACGCTGGTAATTGAAATATGGTGGTAATCTTCCGTGGAGTTTCCCATCTTCTTGAAAAAGTGACGATGTCCGCCTGAATAGGTAAAACTCCACGGAAGATGAACACCATATTTCAGTTACTCGGTAACTTCCTGAATAAAACTATCCTAGTTTGGAACTTTTATTCTCTCCGATGGTTGACAAACATCGGTGAGTTACTGGCAGAATGCAGTAGCCTTGAAAAAGCTATTATTAGAAAGATAGAGAAAACTATAAACTGAATGCAGCTAATGGCAGCTATCACTTCACCACTGTGCTAAAAAATGGTCTTCTACCTACATAAATTATTATTATTATTATTATTATTATTATTATTATTATTATTATTATTATTATTATTATTATTATTATTATTATTATTATTATTTACTTGACTGGCCAACTCCCACACAGTTGAATACTCACACATTAAAAAGCAAACGACAGATTAGAAAAAAAAAGAATAAATACAGATCAGAAAAGAATAAGAGAACAGGAAAATCACGATATAAAAAGGAGGAATGACCAATCGGAGAGAAAAACAAAAGAGAATAAGGTCATGGATCAGCGACAGGGCGCTGACCATTTAAAGAATGGCTCCCATAAGTCAGCCGACAGATTGCGAAGTGTCAGTGAAAAACCGTTTATTATTCCTAGATATAAATCTGAGACACCTCGGTGTATTGGACGGAACGGGAGATTTCACATATATTCTCTGTATGTTGAAATGGGAGTGGGAAAAAAAGGGGTCTTCGCTCTTAAAAATAAAGGAGCGATAACTTCCTAAATCTGCTGTGACAAATGTGTCCGAGAGATATTGAAGTATGGATTTTGTCTCACTTATTTATTGGCATATGGTGAAACTGGTTTATTTCACACGTATTGTTCGGTTGCGTTCGGTTATTGTTTTGTTACGTTCAGTTGCATAGCCGATGATGATGAATAAATGTCACTTAGTTCTTAAACTTTGAAACGAGATGTAATTGCCGCCCCCACCCAACTTCCTATATATTTATACAAACATTTATCTTGACTGTATAGTAAATAATATGAATAAGCAAACAAAATAATGAAAATGGTGACCATAGAAGGAGTGAAAAAAAAATACAAAAACTACAAAGTTGAACGTGTTATGTAACTCTTGGGAAAGAATTTGATGTACATCAAAACCACAATGCTGTGAAATATAAAGAGCACCACCAAAAAAAATTCTATAGGAGTTTTCTACTAAAATATAAATTGCATGAAAAACATCTCAGTTTAAAAGATAAGTTCTTTGAATTAGAATCAAAGGTCGTGGAGGGTGAATCTGATAGAATATTTGTTCTTGAAACCTATTTCGAAGGATGTTATTATTGTATTTAATTAAAGATTTAAAGATACCCCATTAATCCTGTTTTAATGGAGATTAATTGTGCTATGGAATTGGAGATTGCTTACAATTTTAAGCAATCCCATATTAAAATTTTCCCCCTTGCATATGCCTTTGCAAAGACAAATGAAATATGGATTTTTACTTTTACACCAGTAGTCTGTTAGGGTGATGGCTCGGGGTACGAGCGTAGACCTTTGACAGAATAGGATGTTCAGCTGCTTTCATTTGTTTCATTTATGTGATCATGTTACTTATTTACACGCTGGAGTTTTAGCTTGTCTCTCTCTCTCTCTTTCTTCTTTCTTCTCTCTCTCTTCTCTCTCTCTTCTTCTTCTCTCTCTCTCTTTCCTTCTCTCTCTGTCTTTCAATTAGATTTTAAAGTTATCTTCTTTATATATATATATATATATATATATATATATATATATATATATATATATATATATATATATATATAAAAGAACACAACATTAAAATCTAATTGAGAGAGAGAGAGAGAGAGAGAGAGAGAGAGAGAGAGAGAGAGAGAGAGAGAGAGAGAGAGAGAGAGAGAGAGAGAAGAGATAACTCCAGCGTGTAAACAAGGAGATGTATACATATAGATATTATATATATGTATATCATACATACATATATTTATATAATATACATATGTATATATATATGTGCGCGTGTGTGTATTTATGTGCGTGCATTTGTATATACCGGCATAACATCAGCCACAGCTATTCACAATAACGCGTATATGATATCCAGCTTGTTATTCTACCCTGCCTATTGTAATGATTGGCCTTTACGATACAGTTTATACAGACAAAAGACAGTTATGTATGAAGTTAACAATTGTGTTTAATTGTTTCACGAGAGTTAATAATATTCCCATATCAATATGAGTGTTGTCTAGTGATTGCATAAACGAACGTACGTTGCATTGTGGTAGATCTAACTACAGTCCAAAGCGAGTTCTAAGAAGACGGTGGTTATTTAAATAGTGTATATGGTTTCTCTGTTAATATAGGTTTTACTTTTTCATGACAGGAAGAGATGCATGTAAGCATTATATCTGCGTTCCGTGAAACGGTTTTCACAACTATTCCACCAAAGTGGTGACTTTGATGTCTCTTGTATGCCGACGAGTCATGAAATTCTTCAGAGACACAGACTTGTTACGTAGACAAAATAATGCATCCGTGAATTTCCCTTCATGATTCCCCCAGCATTTGCATATTGGGAGTTGCTTCAAGCGGCATGTTTGTAAATGAAACTTTCACTGACTTTAAGAAAAATCCTTTTTTTAGGCTGTTTCATAAGTTTCTCGTTGCTATTCATTATTCTATGGAGATGAAACTTGAAATTAAATGTACAACGATTGTGGATTACAGTGGAATATTATGTAATCTGATTCATATTTTATTGCCTCTAAAATCATTCGTTTCTTCAGCTCAACCACAAGCAGGAAATCCCTCAGTTCGCCCAGAGAGTAAAAGACTTTCGCAAAATATCTAATTACTGAGAATCAGTCAGAACAAAAAGGACTGCAGTATAAATATTTTTAAAAAAACTAATAAATAGCTTTTATGCTTATTTATTAATGTCGATGACGATCAAAGAGCTGGTCCAAATCTACAGAGTCATTTTATAATTGAAACTTTAATGGAATGATATAATTAATTTTAATACTTTGTCGAAAATAGGCCATGTATACTATTTGGTTGTTCACGGTTATTTTGGTTAGTTTTGAAATATCTGAAAAACTTCTGTCATCAGCGAGCCGTTTTCTTTTCCTCACAGCTGATGGCTTCTTGATGCTGCAGAGTAAAGAATGACCCCACGTGCAATGAACTCCTCCAATATTAGCTGGTTTGTCAGTCTTCGTTAACTGGGCAGAGTCCAGAGGTCCCCTTTAACACCGGCTTAATCTAAACCAGCAACCACAATCTACTTTATACGACTCCAAAGGTAAGTCTGTTATAGCTAATTCTTCAAGCTGTGATTGAACTAAAGGTGGTTCAACTTCAGTCTTTAGATTCTGCGAATTTTAAGTGCTTAAGAATTCACACATTTAGAAAATTTACAAAGTTTTACGTTTACGGAATTACTTTCATACGTGTAGGTCCACTAACCAGCACTTTCGGGGGAAAACTTTCTTGCCAACGTTATCAGTTTCATTGTACGTGTTAAATGACGTTTTTTATAACTGTCCATATAGCAAAATATTTTACCTAAAAGCGTTAACGTTTGGGACAGCGTGCCTGTTTTCGCTGCCAGTGTCATCACGATTAATTTTTCCTTACGTGTTGGACATTATTTTCATGTAATTATATATAAACATTAAGCATTAGCCCTAGTAACAAAAGAACATTCCGCCTGAACGTTAATTTTCAGACCAAATAATTTCAGAGCACTTTACTTAACACTAAAAGTCAGACCAAGTAACGTAAGAGCCCTTTACCTACACATTAAGTGTTATACCAAGTAACGTAAAACACTTAAACTAAACTCTCAGTGTTAGACCAAGAAACGTAAGAACACTTTCCCTAAACACAAAATGTTAGACTAAGTGACGTAAGAGCACTTCACCCGAACACTAAATGCTAGACCAAGTGACACGCCATTTTTTCCAAGAGTAAAAGTCTACCTCAGCTTTTAGGAGAGACGGGGAAAAATTCTACTCTTCACCACACATCTCCTTCCTTTTTGGGTGATGCTCAAGGGAATAATTTATTAGGTCCCATTTCTGCGCCTTTGGAGATCCTCCACCTACGGAGGACTTTCCCCCATACGATATCTTTCCCTGCCCTTATTTTCCGCCAAGGTGGCATATATTTGCTGGAGGGTCTCGTCGAAGTCGGCGTCCTCGTGCAATTATTTTCAGGGTGATCACTCCGCCATTCTGGAGTTTCCTCGATTTTTTTTTTTTTTTTTTTTTTTTTTTTTTTCCGCTTCATGTTTTCATGCTAGGGGACAGTGCATCTTTGTTATTGATGTACATATCAACTGAAATACGATTTTTTTTTATTTTTTAAAAATTTTTAGAACTAAATTTTTATTGTTCACCAAATGGCAATTGTTCTTATTTTTTGCGCTTAGTTGAACTTTGACGCATTATACACGCGCGCACGCATACACACACATTTATATACATACCGGGTATATATGTATATATATATGTATATATATATATTTATTGTATAATATATATGTTATATAAATATGTTATATATATAATATATATATATATATATAAGGTATGTATTTCTGAAACACGGGAATCGTGCATCACCCACTTATTTATATTCCCGAAAAAATTAGAATCTTGAGAGAGAGAGAGAGAGAGTTCAGAGCCGTCTTCATCTTCTTCTCCCAGGAATCTCCCGCCTGTCAGAACTCCTATTTTTCTCCCTCTACTTCCCTTGATATGTCTAATTTTTCGGGGGGCGGGCATTCTCAGCCCCGAATTTTTCCCCTCCAATCTCTCCTTCTCCTTTCTTCCTCCTTCTTCTTCTCCCTCTTTTTCTTCTTCGCCTCCTTCTGCCTCCATCATTCTCTCGGATATTTCCATCAATATCAGGTCGTGATCGACATTTCCATCAGCCAGAGAATAGCCACGTGGCTTTCCTGCATTGTTTCCCGAAGGTTTCTTCCAAAATCGCCGCTTAAAATGTATTTTATTTTTTTAAGTGGGCCGTAGGTTTGGGCATTTTAATCTGAAGCGTATTCATGTGCTCTCCATGTATTTCCTGACAGCAGCCAGTGTAATGTTTTAAAAACTTTATGACGTAGAGAGTTTCCTGTTTTTATCTTTTCTCTGCGGAGTACCTCCATAACCGCGTGTTTTATTTTATTTTTTTTTTTTAGTCGTATTCCGAGGAGCATCGGAAATTTCGCGTTAAATTACCTACGCTCTAAAAGTTTTATGGGGTACTTTGCATTCAGAATGTTGATCGGTGTTTATTCATGAATCAGGACTCGGCGTCTGAATATTTCCTGCGAAGTCGCGGGAAACGCTAGCGAGGTCTGTTGCGATAAAACGAATGGGTTATATTTAACGTCAAATCAGTTTTGTTTTTCTTTTTTTTTGTATGGAAAAGTGAATTTTATATCCCAAATTCATTCCCTCTGACTGTCTTTTACTAAACTAACTGAAAATTAACTGGCCAGAATTGAGTGATTGCTTTATATTTAACGTCAGATGAGTTTTGTTTTCCTTTTTTCTTTGTATGGAAATGTGAATTTCACATCTCCAATTAATTTTCTCTGAGTATATTTTACTAAACTAACTGAAAATCAACTGGATAGAACTAGTGATTGCTTTATATTTAACGTCAAATCAATTTTGTTTTTCTTTTTTTTTTGTTTGGAAAAGTGAATTTTATATCCCAAATTCATTCTCTCTGGCTGTATTTTACTAAACTAACTGAAAATTAACTGGCCAGAATTGAGTAATCGACTTTGGGTAAAGCAGAACAGATCCGGATAAGGACTGAAGGTATTCAAACAAAGATGACCGATCACTTCGAGATCAGAAATATGAAAATTAATACATTTTCTTATAAATCATTTGTTTTGGCTGTCGATTCTCTGTTCCTATCATTGTAAAATGGCGCAAATATTATCGAAATTAACCGATAAGTTTCGTTTGTTATTTCGAAAGAAATTAATATATACGTATATATATATGAATATATATATATATATATATATATATATATATATATATATATATATATATATATATATATATATATATATATATATATATATATATATACATACACACATACACACACATACATAAATATGTTTATTGATTGATTGATTCATAACTGCAGACACGACAATCCCTGTTCAAAATGTATCGAAAAGTTTCTAATTAAATATATTAATTCATTCGCAGTTACAGGTAAATATTCCATTTCAAAATGGATCGACGGCTGTCCCATATGATTGACAGCCTTTCTAAGTTTGGTGAAAACTGGCTTTGACAGAGAGAGAAAGAGAGAGAGAGAAATAGGTCTGGGACACTTTCTTCAGTTTAACAGACTTCTAAATTTCAGTTGTAGAATGGCGGATTTATCGTTATTAAATAAAAGGTTCAATTTAGGCCGATCTGTCAGGGTCCTAAGAAAAATGACAGAGAAGGGGGTACTCTAAATGTCGGTGAAGATAACTTCAAATATATATATATATATATATATATATATATATATATATATATATATATATATATATATATATATATATATATATATATATATATATATATATATATGTATATATATATATATGTGTGTGTGTGTGTGTGTGTGTGTATGTGTGTGTGCACACACACACACACACACACACACACACACATATATATATATATATATATATATATATATATATATATATATATATATATATATATATATATATATATATATATATATATATATATATATATATATATATATATATATATATATATATATATATATATATATATATATATAGTTATTTTCACGTGGTTCTGATAGCACATTGTGTGCATGTCAGACGTATTTTTTATATAGTTTCAGACACTGTTGAATTGTCAGTACAAAGATGATTAAGGTTTAACAAATCCCACCGCCATTTTTTTCCATTGGTAGGCATGCTCGGTAGGTATGTACAAAATTTGAAACTGGAATTAAAAAGAAAAATAATTTTTCACCAGGAAAATGTAATCTTGAGTCGAAAATAGAAAGGCAAGAACAACAAAAAATAATAAATAGCCTTGCTTAGCTTATGTCATCTTTCACGAGAAGTGCGCCTACCACATTAAAAAAAAAAAAAATTCAGTTGGCTTTTAACCAAATTGAAAAACGTGAAGTTATACTTGCTTGTCTTGTGTCATCCTATTTAAAAATGGCCTCTGAATCCAGTTTATAATGAGCTATAGCTGTATAATCATCACACAAAGCTCATATATTCAATATTAATTATAGCTGCAAA
Source organism: Macrobrachium rosenbergii (assembly GCF_040412425.1). NCBI lineage: Eukaryota > Metazoa > Arthropoda > Malacostraca > Decapoda > Palaemonidae > Macrobrachium > Macrobrachium rosenbergii. The sequence goes on along the minus strand of NC_089793.1, from coordinate 10,008,883 downwards.
CCATCCCAAAAGAGCTGTTATATCACATGCTGCATTGCGTTAAAAAGTAATCAGACTATTCAACGAACTGTACATCCTCTATGAAATGAGATTAATCGCGATGTTAGAGTCTCTGGACAGTCATAATGACTCTGTATCAGAAGAGACACGCCTCCCGTAGCGGCGTCCCACTCAGGAGCTGAACATCCAGAGGTCTAAGGCCTTGGGCGACAAAAGGAAGGCCGCCAATGGATCTGATCACAGCTGAGTTATACAGACGTCGTCGGGGACGTTTTAATATCCCAAAGTGGTTCCATAAATTTCTCTCCTCCTCCTCCTCCTCCCCCTCTCCCTAACCCCACCCTTCTAACCCCTCTTCCAAAGCGAGGCAGTAGCGAACTCCGCATTCAAATCATGGCATTTGAAAATTGGAGCTATTTCTTGATCACTGGGAGTGCCCTCGAGTGCAAGAAGAAGACGAAAGAGGGAGGAGATGAGGAGGAGGAGGGAGGAGGAGGAGGAGGAGGAGGAGAGAGGGAGGGAGGAAGGAGGATGAGGAACGTGAGAAGTTGCAGGTCAAGTCGAAAGTCATATATCAAAATTCAGGCATTTCATCCTCTCTCTCTCTCTCTCTCTCTCTCTCTCTCTCTCTCTCTCTCTCTCTCTCTCTCTCTTTTTATTTTCTTTTTTTTTTCTTTTGGGTGAAATACATAAAACGAACACCACCTTGTGAAGATGCTGAAGAGCGATGATTTATGAATTCCTGTGAAATTCGCCGCTGTAATTTTGTCTTGTTGGGTCTCTTCGGAAACTTTTTCTCGGAAACCATCAAGATATTACCAAAGTTTATTAATTCTTCATGGCCGAACGGAGCTGAGAGAGAGAGAGAGAGAGAGAGAGAGAGAGAGAGAGAGAGAGAGAGAGAGAGAGAGAGAGAGAGAAGATACCCGGGATTGGTGGGTGGGAAAAGTACCTTGGAATTGATGGCCATAAAGGGATTTGATTGAAAACTATCCGAGAGCGTTTGAAATCTATAGCAGCTGACCTAGAGTTGTAGAATCTGGTGTTCGATGGAATGCATCCTCTATTTATCCTTTTGGAACGTATTACTGATCAGCATAAGTACGAGTTCTCATCTTTTATATTTATGTATTTATTTATTTATTTATTCTAAATGCAATATTTTTAAGTATTTCTTACTGTAATTAATAATGCATCAAATATAAAAGATGGTTATTTACGTAACAAATTTAAACCAAAATGTTTTGTATATGAAACACATACGGATTAGGGATAATCTTTTATGAGGAAAACAAACGATTATTAGACTTGAATAATACGCACTTTACGAAGAAATCGAATAGAAATATTTACTAAGAAAATGAAAAAACCACACGCGAGGTAAAATATGCCTGATAGTGCTAAAACAAAGGCTATCAGTCATCAATTTGTCTCAAAGCACAAAAAGAAAAAAAAAATCACTGAAAATCAATTGGGCTTCAAGAAGTCTGTAGAAGAGAACATTTGGTTAATCTTTTCCTATTTCTGCCCGAGTGTGGTTTTGTTCACAGTGAAATTACAGTCCACACACACACACACACACACACACACACACACACACACACACACACATATATATATATATATGTGTGTATGTGTTTATTTATAATGCAAGAGCCTAGAGACGACAAGGTACCTAGAGTAGCAAAGAAGAATATTATCGATAACGTTTTAATTTTGAACTTATAAACCACAACAAATAAATGAGCTACGTCGACCCTGGTTCTCAGACGTCTACTAACAGTCATGGTGGCATAAGGTTTGTTGAAAAAACTCTGATATTTTTCTCTAACACTCATAGAATATATATATCACGAGGGACCAAGAGTGAGCTCTCTTTCACGGATAATTTTTTGGGTGCTCGTGGAAATTTCCAGCCTTAAAAAAAAAAAAAATTGCATCATGGAACTTCAGGAATTGGGTTATATCCCTACCCTATTATGTGCCATGCTCAATAAATTGGATTTGCTACTGTGTGTTGCTCTATGGACGGGGCTGCTGTTTTATGAAAATGACTATTTTTCATATTTCAGGATTTTTGTATGAGAGTATGGCTTGATACGAAAATACCTCTTTTTTTTATTTTCTTCCGCCCTTGTTACACCCTTGTACCGAGTATTGTGATGACAGTTTGTAAAAAGATGGTATGTATGAAAATTCTTTGTGGTTAACAGATTTGTTTATAGAGGATTCTCTCTCTCTCTCTCTCTCTCTCTCTCTCTCTCTCTCTCTCTCTCTCTCTCTCTCTCTCTCTCTCTCTCTCTCTCTCATTTCATTATAACGGTTCATAACTCCACCATGGTATATAACGGAAAGATTTTTAAAGAAATTTTTTATGATTTTTATTCGTCAGTCTTTGAATATATTTACATAGTATATTTGGAAAACTAACTCAAAATGCAAAAGAATTACATTTTATTACAAGGGTTAAGCAGTTTAGCTGTCAAATAGTCACACTTTTATCTCAATTTGCAGATATATCGCAAAATCTTTCCTTTAATGTGGACCGATCACTTTCATCTTTGGAAATTATAGCTCTTTTAAGCGCTATAAGTTTTTGTTCCAATTTATGTATTTTTCATGTTGTTTCTGAGGGTAGCTGGACTTTAATTTTTTTTTTACGTGACCCATTTGGGCAAACCCCCCCCCCTTTCTCCAGCTCTCTCTTTCTGTCTGTCTGGCTGTATGGTTTAAAACCCCACAATTTTTTGCAAAAGTGGAAATTTGTTACCAATTTCGAAATTGCCGATTTTTCTTCTCTCTCTCTCTCTCTCTCTCTCTCTCTCTCTCTCACTATAAAATTATATATATATATACACTATAAAATATATATATATATATATATATATATATACACATACATATTTATATATATATATTTATATTTTTATATACTCGTGTAGGTGGTTCATGAGTCGGCCAACCTTCAGGTTCTCTGTCCCTTTTCATCCTGGTTACGATACACGACAATTTAATCACCTACCAGGTACGTAATTCAGTGCTTAAGACCTTGAGTTAACAGAGGCACGATAGAATTTACGGAACGTAGGTGAATTCTCTCTCTCTCTCTCTCTCTCTCTCTCTCTCTCTCTCTCTGTCTTGTGTATATAATATATAGGCGTGTGTATATATATATATATATAGTATATATATATATATATATATATATATATATATATATATATATATAATATATATATATATATATATATATATATATATATATATATATATATATATATATATATATATATATATATATATATATACATGTGTGTGTGTGTGTCTGTGTCTGTTGATACCTGCGCGGTCATCCATAGCAGGTCCACAAAACGTCACCGTGTCATGATAACCCGAAAGCAGGTTAGCGGGCCGATACAAATGTTTTCGCCCATTTATTTACCTTCGTCCGCATCTGCGGAGAGAGAAAATCCTGCAAACCCTTGTTAAATCCTCCGGTGATTCGAGAGATTTATTGCGTTATATATCATGATTTTCACGCGTCTTCCCCTGGAGGTTCCAGTCCCCGCTGGAAAGCGCTGGAAAGTCTCATTCGCTTCGCAACGCCAGAATTCGGGGTCTCTCGCTTTAACGATGATTTTGGTGACGTCTTGACTTTTTATGCGATACTGAAGTTTCTTATCTGTAAATCCGCCTAAATGGTATAAATGAGTTGTTTAGGGATTACTGAGGTAGGTACCTGTCTTATTTTGTTCTTAATTCCAGTAAGTAGCGCTTGGGCATTTTGTTATGATGAAAACGCGAGTACACACGTATACATTTAAAGAAATATAAACTAAAGTGTATACGGGTGTTGGTGTCTTTTTGTGTGTAGACAAAGAGAGAGAGAGAGAGAGAGAGAGAGAGAGAGAGAGAGAGAGAGAGAGAGAGAGAGAGAGAGAGAGAGAGAGAACAACATACAAACTGGCCTAGAAAGCTCACCACCAAAATACACCCTGTTTTTAGTATTAAACAGCAAATGATAGCTTTTACATATTTTCCGCGTTAAAGCAATAACAAAAAATTTTGAAGATAGATAAAAAAAATCGTCAATATTCCTATTCTTTTTATTTTATACGAACGACCTAACTCCCACCGTATCAATCAGACGCATGCATCACTTTTCGTCGGCCTCATGATAAATAAACATCGCGCTTCAGTTTTATGCAATCTCGAACGATACTTTTCAGGCTAGCATCAAAGGAACACTTAAAATGGCAGTTTTTAACGTACGCCACAAAGATTATGTCTGAGGCACTCAGCTGAATTGGTTTACTGTTGCAGATTGTTCATCATCAGCTCAGGGTAAAAAACACGCCAAAAAGCCTCTGCGGTGAATTAAATTGAAAGGTAACGTATAACGTACATTTTCCTGAAAACATGAGCGCTCGCTTTCTCGGAGAGAGAGAGAGAGAGAGAGAGAGAGAGAGAGAGAGAGAGAGAGAGAGAGAGAGAGAGAGAGAAAATGAGCTATGTGTTAAGGACAAAGGTCAAGAGGATTATACGCACTGAGACGTTGTTATCAAGAGTGTTGCAGAGTGCTATTATTCCCTTGATGTATGACTTGTGTGTTTGTTGTGCGTTTTCATTTTGTATGAACAAGGAAACAAGAATGAAATGATCTATTTTAGTACAATAACTTTTGTAGATTTTTCTTATTGGTGAAATCTTGAATCATTTAATTTTATTTATTTGCATTGTTCATCTCTCTCTCTCTCTCTCTCTCTCTCTCTCTCTCTCTCTCTCTCTCTCTCTCTCTCATACAAAGGGCTATTCTACTCCGTGAGTTTGTTCATCAACGTAACGCCCTTTTTTACTTGATCCATTGGCAAATGCTGAACATGAGAGTAAACATGGCTTCCACCTGCAACACATCATCATTATTCCCATTCAAGTACAACACTAAAACCGTCCCCGATGTCAGCCAGCAATCAACAGAGGCTCAAAACAATCTACCCTCCGGAAGTGGAGGCCGCAGTTCCATTTCTTGTTTCACCAAACTAATCCCTTAGGTACTCGGGAGGACCATCATACCAGCCTCCCAATTAAGAGAGTTGTGGTTTTTACAACCCTGGCCATTCGGCACACTGTAAGGCACATTTGCTCCATCTGAAGAAACACCCCCGCCGACCTTAAGGGCGTGAATTATACGCCGTTCGCCTTCCCCATCCCTGTAGGCAATTACCGCTAGGGTCTTCCGCCCACTTCATGAATATCAAGATGATGGCAGGCCTATTCGGAACGCTTTCTAGTTCGGAAGAGAAGTGAGGGACCTTTAAAGCCTTCGATGTGTTTATAACCGAATGGCAGGCGAGGCGAGGATTAAGGTGGAACGACCACATCTCCCTGTCCATCAAGGCTCTGTGGTATGACCGAAGACGCCCACCAGACAGCGCCCTGAATCAACGTGCCTCCTTCCTCCCTCCCTCCCTCAAAACGTCTTTTCGTTTTCGCTTTTAGTGTCGTCCTTTTTCCCCGCGTCTTAGCCGGCCTCCGAGAGAGAGATCGTTCCACCGAAATGGCATTGGGCGGTAAAAGACATGACTCCCCTGCGCGGCTTTTCGTGGCGTTTTACACAGTTGTTTCGCCAGATTTGCCTTCTTGTCAGGCTTCTTTACTGACACAATTACGGCCCGAGATCGGTCTCGGATGTTAAATCTTTCCCCCACCCCCCACCCCCAACCCCCCCTCGGTAGCGACGGTTAACTGAAGCCGGAGCTAACTCGTTGAAGAAGAATAGACAAAAAAAAGAAGAAAAACTAAAAGAAAAAAAAAGCTAGCGTTGAGGGAAAAAAGTTTATACAGAAGTTTTTGTCTTTTATTTTTGGGAGAGTGACGTTACTGGAAATGGGGGTTTCGCCGCTAAGAATGCTTTTATCGTTTTTTTTTTTATTTCATTGCCTTTTTTTCCTCTTGCGCAGCAGATTCCTAAAAAAGACAAATGGGAAAAACAGAAAGCACATAAAATATCACAACGGTATTCATCCTCTTTGAAACGATTCATGGTCAGTCGCAACTGGGTTGAATCTCTCTCTCTCTCTCTCTCTCTCTCTCCCTAGAAATTCAGAGTTATTGGCTTTAAGAGAAGTTTTGACGTAAATTATCAGCAAGAAAAACTGTCAAGATTCTTTTTATTTATACTTTTTTTTTTACTTTATTGTCCTTTATTTGTGTTTTGTTGATTGACATCTGCTACTTCCCTATTTTGATTAGGTTTTCTCTTTGGGTTTATTTCTCTTTCTTGATCCAATATGTCAAATAAGCCTACAGCTCTGATTAGAGTAGATTGACTGATATAAGACCTAGGGGAAAATTTGATAAGATGGAGACGGGATGGTTAGCTAGGCTTCAAATATATATAAATGACTTTAGGTTAGTCTTCTCAGATGTGTTAGGAGATAGTGCTGTCTTCATCCTTTTAAATAATGAGGAGATAGTGCTGTCTTCATCCTTTTAAATAATGAACATGCAGTAGTTATTGTAGTTTTGTATTCTCATATTCATTTGAGCCATTGCATGAGATATGCAACTTATTGGGGATTTTCTCTCGCTTATATTTATAGTTTTTTTTTCTAAAAGTATATCTTAGTTTATCCAGACCACTGAGCTGATTAACAGCCTCCTAGGCTGGGCCTGAAGAGATTCGTGCTAAGAACCAATTGGATGCAACGGACCTGTTGAGAATCCGATAATTATAGACAGGTTTATTATGTTACAACTGTGCACCAACATCATCCGGCCTTTTTTTTTTTTATTACGTTTCACCCTCACTTTATTCGTTAAGATATTTTACAGCACAGCTTTGTCTTGGGTTCCTTTACAAATATATCATTGCTGTAATGATATATTCATAAAGGACTACCATAACTGAAATTTAAACGGATAACTAACAAAACTAACTATCCCCCTTGAAATCTGATATTCCCTTTGTGAGAGAAATGTTATGAGTGATATATATTCCACTTAAAGAAAGGAAAAACATAAAAATCTTCCTCGATTTCCTTGGGGAAAAAAAAGGGGACAAGCATTCATGTTACACCACATATTTTCTGATCGTCATTCTCCCACTCTCTCTTCAAAAGGAGAACAAACTGGAAAGTCGCCAGTGGCGAAAAAAAAAAAGTTATGCAAAGGAAATTCAAGATCATCGTACCCCTCGGATTCCAAAAGTAAAAAGTTTCTCCGGGTTTGTCTGTCCACGTATCCATTCTATGGTAACTTATTTTAGCCGGAGGGGTTGTTACTTACGCCCCTTTTGCACTCAACTTATTGATGGGTTTTTATTGGCCAAACGTCGGCCGAGCGTACGCCTTGGTTACGCGGTGGAAAAAATGACCCCAGATTCTGCAAAAGTCAGCAAGAATAAGCCAGGACCCTTACCTTAAAAAAAAAAAATGGTATCGAAAAATAAGAGGTGGGGTGGGGGGGGGAAGGAAGGGGAAGGAAAATTAGAAGCAAAAAAATTATTAAATGCTGTTTATTTTTATTGAACTAAAAATCTCTTAAGACTCTTTAATCTTTTGGAATTTAATTTTCACAGCAAATCAATATTTATTATAAAGCTTTTTCAGACCCCATGCTGTGACAGTGCAGCTGATGGTAAACACAGCCATGATAATTGATAAACAGGTTTCATCATCATCCTCCCATTATTAGTGATATTGTAAGTTCGTAAGGATTTATAAATTAAAGAAATGTGACCATTTATGAAACATTGTGTTACTCCATTCAGCGTACAATTTTGATGGAACACTGCGCTTTTGAACTTTCAAGATCATAAAGAGTAAGGTGTTGACAGAGGTTTTTGACTCTACAATCCAAAAGAGCAAATAGGTTCGCCAAATTTTCACAACAAGCAGATTTTGACTGTATACATATATGTTACAGGGAATATGTGGACTCCACGGATTTCACGAAATCCCTAGGGAATTTGTGAAATGAGCAATTCGCTTAGGAACCTTTGCTCCCCGATGGCTAGTACTATACAAGGCGAAAAAGTGATTAATCTACATTTTCGACGTGTTTAGTACTAGCCCTTGGGGTGTCAAATGTATTTCGCCGTGTTTAGTACTAACTCCTGGGGGATCAAATGTCCCTAAGTGCATTTGATCCCCCAGGGGCTAGTACTAAACACTGAGAAACAAATTTGACCCCCCCGGGGCCTAGTACTAAACACGGCGAAACAGTGTATACGAATCATTGTTTCGCCATGTTTAGTACCAGCCCTCGGGGATCAAACGTTCAAAAGCGATTTGGTTATTTCACAAATTCCCTGGGGATTTCGTGAAATCCCTGATTTCACATATTCCCTGTAACATATATATAGCCTACGTTCCCTCTGGGAAAAAAATCCATGTGTCTCAAGTTGAGCCCATGAGTTTCTTTTATATCTGAGGAATCATGGTAGGTTTTTTTTTTAGTCTCAAAACATTGTGGGGTGCTGTTTACTTACACAGTCTTTATCATAAATGAGCAATCGGACTTATAGTTCAGAATAAAATGAAATAACCATCTTTAGGAAAAGATGCCTAAAACACACACACACACATATATATAGTCATATATATATTTATATATATATATATATATATATATATATATATATATATATATATATATAAATATATATATATATTGTTCATTTTGAATCTGAGCACATATTTTAGTTAAAAATTTTTGTCACAATGCTTTCTCTACCCTGGCTGGTACCACTACAGTTGGGTAATTACCATGTGTCTAACTCACTGTGCCTCGGCCAAGAGTTGATGCCTGGTTCATTCGTTTGTTAGGCCACTGAAATAACCACAAAGCTAGGAGGTCACACACACATAACACATTTGTGTGTGTATGTGTGTGTATGTGTATGTTCCATAAAAAAAAACATCCACCTCGAGAAAGTTGGGGGAACTAAATGAATTCAAGTTAATGGCAGTGAGAAATGAATTTGAAGCATCAGGCAGCATGCAGTTTTTCCCTAATTCCTGTAATCAAACGCAATTTTCAAAGGCAAAGGCGACACGGCAGTAATTTCGTTCGCTGGCAATTTGCTCACCAATCGAGCTTGATGGAATTCCACTAAACAGCATCAGAAAAGGCAAGCGAATGCTAGGGTTTATGGCTAATTTGTCCGTGAGGAATAATTCCTAGCCTGTCGTTTTGCTAACTCCATGGCTAATTCGGCCGCGGGGAGTCGTTTTTAGCCAGGCGTTCGGCGGACTCGCTACCAATGGCAAAATGGGGGAACTTTATCGCGACAAAAATGAAATAACATCAGATTAACCGGCACAACTATGTTAAGCCGAACGAGTCCATGACGCTGTCCTCGAACGATCTACAGAGAGAGAGAGAGAGAGAGAGAGAGAGAGAGAGAGAGAGAGAGAGAGAGAGAGAGAAAGAGATCAAATAAACATTTTTTTGTTAGTTCAACAAATACAGCTCTGATAAAGTCGTGATTCTATGCCGCTCTCGAATATTTGTTTGCGGGGATCAAAGAGAGAGAGAGAGAGAGAGAGAGAGAGAGAGAGAGAGAGAGAGAGAGAGAGAGAGAGAGAGAGAGAGAGAATTTTAATGGTATACTGCCACGCAAAACTGCTGGAAAAGCTCTCAGTTTCTCTGCCGAACTAACTGTCATTGTCTCTTGCTTTCACTTGTGTCTTTAACATGGCTACACCAATAGACATATGCACAAGCATCTCGTTATAATGCAAAGCGTAATGCTATCAACGCCAAAATATGAAAAGGAAATTCCATAGGCTGTCAATAATTCACATCTAGTTCATTCTAAGAGGCTATACTTAAGAGGAAATTGTAATTCATTAATATTAACCAGCACACCCCATTTTTCTAGCCTTTGATCAGCAAGTCTTGGATATGTTTGTATAAAATGATCGATAACTTTCTACTGGAAACCTTTTTATCAATTTCCATTAGAGGTGAAATATATCTTTTTTAACTGAAGATCAGAAGTCACAAGTAAAAAATGCGCCAAAGTTTCTTCGGCGCAATCGAGTTTTCTGAACATCTATATTCAAAGCCACCAAAAATAGATCTATCTTTCGGTGGTCTCGGTATAATGCTGTATTAGCCGCGGCCCATGAAACTTTAACCACTGCTCGGTGGTGGCCTGGCTTATATAGTTTCCAGATGCACAATTATGGCTAACTAAATTGAGCCTTAAATACAGTAAAAACTACTGAGGCTAGAGGGCTGCAATTTGGTATGTGTGTGGTGACTGGAGGGTGGATGATCAACATACCAATTTGCAGCCCTCTAGCCTCAGTAGTTTTTAAGATCTGGGGGCGGACAGAAAAAGTGCGGACGGACAGACAAAGCCGGCACCAGAGTTTTCTTTACATAAAACTAAAAATGCTACAATTTTGCCTTAATTGTATACGCATAAGGACAGATCAGCATTAGGGTTTAATTAATTATTACCCTTTATCAAAACATTAGAATTTCATTTAGCTGTGCATCCTTTTTATGTGGAATTGGGGGTGGTAAAAGCTAAAAGGCGGGGAAGCTATCGACGATCACAGTAACCAATTAGTGACTGTTATCTTTCTCGCAGAAAACAAGTTCAGATTTTCCTTTCCATATCTTGGGTAATTCTTCGCTTCCTGTGTTTCTTTACTTCACGTATGGCCAGTCTGTTGTGGAGACGTTTCGTCGGGACTTTTATTTTATTTTGTTGACTCATTTCATGAAAGTGAATGCCCGTTTTTAATAAGAATAGTAATGATAATCATGATGTCAGTCGCTCATAATAACCCTTATGTAAATAATCGTTCAAGCTTTTCACTACGGCTATTTATCTAATAATAATTGCATTACAAAAGGGATACACCGAATTTAGGAAGTTTTATTAGTATCATATCGAGTGAAATTTGAGAGCATTTTACATATCACACTTTCAGTTGGTCGCAATTCACTGAAATATTTGGTTTAAACGAGCGTATACTCTTTGATGGCAGCTGTAGTTTAACGGCGGTTACCGGTCTTCGTAGCCGAAAGTGTGGAAAAAAGAAAATCTTCAGCCCGCGGAAAAGTGAAAGGGACATGAGTTTTATTCTTTTTACAGAAAAGGAGGTAAGAAAACGAGATTGATGTTAAAACGGTTATCATGATCAAATAATGGCCACACGCAAAAATGACCCATTTCCCTTCAGAAGAGCTATTTCCCTTGAGTAACGCCATTACAAGCTGTAGGGCGGTTTTGGTTGGGACCTATGCATACCGAGTTAAGGTGACTGTCGAGGGAGTGTTTGTGGGGAAGGCAGTTACGTTTCTCTTGTCGTGACGTCGTCTAACCGTCAGGTGAAATGGAAGATGTCACACCTGTAAATGTGAGTTTTGTATCGCTTTGATTGGGTTTTATAATTGGAGCTGTGAGGGCGTAGGTTTCATCATGATATTACGATCTACCCTTTGTGGTCAGGATTGTGTGGTATATGGGTCTGTGTTCTCGATTCAAAGGTTGCTTAGCAAAACATTGAGTACCGTTATTGTTTGGGAAGAAACTTGCGGCGTCTGTTTTTGTGAGAACATAATGTGTTGTTTTAAGGACATGGATGTAAAAATTCTTTGTGCAAGTAGGAGATATAATTTTTATCTAGGATTGAGGTGAAAATGTTTGTGGTAATATAAATTACTTTTGTGATTGCAATAAAGTTAGTCTATAGAGTTTTGATAAGCTGTATAGGTTAGTCAGTGATTTTGATTTGCAATTTCCTGAGTAACTCCTTCCGTATCTATAATTGTTACTTTGTTAATAATTGATATGTTAATTTCCTCTTATGTACTGGGAAAGTAATACGCCGTGGTGTTCTTAGGCTGGTTGAATGTTGACCGAAAGATATTCGTTGTATTTAACCGGTTTTACTGCTTTGGAAATGTTCAGTATTATTTCCCAGATTAAGCTTGTGTTCAGTAGAATTTTATGGTAATTTTTCGGAAGACTCCAGGTAGCCATTTGTGCATGCAAAACCATTTTGGGTTTTTCATGCAAAAATGGCTAGGAAATAACAGGGCACTAAAAGAACCTAAAATTACCAACCTAACGTAGGTAATATTATTTTTCGGAAGACTCCAGCCAGCCATTTCGGAAGGTTCCAGCTAGCCATTTTTGCATGAAAAATCAATTAGGGTTTTTCATACAAAAATAGCTAGGAATTGATAGGGCACTAAAAGAACCTAAAAATACCAACCTGGCGTAACCTAGGGGTGTTTACTGGTTACAAATTTGCCGTATTAGCTACGGAGGGGCTGGGGGGCTGGTATTGTCTTACCTTATAAGTCGTAATTTGATTATTTTTTCCTTATTAGGCACTTGTGAAGGTCATGTATTGAGATGAATTTTTTTGTTTTGATGTGTTTTACCCAAGAAAAATATAAACTACAATGTGGGAGATGGCTGGAGTCTTCCGAAAAATAACCCTAACCTAACCTAGGGTGTTTACCGGTTACAATTTTGCCGTATAAGATATGGAGGGGGTTTTGGGGGCCGGTACTGTCTTACCTTATAAGTCGTAATTTGATTAATTCTTTTCTGTTATTAAGCATTTGCGAAGGTTATGTATTGAGAAGAAGTTTTTTTTTATGTGTTTTACCCGAGAAAAATACATTATAATTTGGGAGGTGGCTGGAGTCTTCCGAAAAATAACCGAATTTTATACTGTTCTTATTTTGGACATTTGTATCAACTTCAAAGATCGTTGTCTCCAACCGAAACGAGGTTTGTTAATTGCCGGTTTTGTGATATTTTTGGCATGATTAAAAAAAGGATAAATTTTGTTCTAATGTAAGTTGCCGTTTTGTATGTAAAGGTGATTTAATTCACGAATTAAGGTACATTGTGAAAATATTGCAAAACCTACTTGTGAAACTGTTAAATATAGTTGATTCTTGAAACCGATTGGAAACTAGCATGTAAATGCTAAAACTTAATCTACATAAACTTAACAATGTGAACATATTAAGGGAAATGGCTCAAAATCAAAATGATAGTAGTTGGACTGTCCCGAGTATACATTAGAGTCTTTTAACAAAGGTGTCTTGTAAGTTGTTGTAGATTTAAGTTTCTCTCCAAAGTTGGTGATTCTAGCTTTGAAAGACTTTGCCGTGGTTCCTTGCAGATAATAATTGTTAATGTTAGCAGTATTTCTCTTTATTCCTGTGGGTATTAGTTAATTTCATATTGATGTGTTCCCCTGCTGTACTGTTTAGGTTCGAACTGTATTTCTTGGGAGGAGGTTATCCGTTGTATGTGACGAGTTATACTGTCTTGAAAATGTTGAGTAAATAAATGGAAAAGTTTTTTTTTTCATCGTCATAGTCTTATTGAACGAGCTACCAAATGGTATAGATATACCCTTGCCCTGATGTAGGAAGATGATTCAGGAACCGTATTTGACTGGAAGAAAGAATACACTTCCTTTCTAATTTAGGCAATACTCTGGTAACTTTAAAAAAAATTGATAAAGCTTGATAGTATAGGAAGTTCCAGCACCAGAAAAATGAGTTTTGACAGTATTTGAAGAGGGCGGGCTGTAAGAATTTAGAGTAAATTAGACTTACGTTAATACTGAAGCGAATTATTAGTCATTTCTTTGTCCCTAGGAAAGGATCGAAGTTGACAGAATGTCCTTCAGATTATGACAAGGGGAGACTGATCTTTTTAACTGAGAATGCCTAAACTATATCCCTGCACGTAATTACTAAGAGCTTGAGATATATTCTTAATGTGTATTTGCCACACATTCCTCAGGCGTATAGAATTGCTGTGTCAAGTTAACTGAATGTTTCTTTGTATTTTGGTTTTCCAGTTAGTCGAGTCATATTGTTCTCCCTCATGGTTACTTACTTGGTCCTAGGTCTGTGAATTCTTAGGATATTAGTGCTACTAAATATTATAAGCATTTTTCGACTTGAGCAAAAAAAAGGGGGGGGGTTTAATGCCACTATCCTTCTGACATTTCCCATTAACGAAATTTTTATGCTTAGAGCCCAGTAACCTCCTAGAATATTTCGTAGGGCAATGTTGATTTTGGAAAAGTGTTGTAATGATTTCTCGTGGCAGGTTGTTTAATTGTTCTGGTAATGGGAAGTTTTACATGAGATCTACTTTGGTTTTTTCATGGTAAACTGGATTGTGTAGTTTGGTTTTCATCATGAACGGTAATCAAGGTTTTACTCTAAATTTCATCTTGCATAAGCTGCTAATGTAGTTTCTTATGTGTATATTGAACTTAATTTTACCTTTTATTTTAACAATTCGAGAGTACTTAAGAGAACGTGAGTTAACTTCGTCACGTGAAAGGTTTGTAGGACATATTCAGTATTACTTAAACTTGATTGCAAAGAGAAGCAGAAGGAACCATGTAAATGGTGTCAACAGGGTTGCTTCTTATTTCCTTATAAATATTTCTTAGTATTTTCAGCCATTTTATTGCATATCTCGCGTGGGCTATTATAAGATGGGCATTGGTTGTTATGTATGGCTGGTCATTATACGGTGGACAGATTAGGCAAATCGTCTACATTGCGTAGATCTTGATCTAATGAAGACCTTGGCTAAAGCCACTCCTCTAGACACTACCATCTCGTGACGAAATAGAGTAAACTGCGTTTTCTATGACTAGTGAAAAGGTTTTTATAATCCATATCGTAATGAATATTGCAGTGAATTTGGGTGTGGGAAACATATTGAGATTATTTTCAAGACAATTCTATGGTTAGTTTTTAAGATATGGCGTTCCGCCTTTTTCTGGGAAAGGTCCAGGTACTGGTTACATCTCGGGAAAATGCACCCGGGAAGGACTCGTTGGGTTAAGTTAACGGGTTTTGTTACTCTGCAAATGCTCTTGCTCGTGTGGTGATTTCTGATAAACTTGGAATTCATATTGTTGACTTTTGTCAGCAAATGACAAGAAACTTTGAAAGATTGAGTATGCACTACTTTGTTTCATTTGAGAACATTTAAGGTATTTATACTGGTAAAGGGTAAAGTTTTAAAGTAGTTAATTTAACCAGTTATCTAATTGGGTATGCTCCCTTTGATAGGGGAATCATCGTAGTCTTCGTGGTTTTAAGTCCGTGTAGCGAAGTGAAACACTTAAGACGCAATAGTATCTCAATGGGAAAAGCAAATGGACTACTCGAGTGCCTAGCACGTCAGACATGGAAAGGGCGAGAAATGCTCCTTTCTTTAAAAATCCACGGACGCTACATTATATTTTCATGTTACGGGCAACGCTAAACGTGTTTTAAGTGTTGTAGATAACGACTGGCGCTGAATGTGACGTGGTTTATGGATCCAAATTAAGTGGCCGTGATATGATAAAGGAGAACTGTGCGTGCGATAACAGCTTTGTTGGCAATGCTACGAACTAGGAGCTAAAGGAGTTATCGGAAACGGAATGAAATGCTGACAACGAAAGATCAATACGAAGACATTGTACGAGAAAAGGTAGATAGTTACGTTACTCAGGAGGCTAATGCTCTAAAAGATTCTCCGGATGTGCTAGAGGGCGGCTATATGAAAGTTATATAGAATTCTCCTTATGACTGTTCTCGGGAAACCAACTATGATATCGCTCTGGCCGATTTGCTGTTGTTGTTGCTGCTACTGTTGTTTGATTGAGCTGGCATTATGCCACCACGGGTTCTTGCTCTTAGAACGACCTTTAAGAGTCATTCAGTGACTTCAAGTCTAAGATGGTTATGGATAAAGTGAGTAAAAATTGTTGGTATAGTGAAAATGTGATCGATAAATGACAATTTCGGCAGGTAGAATCAAGGTTGATATATGACCTTGGGTAGGATAATAAACTTCAGATGGCAGCCAGGTATGAAAGAAAGTGATAACACAAGTCTTGGCGAGTCGTAGATGCCCAGTAAGGTAAATTGTTGATTTTTTTTTGGTCAAAATGAGAAAAACGAAGAAATACACATAGGTTCCATACGTTATTCAGATTACCGAGAAAGCCAAAGTTAAAAGCATCAACCTTTAGTATGGATCGATGGAGGAAAAAGTAAATATTTCTTAGAAGGTAAATCGGTTATTTCGCTTTGACTGAGGGGAAAAAGTGTCCAAGTATTTAAGGAAACTTGACATGTCTTTGTCCCCCTCAAAGGAGAGCTGGCAGAGTGTAAGTATAATTTAGTTTTAAACCCGCCCCCCCCGTAATGCTATAATACGAAGTAACTTTTCAAGTGGAAGTCAGCGATCGTTTAAGGATTCTATTGTTGTATCTGAGGCA
Source organism: Macrobrachium rosenbergii (assembly GCF_040412425.1). Taxonomy (NCBI): domain Eukaryota; kingdom Metazoa; phylum Arthropoda; class Malacostraca; order Decapoda; family Palaemonidae; genus Macrobrachium; species Macrobrachium rosenbergii. The sequence goes on along the minus strand of NC_089793.1, from coordinate 9,992,588 downwards.
GCCGAACAGGGAAAGGAAAAGCATTAGAAGGAGAGACAGAGCAACGGCCAGACAAAGTGATTAATCACAATGCATGTCAGAGGGGCCTAACCCTCAAACTTGTCGATATTCAGTTTGCGGTGGGAAGATATAGAAAAGACGTCTTATTTTCACGTGAGAACAAGTTTCAAACTGAAATCACCCTTAATTCCCACAACCGCATTGTCCGAAGTCTCATGATATTAAATTGGTTCCGGTACAAATGGAAAACTTTAAAGCTTAATATCTCAAAACTATGTTTTTACACATAGGCCCCTCTGACATGCGACACCTCAATTGCCGGAGTGCAGTTCGCTAGAGAATCATCGTGGTTGGACGTCCATACTCTTATTGCGCGTCAGTTAGGTACTGAGAGATTTGATGTAGAATCCCCGTGGGATACTCTCTTGTTATTCCCCTGATGGATTCCATGAAATCCTCTATGAAAGGGGGAAAGGGTTATGTCCTGTTGCATAAGACAGCCGGCTGAGTGAACAGAGGAATTTAAAACCCACTTACCCAGGAAGAGAATTCAAGGGGATATGCGACCAAAATAACGACAATAAGATGTAGCCAGTTACTGATACGAACGAAATGACTGATGAATCTTCAGAAATTAATGAAAATGATGGAAGACCGTGAAGCTGAAAATGCTGTAGATATATCATAATCTGTCAACAAAGATAAGTGGAATATAAATGCGGATTAAGTACTGGTCAGATGACATTCAGAAAATAAAATACAGACGAAAAAGAATAAGATGTGAAGGAGTCAAGATAAAAAATGATTAGTTTTTATTTGTCCATCATACTTGCCCTTGTAATTGCCACATTAAATAAAAATAGACAAAATACTGTGGTGTGAATTAACAAGGGAATTTTGTCTAGACTACTTCAGTAGCTGAAAGTTAAAAAATATTTGTATCGCATTACCTTCGTAATTATGCTGATGTATATATATTATTAACGTTGCTAATTATGTAGTTGTTGATCTTTGATATGCGTAATTAAAAAGATGCCATGAATATTTTGACTCGAGAAATAGACAGTGAAGGGCCGCAAATTGTTGGCTTTGTTTTATATTGTAATTGTTTATGCTCCATCGGGTATTAGTAATTGTGTAGAGACGTTTTTTTTTTTTAATCTGTTGCTATTAGAGGTACAATAATATTGTGAATACATAATTCTTGGTTAATTTTTATTGTATTACCTTTGGGAATGGCAGTAACGATGATAAAAGCTTGTATGGTATTGGTTAAAATCGTCAAGAGTATTAGTCTAAGATAATTTACTTAAATGCAAACAGGTTGCCAGAAGTATACATATTTGTTATAACTATGAATCCAGGATGGAATATACAGTACAAGAAGAAGCTATTTGGTCATGTAACGTTAGTTTTTGAAATTCCCATGAACTTTGATGCGTAGAATCATGACTTATGGAGAGGGTAGCTTCCTTATTGGGAGTTTATTTACAGTCAGTACCTCCCCATCTGTCACTCTTTAGTTTATGAATTTTAAGCCACCCAGAGGTTTGTTTTTCTGTAAAATGCCACTCTTAGATTTTATTTTCATGCTACCTAGAGAGACCGCAGCTCCTGAAAACATTGTTTCTGCCTATAATACCAAACTTCTAATTCAGGATTAGAAGACTTTGGAAGTGTAACAGAAATAATAAAAATTAAAGTCCTCAATACAATACTCTTGGAAAATGACGGGTATGTTACTTTATACCGGATGGAAATGTAATTTTTTTCTTTTTTGAGAACAAAAACTTCCAACTAATAAGGTGTACAGTTTTTTGTTCCAGCGTAGAACTAACCTGCTTATGAAAGTCTTGGCATTAGTTGGAATGACACAAGATGCCTTAGTTGCTTCTCTTACCAATTTGCAATAATGAAATTATAGAGTTTTGTTTAAAGAAATTTTCTTAGTATTTGAACTTAGTTTCCAAATATTAAGACCTGTATTTAGGATTCATGCAGCTCTATTGTAAAATGGTATCAGTGATTTCAGTGTTTACAGTGTCAACACTGTATATATTTAGGTATTTACCTGTGAAACTAGGAAGTTTTTATGTTAACGTGAATAGCGAGTGTTTGCTGTATTTTGAAAATATTTAGTTTGATTCCATTTCATCGCAGGTTTGGTGGAAGAGGTTCTCAAGTCGCATTTTCGCATAGCAAACTAGCAAACTATGTATAAAGACGTATCAACATGGATGTATGAGCACAAATGACTTATAGTGCAGTTAGCCCAAAACACCAGGCTTAACGGTCAGCAATACAAAGATATGTCTAGTAACCTGTCTCAAGAAGATGTAAGGAAGTTTGTAGCTGTACATAGGATGATTACTTGGAAGTTACCTTCACGATTCAGATATGCAGCAGGAAACGCGGTCAGGAGTAAGTTTCGATGCTAGATTTTGGTTATCACAGCATGGATGTTTAAGCTGTCTAAAGATCCCAAGTCACTCTTTTTAAACTCCTTGTGTAAACAAAAAGTAAAAGAAATTGCTCGCCTTTTAAGTTTTCTGGGCCCAGAAGAGTAGTGAATTTTGCTGGATAGCTTAATTGAAGGCATAATAGGTAAGGACAGTTTTGGTTTGTCATTTATTTTAAAGACCGGCAATATTGCTGTTGTAGGCATCATAATCTCTTTATAGGAATTTTGCTCATAAGTATTTGATTTATAGGAATTTTGCTTATAAGTATTTGATTATAGGAATTTTGCTTATAAGTATTTGATTTATAGGAATTTTGCTTATAAGTATTTGATTATAGAATAGTGTCGAAGTGCTTCACTTGATTTTAATAAAATCTAACTGTCAAAGATATATGATGAGCAGAGTCGAAAATGAAAATTTTAGGATCCGTGATTTGGAGGTTCATAAACAACGGTGCTATTAAATGGTTTATTTTTAATTTTAATGAGCATTAAGCACTTTAAAATCTTGTCTGCATTAAGTTTCTTCAAAAAGACGAAATTATGTAATGATGATGCTTATTGTGTCGTTTCCTTTTCTAGGGTTCTGTGTAATCAAGGAAGATTAATAATGGGGAATTTGATGAATAAAATTAACTGCTGTGGAGATCATTAAAGATTAATAGTTTGTTGCCAATGGCACAGTTCACTGAAGACCGAAGTAGCCTGTTAACACCCAGGACTTACGGGGGGGGTGTTAAGTACTGTTGTACAATACAGTTAAGTACTGTTGTACATACAGTCTTCCAGTGTAATTATAAGCTATTTCTGACGATAACTACTGTAACCATAAATATTTTGTTTCAGGTGTTGCAAGTTTAAAACCCCATCCTATGGAAGGTTCCCAGTTTGTATTTGCAGTTATCGTAGAAATATACCTTTGAACAGAACTACTTGGAAGACAGACACATCCGAAGACACAAGCAAAATGCTCACAGTAAATAAGGAGCCTTCTACACTGAAATATTTGGAGAACATAAGGTAATTCCAATATATATTTGTTTACCCAGAGATTTTTTTTGAGGTTTGAATGAAAGTAGTTGTGGAAAAAGTTCAAGTTTATTATTAGCTTGACGGTGTCAAACCAAGTGTTTATTTAATACAAATTTTCACATTTAACCATACATTACTATACTGCCCGATGGATGATATTTTAATATCGTTACTGTCTTAATTTACTTACAGGTGAACGAGTTCCCCAAAGGCGTAATCAAGTGAGAGATACTGGTCTAAGAGGATTAAAGTCAGAGCAAAAAAACTAAGGAAATGAAAGAGGAAAAAGATAGCTTATTCCGAGTAAAGAGGAAAAGATAGATAGTAGAAGTGAGCATAAAAGAAAAAAAATGGACGGTAGAAATCGCCATTTCTCTCTATCCATTTCTTCGTTTTTACTTGTACACCTCTCTTGGATTCTGAAATGTAAAGATAATATAGATTTAATATCTAAATTATTACTTACTGCAATTTGAAATTGGAATAATGAAAGTATAGGAAAGAAGACCTACCAGTCTGGAGATATGTCATGGGTAAAATAAATTTACATAATTTTAAATATTGTTTCATGTTTAAAAATATTCCTTTCCCAATATTTAGTGATGTAACAGGATGGAGGTTTAAATTTACCTTTCACAGTTTTTCCTGTAATTTACAGATGATATTACAGTTTTACCTCCCTCTCCATGGAAACTCGTCAGTCTCAGTACACTTTCTTATACATCGTCATTATCAGCCTGTTTTCTCAGAAGTACACTAAAGATGACATACATCAAAGTTTACTATATATCCTTCTCCTATCCTTTTCCTCACCCTCCGCTCATCCTGAAATATAAATTTGATTAGATTTATTTCATGAAAGAATTGTAAATTATAAATGAGAAATTTTCATCAACACTAATACCACCATATTTTTATCACTGTCTGTGTGTGACCCTGTATAAAACAATATATATCCCAACTAAGAAAATGTTTCCATTGGATTTTTCTAAGCACAAATTCATCAAACATGTTGCATTTTTACAAACATTTTGTTCTGGATTTTTCCGATAAATATACTTTGCTGTCGTTTAATGTTAAGGGACAATTAAACAAGGTTTTTAAAGGCTGGTGAATTGTTAAAATTCTTGACGACTTAGGTTGTTAAACTTGTAAGTAGGCTACAAAAAAAAACCTGGTTGTTGTTTCCTTGCTCTGAAGAGGTTCAGCTCGATTCTACAACAGTAACGGTAACGAAACCACTCTGTATCACACCTGTGGGGAGGGGGAGAGAATAAATTTTAACACTAATTGTGACACTATCAATCATAACACCACTAGAATTAGACTACTATTATCCCCCAATGAAATTAAAAGCCTACCATAATCTCTTGGGTAAAATAATCTGCAATTAATACAATCTGCAACATTTAAATCGCCATTGGGTTTCCGTTAATCTGAATCTACCCTGCACATTGTGTGCCATGAAAATAATAGTTTTAAAGAAAATTAAATTTAACACTAATAATCTGAAAGTTCATTCTTCACTTAACATTTTTCACAATTTCCTCTGGCTACTACACCTGACATTTCTAATTGTCCAGCAAAGCTCAATTACGTCGAAAAAGATATAAAAAGCTATTCATCAAAATATTAAAGTCTGATATGATATAAAAAGCTATATCAAAATATTAAAGTCTGATATGATATAAAAAGCTATTTATCAAAATATTAAAGTCTGATATGATATAACGTAAACAAAATTCAGACACCCAAATTTCATATGCATTATCGAATCCCAGTCAGGAACTGTTTACTATACTTCTGAAGCGCATGTCGTTGCTGAACTTTTTAACAGCTGTACCTTGGGTTAAACAACGGCTGTGTCACGCAATCATTCGTGCTTACCCTCTGGTCATGGGAATTGACTTGTCAGCAATAACTTTCTACGTCATGACTTCTTGACGTACCTCAAGAGCCTCTTGACAACACCAAAAGATATGTCTTCCTATCGACAGCATCAAATGGAAAATATGTTTAGGAACATTAAAGAGGTTCTCTGAGAAACCGAGTAACATATAATTATCATTAGCATCAACCTGCGGATTCTCACTAGTTACTCTAGATCAGTGGTTCTCTAACTGGGGGTAATGAATACGTTTCTGGGGGTATAAAAGTAATAGTTCTTTGGAGTAAAATTCAGTAAATTTATAAATAATGAATCAATACAGAAATAGATTAATTTCTTACATATAGAATGCATTAGAAATTACGCATTCCAACAGTTTTTCCTTGATATTATAACTTCACATAACTGAAGAGGAATGGGTTAGGGGTAATGGTGATCTATCACACCACTAGCGGGGTACGTAACAACAACAAAATTTGAGAACCACTACTCTAGATATTGGCTTTTTCATACCTTAATTTCACTTAAGCTTTTACTTATAAAGTCTCAATATAGTAAGGAGCACCATATTGCCAGGCATGAGTAATTTTTCATATAAAGGTCTATTTTGAGGAAAAGATACTCAAAATGGTGACACATTGCTTCTTTGAGATCAAAACCATACACTAGTTGGATAACCGTGATGGTGAAAGTGAAACCATCGACATTAAGCAAGGCAAGATACTTTTCGTTCAACCTGGCCGAGGTTGGCCAGCGAGAAATATAAAAATCATTAGGAATCAAATTAGTTGCCTTCTATTATTTCAGGATCGTTTTAAGAATAATCTCTCAAGGCTTGGAGTTAGTTTTCAGGACATACTCAGCCAGCGTTTGATACCAAACAGTGGAATGTGTAGTACCTTATTGAACCTAAATTCTGAATCTGCTACACCAACCGATACGTACCACACTAAACGTAACTTAAGAAATGCGTTATCAAAACCAGTTATGCAAGCTATTATTTCTGCTAGAGCACAAGACTATTTCTACGCCTTGACCGAGTTGGTTAAAGTAGACAGCATGGGAGGCTTTGGCGTCATCAGTTAGTTTTATTTACAAGAAATGCTGATATATAATATCGGCCAATATGGGTTCTATCTGGGCAACCTTTCAGGGAAAATAAAAAATACAGGTATATTTCTTAAATTAGTTGCACTCTGTGGCCTGTCCAAACTAGCGGGCATGGCCGTCGGGCACTTCCAGCTGTTTATATTTTCTCTCGCTTCTGAAGCAGTGTTACCAGACAATCGCATCGTTCTGGCTCCATACTCGGTCGGTCAGTATAGTGGAACGGGTTATGGGAATAGTGTTTGCCCGTCGGGCAGTGCCCGCTAGTGTGGACATGGCTTTAAGTGTAAACCTTGATCGGGTCAGCCATTAGCAGGAGTGTTTTACTTTCCTAGTCGTACATCTGCATACATGTCACGTGTTACTGGGGATTTTACGATGGGCCTTGAAGGTTTTATCAAGAGCATTATTACCGGCAATACTTAAACTAAAAGCATAATACGCTTTACACATTCCCCAATTCCTTCCTGAATTAAAAAAAAATACGCAATAAAGGTAAACATAAACCATACTTACTTTGCCGAACCCGGAGGTTAGTTCTGCAAGTTTTAGCAAATTTCAAAACTCAAACTCTTTTACATTTTCTTAAAGGAGATGGCAAAGGTTCCTTTGTTGTGCAGTCTTACATAAAGCGACAAAATTATCCCAACCATGTACAAAAAATGGCATAATTGCACTCGACCTTGGCAGCTAATTCTTAAAACAATTAAAAAACCAAGAACTGTAGTTATATTGTCGCACTAATACGGTAGCATTAAACCTATAAAAAAACCTTAAAAGACCTAAAAATCACGAAAAAAAAAAAAAAAGCTTCCAGATTCACCGCTAAAATTGCTCAGTAGAAAGTCAAAATGCAAATTTCATATTTCGAGTCCCCGCTGCAGTCGCATTACAAGAGCGCAAATTAATGCTTTACAAAAAGTTCTGCAGACGTGAGCTTTTAAGCGCAGTAAAAGGTACGTAATCAGCCGGTTGAATGAGTCATGTTTGCACGTGAAAATGCATCGTATTCATCTGTTTGAAGTGCAAGTCATCCCTCGCTGCAATTAAGAGAGTTTCATAACATTTGAGGAGTTTTTCTTTCTTTTTAGACCATTTAGCCCAATCAATTATTTTGTAATACACGAAAAGGTCACCAGATAAAACAAACAGTCCTTTTCTGGAAAACTCAGCCGTGGATGTTTAAAAATATAACTTACTATTATTTTTACGTTTACAAGATAGTGCGCATAAGCATAAATGAAATTTCATTGATTCCGATACCAACTCTTGAAAACAGTCAAACTGGTCTCAGCTGAATAAAAATAAAAAAGCTTGCGTTTGTGGTAGTACACTGTATTCCAATATGGCGTAATAGTTATCCCAATCTACTTATTTACCGGAAACTTGATCCAATTTCTTACATCATAGGAAAATGTAATTCTCAATAAGTAAAATTTCAGCTAGAGCACGAAGAACGACCATAATGTCCTTTGGGTCAAATTTCCATGACTGCCAAGCGGTATTTTTAAGGGTAATTGTTTTTATAGAAACTAAGGTTCATAGTGAACGATTGTAACCATTTGAACAACGCATCGAAAGTCTATAACGACGAAGTTTGTTTACACGTTTCTCAGATACTTCCCACATTCGTTAACTGTTGGACTCATGTTTGGGTAGATTAAGGTAACTCGCTTCCTAGAATATACCCCTTGGATAGTACAGATGATTATCGATATCGGTAGTATATTAGGAACCGCAACATCTAAGCACAGAAAAAATAACACATTCATTACTGGTTTAAGAAGCATAGTATAAACTTTGCTTTCGACATTATCCAACGAACGAAATTTAATCGGATGTCTCGACAGAGCTCCCGGAATGAGCCTACAGTAAAAAAAAAAAAAAAAAAAAAAATTCATTCACGTGTATACAATCCCGAAAGAATTTAAACATGGTATTATCGTAATTATAATCTCCAGCTTACTTAAAATTCTCTATATAAAGAAATCTACTGTCCGAAATTATACTTCGCAGATGAGGAACACTGAAATCCTACGAAGGTCACAAGAAGCGTTGCACCACCTCTACTTCTACAGTAATGTACAGACTTCCTAAATAACTGCAGCCTAAATGACCCCACTCCAAGGTCTTAATATCTCTGGGCAAAAGTAATGCAAAATATCCAAGCATTTAATGCTAGATAAGAGCTGTTGGGTATGCGTGCAAGTTTTAATTACTTGTCAAAATAATAAACCTACCACTTTTAGCCCAAAATTCAAGGACTCAAGTTATGTTTAATATTTAAGGTTTAAGACGACAAATTACCTAAAAAAATACTTCTAAAATAATTATTTACTTTTGAAGGGGAGAGGAAGGGCGGAATCTATGATTTTAGATTTTCCATTTCTTTCAAGCTGATAACCGTAAAATATTTAAGTACAAAAATACCGTAAGTCATCCGATGGCAACCACCTTTGCATTAAATAAGCAAACGCCTATTTTCAATATCACTTTCTTAAAACAAAACTTTTCAAAAACATCGCTTTTAGAAAATTTGTTACGCAATAACCATAATCAATGCATGTCATCCACAAGGAAAGTAGTATTTGGCATGACTGGAAAGGAATTATAGCAGAGGACATTGGTTCCAAACAGCGTGCAAATGTGCATTGCTCTTATGAAAAATTACTAAAAGTGTATTCAGTACACGACTGGTTAATTCTCCATTATTTGCAAAGTGGATATATACAAGAAAATTTATAAGAAAAATTCATCAGATATTTTACCTTACATGCCACTTAATCCTGTGGTCACAGAAATGAGTAAACAAAAGTCAAAAACTTTCATTTGTTCCCAAGCGTTTTCTACAATTCTACCCTCCAAGTGCAACCCTTGTAGCAGTTGAATCTACGGAATTATTCAAAAAGTACGAGCTAGGACGATAAAGGACATCGTGTTTATAATGTTGCATGTTCAGAGAATGGTTACACGCTGGCACTCATCCCTTACCATGGGGAATAAACTACTGACACTTGGAAATCCGAAACAAATTGAATACCCGCGTTATTGTACACATTTTTACGCAAAGGCTGTATATGATCTTGGAACTTGCAAAGGAACTATTAAAACGAATTGCTTATTTGACAAGTACGATTCTAAAATGCGTCTTGGGCTTCCTATACAAAAATTACCTTGTGTTAAGTGAAGCTTCATCCTGAAGATCGTGTTTCATATTATTATCGTAGTCTCAGCTGCCGTGATGAACGCTTTGCAACCATGTGTTATACTTTTTATTCATGAAAGACGAGGTAAATTCTGCGGAGGATAACAAATGTTAGACAAGATACAATAAAACCAGAAATAGCATGAAAGCATATTTAAGGAGCTTTTTTTTTTATGAAAATCCTGAAATGGTGAAGGGATTTTTTCACTCTTGAAATGGTCATCGTCACTCACGATTTCTTTACAAAATTCACATGAGTAAGAAATAGTCAGCCACGGTAATTACAGGTAGACGCTTTGTGAAAAGTTGAAAGACATCGTAACACGCGTTATGAACTTATTAACTGTGAAACATAACCTTTTCAACCAGAATTACATCCAAGTGAATGTTTCAGAGCAAATAATTTAAATTTGATTATAAGGTGATATACGTATAATGCATTAGAATGTAAAAAGATGCAGGATTTTATAATGCAATGAAAAGCTATATGAAATAAGTTTCGTATACTAACAATTTTCTTTTAAACTAAAACACTTACAGTATGTGATTAAATTCAGTATAAATTTCCGGTTTTTATGCTAGGTTAAAATGACAAAAACTGTTAAAACTATAAAACTGAACTGTAAAATTCATGAAATACACAATAATAAATTATTTTTCCCATTTGGCAAATCCCGTCTACCATGGCAGCGTAGTAAAAGCACCATGTATAAAAATGGTTGAAATATCACAAATCTCTCTGTCTCTACCTACCAACCCCTCCCCACACCCCCTGCTGTCTCTACCTACACACCCCCTCCCTCTTCCCCCCCAGCCAGACTGTTTAATGTTTTATTTGCATATCCGAGAGATTATGATCATATATCAATGGATTGGACTGGAGGAAGATGCATGATATCCATCAACACAAGAATAAAAGTGATTATTGCTTTTCGAGGTCAAACATGCATGCTTTTATATAATGTCCCGAATTTATTATTTTAATTTGTGTGCTGGGCTTAAGTGTCTGTGTGGGTATTTTAAAAATAATAAAGTACACAACATAAATCATGCTTTGCTTATGACCGAACTATCGTTAATTTTTGTTTCCTAATCGTTGTACGCTGTTGACGAATAAACTCTTCGTAATCTGTCCTTTTATTTTACTTAATGCTATACCCTGAAGTGTTTAGTAATTAGCTATTGCCCTGAAGATATAACCTCTGCTTAATGGTAAGCTGCGAACGGTCTCTCTGGCCCTTATAAATTTGTAGACTGAGAACCTAAGAATTTGCAGGTGGATAATCTGAATTATTTTATCAAATCTTTTGCAAATGAACAGTTCTCATTACATGTGGGGTAAAAAAAAAAATAACCTGGCCTTTATCTGCTAGTGTCATTTTTGAAGGAAAGCTGGTGGACCTAAGAAGGATTAAATGCTCCAACTTTAATTTGCATGCCAACAAATTTAGCTACTTTGGCAAAGGAAAGAAGTTTAGTGAAATGTCGATAATTGTCCGCTAATCTCATAATTCGAGAGCTGTAACCTAACAGGATCAGATGCCGAATATAACTGCTCTTAGGAGCAAATACTAGATCTAAAAGATGAAAGGGTAATCGACATTGTAATTATTAAAATTTAACGAAAATAAGACTACCTTACAAATAATGGTATTGACTGGTATAGCTAAATACGCCAACTGCCATTCCGTAAAACAATCCAATTCCTAACAAGAAAATATCATGCCCTTATTCATGCTATCATTAAATCTGGAATGCTCAAGACACTATTTAGCCTACTGCCTGAAATACACTAAAAATTTGGCTAATTCGGCTAACATCTCATACATATGTGGATTTTTCTATTTTACTTACAAGGCTGCAGGGAAGTTAAGCAACATTCTTATTAGTACTTTAAGGAATGACTTACTCTCGTTTATAAGATCAAAGCAAAATACTTTCCAACACTCTTAAATCAGAATTCATTAACTCCCACGCTAGACTTAAGACATATCAAAGTTATTTATTCTCTCTCTCTTGATTTGGCAAGGGCTTACAAACCTTATACATCTATATTTAATGGGGGTTAAAAACCTCAGCTCTTCAGAATTCGCTGTTACTTAACTTCTCTAAGACAAGGTGATCAACAACTTCACAGAAGTCCCTCTAAGAGGCAGAGTTCCAGGAAGGCATAAGCTAGCCTCTAGGGACAACTTTGAAGAAAAGATACGGCGATAATTGGTCATTAAAACTACGCACTAATAGTGAAACTATCATAAAAAAGGAGTCTGCTGCTTCGAAAATGATAAAATATCGGGTTTTTACACAAGGAATGTTTACCAATTATTAACTCACGGACTATCCCCAATACACGACAACAGTTCCCAAGCTTAACGCAGAATCCATACCCTAACAAATATGAAGTTCATGTATATCCAAGCAAGATGTAAACCGTTGTTCAGTCGGGGTCAGGGATCAATGCCGGTAGGATACGAAATAAACTCCTCTAAAAGGTACTCCTGTATCACCACCAATCCGTTATGCGGTTAAACCCAATATTGAACAAGATACCCCTTTACGATCACAAACGGTGGAGGGTTTGAGCTGGAAAGTCCCAATTTCGGGAGTATTGTCGAGAGATTTCATAAATATACCCTATAAACAATGGGATATGCCACAGACAGATCAAAATGGCGTGGTTTTCCGTTATGGGTGTAATATAACAAAAATACCTGCGCAAATATGTAAACTGATACAACTTACAAGAAATATCAGAGATCAATAATTCGGCCATTTATGGGTTTTTAGCGCTTCTCGAGGAGAAATATATTAAAAAGGGCAAAATTTACACCAACTATTAAAATGTCAAAACTCCATTTATTCTGAAACTATAGACCTTGTGTATTAAGAATTTTTTTGCCAGTTATGCAAAAGGGTATTTGTTATTTTTTACTGTTCAACCAATTCCCAGTCTTACATTCAATCAAAAATGAAACAAAAACTAAGCATGCACATTCTGTACAAATGTACGCAACATATAATGGTGAAATTGTGAAGAAATGCAAATAAATTTCTAATAATTACAGTACCGTGGCATAATAAAGGCTTTAATTTTCAAGAATGTCAAGGAAGAGTTTCGTTTAGACGTAGTGCCAAAATTACACAACAAAACGCCTCCGAAAGCTAAACTATGGATCACGACTCGCGACTGCCCTAAGAGTTAAAAACCTACACATTATTGCTTTTTTTTCAGGAAAACAAAGGAGGAGATGGTCTAATTCATTATGTAACATTATATGACAACATTAAATGTTGATTTGATTTATATATATATATATATATATATATATATATATATATATATATATATATATATATATATATATATATATATATATATATATATGTATGTCTGTTTAAAATTTAAGCCTAGTTTTAAGATTTACATCGCTTAATTGCATTTGTACGACTTTTTAGAAAAATAACTGACAAAACCTAAAGTTTGAGGTATATATTAATGGGATATATTGTTCCCGATAACGCATATACTCAATTTGTCAATAACTTTGATACTCACGAATCAGTTCCTAGAGAACATTAATATAACGAAGACCGTGTGTCTAAGAATTCTATACGCCTTCATATTAAAAGTGAGAAAACATTCGACAAAACAACTTGATATCCACACTACCGTTGCATCTGCTTGAATAACAATGATGAACACCCAAGGCTGCAAAAACAAGGCTCGAATTTTCGTTAAAATAAGCTCGAAAACTTTAATTACAGAAAACTGCACAGTATGATACTCACAATGTTTACAATATGCAGTAACCTGCGATACCACGAATCGATCACCTTTATATTATGCGGATCCCCTCGCTTCAACGAAGAGCAGCCAATATTTCTACCAGTTTCTTGGAATCCTGGTAAAGAACTGCCGTTTCAACTGTCAAGCTATTCGACGCTGCCTCGTCGCAGTTCTCTGGGTCTCATTTCAGATACAAATTACGTCTTTATGCAGATAGAAATATTGATTCTATTTGGAAAAACTTGAAGTGGGATAAAGGCATCATCTGAGTAATGAAAACTGAACTTGAAAAAGCATTCGTGCTAAGAAAGGCTCTTACGTGAAAGACTGAAATGGGTTTGCAGGCTGAGACGTCTTCAAGGTACCCAGTTCACCTGAATAACTTAAGAGTATATTAACAATTCACCTATCCCTCAGCCAAATTTACGTATTAAAGCTCACGTATACTTTAAAAAATATATAATACCGCATAAATAATGTCGGAGACATGGAGAAGTAAACCTGCTATCTATCATTAAGCCACACCTACCGAATATCAACTATCTGTTAGCCTATTACTCCTTATCCGCTGACCACTAACTGTTACGCCATATCTGCTGATTACTGACTCACATTCCATATCCATATCTGCTGACTATTAATTGTGAGTCATTGTGATTATCCTTTTTACTATCCCAATATAATCGAAGACTGTAAATGGATGATGAATGACTGATCATCAGTCACCTTACGCCACAACTCCTACTTTATAAAGAAAGAACTAAAGATAACAATTAACCCAAGATTTTATTTACCTTTTGCCTCCCCAGTGTGAAAAGGCTGCTCGGTTTACAGCTATTAATACCTATTAATATACCCATACGTTTTCATGTTGCCCATCAAGGCAACAGCTAAGTTCGCGGGAGGCAGTCAGTGCAACGCCACATTACATAAACAAATCAGTCAATGCTTTTGGAGGCGTGTGTTATCAACTTTGAATGGCGATCTCAAAGTTGTAATGAAGCTGATTTTATGTCTCCATGCTTTCCTTCCTAAGGATATTGCTTCATCAACCATTTCATGAATTCACGGAACGAGAGAGAGAGAGAGAGAGAGAGAGAGAGGGAATTTCATAACCAAATTCATGCGATAAGCTTCTGGTGCCATTCTCATCGTCACAGGCATGTGCATGTTAGCGTGTCATCTCTCTAAATTAATTATTTACAAAATAGTCATCACAAAGTTTCTTATCATTTAATTGGACACCGTCTGAAAAATAATTACCGCACCAGATAGCGACATCAAATTTGGGAGAAGCAAAAGGCACTGACGTGCAAATCGATATTTCTTCTGAAATGCAAATTCTTTCTGGAGAAGGCTGTGCCAAATTGATAGTCATGATCACAGACAATGGACAGATATTACTTCCTGGTGAAAACTGCGTATTGGATGGCTAGGCTTGAGGATTCTGCGCAGGAGGAGGAGGAGGAGGAGGAGGAGGAGGAGGAGGAGGAAGAGGAGGAGGAGGAGGAGGAGGGAGTGACTTTCTCATGAAATACCCTTTGGCTATTACAGGAACCTGGCAGAGCTACAGATAATCTGGAAAGTGCCAGATTTTGAGCGTAATACTTCTGATAGTAGCCAACAGATAATTATGGAGTTGTAGTCAATAGTCAGCAAATATGGATTCAGAGTCAATTGTCGGTAGATAAGGCCAAATGATAAATAGCCATCGGATAGGGAATAATGCTCATTAAAGCTCATTTGTTAAAACGCCTTACACTATCCAGCAATACTTTCATCAAAATGATTTGATAAACTTTTAGGATGAAATTTTTTTGAGAAGATAAATAACCATTTGATAAATGAATGAGAGTGCATTTATTATGGCAACACGATCATAAGGATTCATTAGACAATGAAATGAAAACATACTCTATGGTAACTGGGTAGTTTTGCCTCCCAAACAGAACCGTAGTCTACCGAATGAATTGCATACACTCATCTCACAGAGTGTCTGTGAAAATTAATCCTAGAGACCGTTATTTCATTAATTAATTTCCCTGTGCCTGTAGTGACGCAAATATACAAAAGAGACAAGAAAGAAAAAGAAAGAAGGAAGACAACATAAAGGAAGTCACATACCTGCCTCTTGATAAATGGAAAATGTTAAGAATCGGGGAAAACGGACGAGGAGGAAGAAACCGCCCAGAGGCACGCCAGGATTGCTGAGCTCCAAAGAGCAACGTATGGTGGTCTGGCGCGCGTTACGAGGTGCTATCATCTCAACGGAACAGCGCCCACAACTTACGAGAAGGGAAAGTGAGGTCATCTTGTAGTAGAAGGAAAAGGGATATAGAGATCATGGTCTTCCAATACACTGGGTGATTTCTGTTCATTCGTCTCTGTTTCAAAGAATTCAAAGAGAAAGAAATTGTAATAAAACAGAGAGAGAGAGAGAGAGAGAGAGAGAGAGAGAGAGAGAGAGAGAGAGAGCAGGCTTTGGATATGCACTGGAATTAAACAACCATTGAATAACTGATGGACGCTTCATTTATTTGAAACTACCAGAGGTTACCTGAGAAACGTGGATAAAGAAGTTTCTGGGCATTAAATTTCAATTTGAAAGCTTCTAACATCTGGCATCTAAACAGAATGAGGAACGCTCTCTTGTCTTCTTAAAACGCGAGTTGGTTAGATAGACGTATCAGCATTTACTCCTAATGTTAGTTGCTTATTTTCAACATATTTATTTCAAAGCGAGAGGATTCATGCTCCAAAAAGCCACGTTGTCTTTGTAAAAACTGAGCAAAGAACTTGGTTTTGGACTGAAGCATCACTGAGAAACCAGACGGCATAACAATCTAGAGTAAAACGACCTGTGACAGAATTTTACGAATTTTTCTCTCGGGGCTCAAAGAATGCGACTCGGATTATGTGATATCCTTCCGTGTCAACCTCTGTGCAGATGCTGTATTGGAAAATGTCATGTCAACGAATTCCCCCGCTATTCAGAGACAACAAAAATACACTTCGTGAATACAATATGTGATGATTAAATGTGCCTAATGTGCGGCACAGTCCCACAACAGCCTAAAAACACCGTAATAGTTCAGCAAACTTAAGCACATAAATGGACATTTTTTCGTTTCCTTAGCCGTATGGTAATACACATAAATACATACAAAAACATATTATATGTGTATATATATATATATATATATATATATATATATATATATATATATATATAATATACACACCACACACACACACATATATATATATATATATATATATATATACATATATACGTGCACATTTACACACGTATGTATGTGCATGTACATATTGGTGAATTATTACCTGCCTCAGTTAATAATCAATTGCATAATCACATTTTCGGAACCATTATACTTCTAAAGCTACATGCACCTGTACCCTCCGACCTTTATCGACAACAGCGTCCAGCGATCGACGACCCCCAAAAATCCCAAAAAGAAAAAAACTCTTCTCCTGGACAAATACCAGTGATGCCATAACGGGAACACGGATGATTGAAATGCATCTAATTGTGTCGTATTTTTTTAAATGGGGGAATAATTGCCCCGATAATGGCGGCCATTTGGCCGTGGATGGTCTCTTGAACTTCCTCGTATTTTCGGGAATTGTTTTTTGATTTCTGTTCATTTTTTCAGGGGCGGGGATGAGGGAAGGGGGAAGGCAATAGGAGGAGGAGGAGGGAGGAGGCGTGGAGGTGGGGGAAGGGAAGGGGGGAGGGGAGGGGGGAGGGGAGGGGAGGTAGTTAGAGCTGGCACCGCCTCCTTTTTGTCTTTGGCATTTCCGTTTAATTTCTGTCGTGTTATTGGTTCGTTGTTTAGTTATTCTCTGCCGAAAGATAAAGAGCGGGGGTGGGGGGCGGCAGGGATTGAACGGTTTAAATAAAAATGCATTCAATGAGCTAAGGAAAATTACCCTTCATTAGATTATTTAGAATCATTGTAATGAGGGTTATGGGAACTGATAACAATCAGAAAATAACAAAGAACTTAAGAAAATCAGGAGAATATAATGGTAAACGCACGTCAGAGCTCATGGAACAATGTATATATGTAAGAACAAAGTTCTTTTACTTTCTTTTCCTTACTTATAACGTCAACTGTTTCACATGGTCAAACAATCTGGTCAAATGACTTGGCAATCTTATTCAGCAGCACATGAAATAGGCAAAAAAAAAAAAAAAAAAAAAAAAAGGTAGATTGAAACATTTTGCTCTATTTTTTCAGCACTACTAATACTACTTAAGTGCGCTTCCTTTGGGTTTCTATTACTGGCACCGGTTTTAGCCACTTGAGACGAAAGCAAGAGAATTTTCTTTTATGGGGTTGGGGGGAGGGGAATAATAGTTAGACGCGTAGTGGTGATTGCTGTGATACCATCCATATTCAGTTGCACAACTGTTTCCTGTCTATTTTATACATGTATATATATATATTTATTTATATATATATATATATATATATATATATCTATATATATATACATATATATATATATATATATATATAATATAAATATATACTCTGCCTTTTATATAAACTCCTGATTCTTTTGCATCACGGATTGATTCACTGATTTATAGTTTCTAAAACTGGCGTTGCACCATCTAGGTCAATCTTCATAAACACGTTCAACGTCTTTCAATCAAATTTACAAAAGTAAAAAATTTGTACCTCCAAAAGAAGTACCCAAATATTCTCTCATTATAAAACCCGTCAAAAGTTTGATGGTTCGCCGGAGCGGAATCCCCACTTTCTTCTCCATAACATATTCACGACCGCCAAGGGACTCACTGCTAAGGTATTTTACGGATTTTTTTATGGGTACAATTTAGCACGCGAATAATGTATCCGTCTTTATTGCGAAGCATTTTAGGATAACATGAAAATATCCTCTAAAACAGACTGGTTTGATTTTGGGGCATTCAGGCTGACAAGCCGAGCAATGAGGCACTTACGGTCATTCAAAGCTTCAGACAGTGAAAAATAGTTAGAGTGGTTGGACAGCATGATAAAGAGAGCGAGAAAATATAAATGAACTACAAGGATCTAAAGGTGCAACTGGGACAAAACCCCAAAGAGTAATAGTTAGAGAGGTTGGACAGCAAGACTGATGAAAGGAAGTTGGAACGACGGTAAAGTAAAAGGCTAAAAAGTGAGTGTAGTTAGGGGCCGAATGGTCGCTGCAAACACCGTTTAGTAACGCCTACAGTGCACCACATGAGATGCACTGAAACTAACCACCCCCCTGCAAGATCCCCACTATGCTAACACCCTTTACCAGTGCCTACAGTGCACCACATAAGATGCACCGACGGCAGTAAACCCCCCACCCCACCCCCGCCCACTACCACTAACCCTTACGGGGCTGTAATATAGGCGAAAGCTGTTTGTCTCATTTTCCTGCTTCCGTAAGGACTAGAACACACACTCATATATCTTATATTGTTCTTTTCGGGCACGCCCCTCATACTGATAGGATAATGTTTAAGGTCGAGAAATTTCTCCGTAACGGAACACACGTCTCCACTCACTTCCTATAGCTAATAATTCGTTCTCTTTAACCTTTGAGTAAGTGAATAGACATTAAAGAAGCCCAAGGCTGACGCTGGTAGTCCTAAGTCCCTTCTAAACAGGTTTTGTATGCTCAACAGGCATGGAATGTTTAACCTTCCGTGCGTGGGACGTTTGAAAGCCTACCCCTCTAAAAATAAAACTGTGTATAAGCACAACATTACGGCTTACATAATACTGATAAGAATGTCACACGAAGCAGCGAAGTTGACCTAAGGTGTATAGGGTCAAAGGGTTTATAGAAACCCTCTTTTAGAAAGGTAAGTAGACAAACAGGTGCGTCGTATACATGAAAAAAATTCGGCTTACATAATGCTGCTAAGAATATATATTGCATGAGACTTGTTTCACTCGTAATTCAAAAGCAATTTTTGATTAATTCCGATTTTAATAAACGGTTGTATACATGGAGAACAAGCAAGAGAATGCAGAAATATCAAGACATCAAAGCACGAGAGCTAATGAAAAGATTGCCATGGCCCCATTCGAGTTTTGTTTGAATTATCACAGTTTCAGTACATCAAGAGTCCATATTTTTTCTGACGTTGCAGCTTAGCCTTTGGGATTCACTGGTGCAGGTGGCTACATAAAGGTGTTGAAATTATAAAGAAAAATCGCCAGAAAACTATCTAATGTTTCAAAGGCATTTTTAATGAAATGAAAAAAAAATCACATTACATACAGTCCGTTTTGACAGAAACACTAAATCTATCTTAATTATTGCTGATGTGTTGAAGCGTTACCGACCCCATACGCCATTAATATTATGAACTTAGGAACTACCGGTTTTGTTATAAAAAATTTATCATTTCAACAGGACGACTCGATGCTAAGGTACTCCTAAATTCAATATTTTGTAAGATGCCTTCCATCTGAAAACCCTGAGATAGTTATCATGCCAAGTTCGAACAAAAAACCAGAATTATCGATCAAATAAAATAGGTATTATATCTCCTGTGTTGTTGCAAGAAAACGCAACTAAATTTCTAGTATAAACACGAGAAATCACATAAAACATTTGCCCAGTTTTCCAATACACTTTCCAGTACAATTGCATGGCATCAGAATAAACATTTTGGAATTCTTCGATCGCAATGAATCACGAACAACATAAACATCGTTTTCGAATACACTTTATCGTAGAATCATAAGAAATCAGAATAAATTCTTTACTTTATGATAGACGAATCAATCGTTTCCTTCGGGGACAAAACAAATGATTTTCCTTCCTTCATAAGATTTTTCTTTCGTCGGGCCCGGGCTGGTTAAAAACACTGGGAAAAAAAAGAGACTTACATTGCATATTTACAGAAAGCAGAGTTATTCACCAAAACACTGGCCAAAAAAGTCAGGGTTGAACAGGTGTGAACAGGTGATTCGAACACCCGTTGTTTGTGGCGTTCATCGGCACTGATAAGGTTCCATATTAAGCTCTTACTATTTTCAGGACACTTTCATCTCGACTTTGAACGTTATTTATGCTCTAGCGAGAGAAAGCGGCAGCGGCGATCAAAGACAGCTATTATTTTCACATCACAAATTTTACCCCTGTCGTTGTTTTAAATTTTTTTTTACCAAGGCCAGAATAACAAGAGTATAATACTGATTGCAGTTTTTTTTATTCTGTCGCATAAAGGACCCGTAATCAAAGACGTCGAGATTTTACCTTTTAAAAGTGTTGTAAAATGTTCCAGCAATTTTTTTTAACGAGGACACCGAAAACAGTAACATCAGTAGTGATGTAATCTTGTTCCTGTAAATAAACACACCCCAATTTTTTTTAATTTATTTATTTACTTATCTATTTCTATCTCGGTTCCTTGCACCTCGCACGGCGATGCTTAATGTCGTGGTAATGTGTCACTGCCTTATTTAGGAATAAATTTTCTTTCTCTCTTCGTAAAACCAAACTAACGACCGTAACAAATTTCATTTTATGTATTTATAAACAACGAAAGGTCATTTCCTGTGAGGGGACGTCAGAGAAAAACAAGATAGTTTTCACTGTGA
The DNA here is from genome assembly GCF_040412425.1 of Macrobrachium rosenbergii. Lineage (NCBI taxonomy): Eukaryota > Metazoa > Arthropoda > Malacostraca > Decapoda > Palaemonidae > Macrobrachium > Macrobrachium rosenbergii. The sequence continues at coordinate 9,971,486 of NC_089793.1, read as the reverse complement.
AAGTCGTATTCTAAGTGACGCATAAAGATGATCTTTCCACTATTAGAGTTCATTACCAGTCTGTTGACAATTCTTATAAATAAGGGCTGTTCACCTTTATCTATGTATATATTCCCCGTCGCAGGATAACGCCGTAAGTGCACATCTCGTGGTGCACCGTAGGCACCACTAAAGTTTTTTTTTTTTGCAGTGTCCCTTTGGCCCCTAACTGCGTCCACTTTTCAGCCTTTTACTTTTATCTCAGTCCCTACTTTCTTTCTTTGATCTTGCTGTCTAACACCTCTTACTGTTACTTCTTAGTTTCTCCCAGTTCCACTTTCTGAGCCTTGTATTTGATGTCCTTCATCTTCTGGATCTCTTTATCCTACCGTCTTACACTCTGACTGGCCGGAAGTGCCGTTATGCTCATCTCGACAGACTCAATTTCATAAATCAGTCAATTCAGTATACGTTCTCGCGCTCTCTAAATTTTCACCTGATAATAAACAACGTTGTGATAAGCTTTTATTTATGTGGTTACAGTGGTTTTCAAATGATATGCAACACAACAAGCTTTTGTTTATGTAGTCACAGTGGCTTTCAAATGACATGCAACATAGCAGCATAAATCATTTGTTATTTTTTTCTCGATGGCGGTCAGCTAATGCAACATAACTGCAATAATACTCCTATATTTCGTCTCAGTGGTTTTTAAATTATATACACCATTACTGAATAATATCTAGCTTATTCTGACTCATAGGTAACCCCGATGGTGTAAACCTTGGTGGTGGTAGTCCATGTTACCGATCAGGTGACTGATGCTAAAAAAGGGGAAGGAAAAAAGGGGGACTCAGACAGTAAGGTTGCGTTCACACTACAGTTAAACATGTCATAAACATACGTCGGCAACTTATCGAACACACGTCACAAACAGATTGAATACTGTGCTTTTTGTGAAATTTGTATGTGTATTTTTTATATTTCTCTGCGTATTTTGTAATATTTTCTGTGTATTTTGTAATATTCTTCTGTGTATCTTGTAATATCCTCTGTTTGTATAAACTTGAAATAATTTTGTAATATTCTCAAATGTTAAGTAGTTTTGTTTTGTCGTTCTCTTTGTTCCATATTCTCGCTTGTGGTTCATGTTTAATGGTTGGAAATTGTTAATTCATTTTGTA
>NC_089793.1:9947823-9965323 GCF_040412425.1 Macrobrachium rosenbergii | reverse complement strand
TTTTGTTCGTAACTTTCAATTAGATTATCGTCTTCGTGTATTGTTTCGTGTTTGAAAGTTTGTTCGTTCTAGATCTAACCCTGTGGTCTGTGACGTTCCAGAATTTATTCATAAGTAACGACAATTAGTCATTCGAATGGCATATATATATATATATATATATATATATATATATATATATATATATATATATATATATATATTTATATGTGTGTGTGTGTATGAGTGTGTACGTGTGTGTATAGCGATATAGGATAACATACGCAGCTTCTGAAGCAATTTTTATGAAATGCTAAAGTTAAATTGATGAAATAAATTACAATTATTGCCAACTTTAGCAATTTAGAATAAATAAACAGAATAGTTTTCGGTCGTTACTCAGGATGAAGCGCATCTGGAGTTCAGTCACATGCCCTGGACATATCGTAAAGTAATAAAACAGTCAAGTGAGTACATTTTTCATATTTCAGTCGGAATAATGTCAATAAACTGCAATTACTTATCGTTTTTCATTTGCGCTAGAGCTGGAAAAGAAAAACAGAAGTAACTCACGACTGATACAAAGTTGGATTAGATAGGATTATAGCCCTTCTGCCCGCTGCGTCGAAAGACCAAAATTCCGTGTAAGAGAACGAACCAGCCCAACGTCGTGTTGTCTCGCTACATAGCGAAGTCGCCAAGTGATTGGCGAATTCCCGCATTACAGTAGATACAGATAATCAGGAAAATTATGATAAAAGGGGGTTTGGGAGGAAGAGTTTTTGTTTCGATATGGTCAACAACACTTCCTCGGACCTTGAGAAAATATATTATAGGGGATTAACCTTGAAAGGAAAGCGGGAAAAATCGATCGTATATATACGTACTAAACGCCACGGTCAAAACATCGGCTCCCGTATATATACGTACTAAACGGCTCAAGCAGCGTTGGCGCGCTACGTAGATATAGGTACTAAACGGTATCATTGCATCATTAAATGCTTTGCCTGGCTGTTACTTTTATTAACTATTTGGTGTGTTCGTCTGCACTGGTTGCCCAGAATCCAGTGCTCCACACCAGGTGTCCTGCAACTTTTCACACCTCGATGAAAAAACTCGAGCTGGCATAAGGTATGCTTGATCTGAACCAACCACTAGCCAACCGAATGATTTTGCGAGATCTGTCGGGGTCTTGGAATTGTGAGAGGAAACTATTTTAACAAGCCAACGAGTAACTGGTAGTTTTGCCAGCAACGAATTAACCTGCAATAATGACGCTGGAGATCTTCGTTGTCATTCATAATAACATGAATTACAAATCATTGCAATATATAATATATAATATATACAGTTTTATATATATTATAGTTTATATATATATATATATATATATATATATATTTATATATATTTATATATATATATATATATATATATATATATATATATATATATATATATGAATACGTGTGTTATTGGTCAAATAGCAATTACATTTTTCTTGGTATTCCTGTGTCAGAAATTAAATTTATCTTTCTTTTGCTAAACTGGATATTGTATTGATCTGATAAATGAGTTAGTGAATGAATTAAATATCCTACAGTAATTAATGATTAATTTTTTTGGAATTTCCTATGTGAGAGGAATGACACATCTTCCATTAAACCGTTTATTAACTTTCTTAAGTCAAATTTCTCAATACTCATCCATTCTCCGCAAACATCAATTACCCAAATTCATCCTTGCCCCCCCCCCAAAAGAAAAAACCACTAAGCATGGTAAGACGCAAAGGAGAAAACGACGTGTGCCCAGAAAAGAGAAAAGACGGGGAAAGAAAGATGCAAAGAGGAATATAGTAATAATAATAATAATAATAACCCACCATCCAAGGAGTCATTCGGAGCAATGTTATCACGCCGATATTGTCCTCCGAGCGCCCTAGGAAGGAAGGACCCTCCTCCTCCTCCTCCTCCTACTCCTCCGCCAATGTCTCCCATATCTCCTCCTCCCAAAACACAAAGGAGCGGTGCCAACATTGTCCTCGGTGCCATCCTTTGTGGGATCTCGTCGTCAAGGGCGTAAAGGATGACAATCGTCGTCAGGCGAAGAACTCACAAAGGCTGACGTTTACGGCCTCCTTCGTATACGTCGCGGCAGCGGGAGGGATAAATGCCATCTCGGGTAATATAACAGCGCTAATGGTATTCCATTACTTATCTCGAGCGCTCTTTTCCTCTAATTCTTTCCGTAATGGAGGGAATGAACGCCTCTGCCTTCCTATTTGACGTTCCGTGAGGGAGGTCCTGTCAAGATGTGTAATTCACCAGTTTTTTATTTTTGTTTGTAAATAACTTATTCATTCCTTTTTTCCAAATTGCATTTAATTGCCTTTCAATCCTCTTATTATTTGTATTTTTCTATTTTTATCGCATCATGTCACAGTCTTCTCCTATCTGAAATCTCAAATGTAGTTAATTTTCTATAATTTCCCAAGTTAGCATAAGATTTTAGTTCCTCGTTGGACTGGTCGGTACCGTTCTCGGATAGCACTCTGCAGGGCCCGCGTTCGCATCTCCGGCCGGCCAATGGAAAATTAGAAGAATTTATTTCTGGTGATAGAATTCGTTTCTCGCTATCATGGTTCGGATTCACACAATAAGCTGTAGGTCCGTTGCAAGGTAACCAATTGGTTCTTAGCACGTAAAATAAGTCTAATCCTTCGGGCCAGCCTAGAGGAGGCTGTTAATCAGCTGAGTGGTCTGGTTAAATTGAGGTATACTTAACTTAACTTTACGACTTGTTTACAGACTTACTGGCTACTAGCCGAGGAAGGTAGAATTAAGAAACCAGTTGCACTCTTTTCAAGACCATCGACCAAACGCTCTGCGTCCTTCATCACTCATTCTGCCCCAAAATGGAAAACTGCAGTATCTACAAAATTTTCGAAATCGAGATATACCACCTGTTGGGCTCGCGAAACACTAATACACCACTAATACTGCAGTTTCAGAATGATTCTTCAATGATTTCCACGAGTATTTAGGGGATCCCATTTGCAGTGTCTGCAAAATCGGTAGTAAGGCAAGGGAAAACTGTAGTATCTACTATTTCTCGCAGTTTTGTAGTTTTGCAGATGCTGCAGTCTTCCATTTTAGGGCAGCATTGTCTTCAATAAATATTTTTTTATATGGCACCCACAAAAGCTTTTAAACTAAGTTTCTGTCCTGCTAGGAGATACTGGTATTCAGTGCATAAAACTTAGGTAGGGTACAGCTAAAAATAAATGTCACGGTTTGACATCTTTGCTGAGTAGGAGATACTAGCATTTAGTGAAACAAAATCTAGATAGTGCACTTTACATATATATATATATATATATATATATATATATATATATATATATATACTGTATATATACGTATATATTTGTGTGTCAAATCTTGTCAAGGTAGGAGGACCTGTCATATATAATTCCCTTTGGGTGTAAGTTACTCCAAAGGTAAAATGAATTTGATATCAATGTCACTCGTAAAACTGATAGATACCTTATACATATAAATATATACATAACATTTATATATATATATACTATAAAATATATATATATATATATATATATACATATACACATACACATACATACACACACACATATAATATATATACATATATACATATATATATATATATATATATATATATATATATATATATATATATATATATATATATATATATAGAACTCACACACATACGTACACACAAGCATATATATACAAATAAAAAGCAAAGTCTCATGAGGAAGAAACCAACATGCCCGCGGTTTTCGCGTCGATAAGTAAAACATAAGGTCACAATAAACATATGTAAATTTTGCAGCCCCACATAAATCCTGCATCCCCGCCATCAGCTGATTTACATTTGGCACTCATAAAACGTTACGCCCACTATAACTTTACCCCGAACCGGCTGTGACTTTCTTGCCCGCGCGTGAAGCTTCCTTATTGACACGGAATTTCTCTTGCGATTTTCCAGGAATTCGGGAATTCGGTTGGTGCGCAAAAGGAATAACAGCCATATGAAAGGCTTAATAATGAATTATGAGCAGCGTTAAAATGTTTAACTAATTTAACGATCTTTTACTTTAATCTTAATACTAACTTCTCTAAAAGCACATTTTCGCACTGCGCCTATGTCGGTCCTTTGTCGTAGGCCTATGCCTGAAAAAGATAGTATACGGCACACATAAAATTTCTGAAAAGATATTGTATTAAGAAATCAGAGAGAGAGAGAGAGAGAGAGAGAGAGAGAGGCTGTCGACTATCAAATAAAAAGTTTCTGAATGTAAAGGAAACACAAAAGCGGGACCAAGCACCATTGTACTCTCAGTCGCGAGTTTCTATGAATCTAACCCTTTCCATTTTGGTCTGGGCAAGAGGAGATCTCTTGTTGGTATTCCTCAGCGTGAAAGGACTCCGTAATACTATTCCTCAGTGACACTTAGTCTGAAATTACTGTTCTGTTCCTCAGTAAGACGAGACGTCATATTACTATTCCTCAGTGAGCCTACGCCTAAGATGTCTGTTCTGTTCCTCAGTGACACAAGAAGCTATATTGCATTTCCTGAGTGAGACGGCCTGAGATCACTGTTCCTCAGTGAGAAAAGACTTGATACTGCTATTCCTCAGTGAGACTGGGCCTGAGATTACTGTTCCTCAGTGAAAAAAGACTTCATATTGCTTCTCCTCGGTGAGACAGGGTCTGAGATTACTTTTCCACAGGGAAAAGACTTCATGTTGCTATTCTTCAATGAGACAGGGCCTGGGATCACAGTTCCTCAGTGAGAAAAGACTTCATATTGCTTTACCGAAGTGAGACTGGGCCTGAGATTACTGTTCCTCAGTGAAAAAAGACATCAAATTGCTTCACCTCAGTGAGACTTGGCCTAGGACTTCATAATGGTATTCCTCAGAGAGAATACGGCTGAGATTACTGTTCCTCAGTGAGAATGGGGCAGAGATTACTGTTCCTCAGTGAGACAAGACTCCATACTCTTATTCCTCAGTGAGAGGACGGCTGAAATTACTGTTCCTTAGTGAGAAAAGACTTCACACTGCTACTCCTCTTGTGACTGGGCCTAAGAATGCTGGATGTTAATATTTTGAAGTGTTAAAACCTGTCTTGCTGTTCCTTAGGAACAAATTTTGACATTGCTCTATCTGAGTAAGATAAGACTTAGTGTTTTATGTATGTACCTACGTAAGTACACACATACACAACACACAGATATATATATATATATATATATATATATATATATATATATATATATATATATATACATATATATATATATATATATATATATATATATATATATATATTAATGATGCACCCTTTATATACACCTGAAACCTTTAATACTTTTCAAACCTTCAGCTTTCATACATTCCATAATGAATATATGAGAAATGTTATGAAGAACAATATCCATTAACCGGGAATGCACTTCACAGTTCTTGAAAAGATGAAATAAAATGGTTGCCAAACGATTTTCTGAAATTGTTTTCCAAAATGATTTATTGCTTCTGAAATCAAGAATTCATAACAACGTAATGATTACGCTTTTGAATTTCATTTCAAAAGACAAGAGCTCAGCCATCAAACCTAAACAGATGATTGATAGTTTTTTGCTTTTCTTTAAAGGGTAAAGGTTAGTAGGACGCAGAACGTAATGCCCCTTTCCTAGAAGAGGCACCCCTCCCCTTCCTCTCCTAACCCCAACCCCCACCCCCTCCAAAAACAAAGAAAGAGAGAAAAGGCAGTAATACATCTGCCTATTAAAGGAAGAGAGATTATAAGCATCTGGCGTTCCCATGCGATCACCCGTCCAAGTTCTGACCAGATCAAACGTTGCTCTACTAAGCTGATCGGGCAAGAAACTGTGCCTTCGACAGGGTATGGCCGTTGGCATACGTTAAACTACCAAAAAAACTTTAATAATTTAGCGCTAAACTGGTATACATTAAGTGATAGAATATTGATAAACATATTCCTAATTTTTTATAATATATACTAACTTGTTTTTTTCTTTTTGGTTATTACTATTGAACCTTTGCTAGATAGGAAGATTGAGTTGCCCCTCCCATCGGCATCCCTATTCAGAAAAAGTGAATTTCATAAAATACTTAGAAATAATATTATAAAATATATAAAACTGAAAGCAAATGTTCAGGATAATATAAAACAAGTAAAAAATGCGCCGAAGTTTCTTCGACGCAATCGAGTGTTCTGTACAACCGCTACAGCGTATAATCAAGGCCACCGAGAATAGATCTATCTTTCGGTAGTCTCAGTATAATTCTGTATGAGCCGCGGCCCATGAAACTTTAACCACGGCCCGGGGTGGCCTGTCCTATATCGTTGCCAGAAGCACGTTTATGGCTAACTTAAACCTTAAATAAAATAAAAACTACTGAGGCTAGAGGGCTGCAATTTCATATGTTCGATGATTGGAGGTGGATGATCAACATACCAATTTACAGCCCTCTGGCCTCAATAATTTAAAATCTGAGGCGGACAGAAAAAGTGCGGACAGAATGAAGTGCGGACGGACAGACAAAAAACCGGCAAAATGGTTTTCTTTTGCAGAAAACTAAAAAACCTTCATGTCACTTACCTGTGGTGTGATATTATTGCCCAGAGACTTATTCCATTTCCATAAAAGGTGGTATGATTTACATAATGCTGGAGGGAAGAAGAAGAAGAAAGAAGAAGAAGAAGAAGAAGAAGAAGAAGAAAGAAGACGAGAAATAGGAACTATGGAATCGTGGTGCTCTTATTCGAGTGGAAAAAAAAATATGAAAAGGGGGGGAAAAAGTCATGGAGGAAGCACTCAAAATAACTTTTTTTTATTACTGATAGAACTTTTTTTAATAATGATAGTCGAAACGGTAACGAAAAGACAGCCTGGTTCTGTCTTTGGCTGTCTGTCTGTCTGTCTCTGTCTCCTTCTCTCTCACATTCATTCTTATTAAAAGGACTGTCTCTCTTTCTCTCACATTCACTATTATTGAAAGAACTAATGTTTCTCTTTATCTCTCAAATTCATTCTTATTAAAAGTACTCTGTTTCTCTTTCCCTCATTCCCTCTCATTAAAAGGACTGTTTCTCTTTCTCTCTCTCATTCACTCTTATTAAAAGGATTTTTCACTCTTTCTCTCTCACAGTCACTTTTATTAAAAGGATTGCAGACTCACTCTCTTTTTCTCTCTATCTCTCTCACATTAACACTTATTCAAAGGACTTCTGCCTCTCTCTCTCTCTCTCTCTCTCTCTTTCTCTCTCTCTCTCTGACACCCATAAAAAAGGTTGATTTTATTGCGAATAATTAATACGAGCAAGTGTGGACTCGTATCCATTATCAAGACTTTGTTGGATATATAAGGGGATAAAATATGAAATGGAATCATTTCAGCCACATTGAAAAAACGCCCGAAGAATTAAAACTAGTCCATAATTAGATCAATCAGCACTCGCATAACCCTTTGGAATGCGAACAATGTGAATAATTTCCGCTCACACCAAAAAATGATCAAATTTATTGCATTTAGGAGGAAGTGCCCTAGTAATGGGAAAACTCCATTGAGGAGTTGTCTAGGTTGCCAGATATGGTGAATTTGGTGAGAAGTAGCCAAAGATGACAGGTGCATGTGTAGAACAATAACAACAGAAAACTGTCAAGCCTAAAATGCTGTTAATATTGTCAAATAATTAGTTAATAAGAGAGGAAAGTAGATGCTGAGGATTTTAACTTGGTTCATCGAACGTGGGACCTAGTTATTTCTTTTGTTTTACAAATTATCATAACTTATCTTGGTAAATTTGTAAGTTATTTGCATCACGGAGACTTCTAGCAAAGTTCTGGTAGTTTGGCTGGAAGTGATGACGTTGACATACGTCGAATTTGGTCTGCTAATCATGGTCAGGACTTCTGCAAGCATCGTCAAACAAAGGCTGAACATTAGCTTGGAGTTTTATAGTTTCTTTATGTTAGCAAGAGGTAAAATCTGTGATAAAATCTGCTTCAATTTCACCACAGGATGAGGATTTGCCTCTTTTACTTTTATTTATTTTTTACAAGCAATAAAATCATGTCCAATTGCTTCCACGCTGGCTAGAGAGTTTAGGCCCACTTCTTACCCAGACCGGCTTTGTTGAGCAGAAACATCATATGCTACAGACATCATAATTTTCTTCTATAACTTTGTAATATATTTAGCGACAGTGACATTTGTATAACAATCTTTTTTTAATTAAAGTCATACTATGAATATTAGTAAGACTAGGCCTACGGCAGTTAACAAAGGTTGGTTCGACGAACACAAAATGAAAAACGCCGTTACCAGAACTTGTATCCAGAGGCAAGCATATTAAAAATAAAGATATATTCATCACTAGAAGCGTGACTTCATCACTAGAAGCGTGACTTCAAAGATGAAACTGTTTGTCCTAAGGCCTAGAATATTTAAGTCATTTACTATATATTCCTTTTTATTAAAGACAAAAGAAGGAGAGAATTTTTTTTTCTCTTTCTCTCATGTCGGTGATAGGTCTATATCGACAGGTGTACGGTTAGTTACGTATTTATAACTGCTTTCTCACGAAAAAAATGACTATCATATGCACGTGCGTGTGATATGTGGAAAGTAAATCTTTATTCACAACACTATGTGACCAATTTGAATAAAGAATTGACATATGAAAGAAAATCTTGCCTCCTTGTCAGGGTTAAAGAGATTTCTCTTTTTATAATACAACGCAGAGAGAGAGAGAGAGAGAGAGAGAGAGAGAGAGAGAAGAGAGAGATTTCTAAATGCCTCTTCTTCGGATAAATATAAAGGAAATTCCTCGGCCATAACTCTCTGGCAACAGCCATAGGAAACGGAATCGAGCGGAGGCAATGCTGACTCCCACGCGCGCCATGACAGTTGCAAGTCCATCAAGCAATGAGAGAGAGAGAGAGAGAAGAGAGAGAGAGAGAGAGAGAGACTTGGAGCGATGACTGATGACCTTCTCTGGCTTCCCCAGGGCTTCATTACCTTCTTCATCAGCCTTAGGAGCGCGGTCGGGGAGCAGCATTATATCACCATCAACGCATGATGAAGTATCCCCGTAATGGTCACACCACCTGCCGGAGGGCGCTCATCCCTTCTCTCTCTTCACCTTGGGGGAACATTATGAGTGGGCGGTGTCGTCATGGCGCCGTTTTGCCGTCGTTCTATGTGCTCTTGTATGCATTTGAATGCACGCACGCATGCATGCGCACACACACATATATATATATATATCCTTCCATAACGTTCCCTTTAGATAAGCCGGTTTCAGGAGTTATTAGCCTGACGGTTCTCAGTCAGTCTTTTTTGGGATGAGGCTGCTAGGCTCATGCTTTTCTCTACCAAGACAGCTATCCACCTCAGCTCACTACCCATCAGGTACCTAATTAATGGGTCAACGGGGGTGCGACGGATTTTCCCTGGAATGTAAGCAGAGATCTTTCGTCCCGTGGGGGCATCGAAGTCTAGTCTTTGCTTATAATTATCAGTGAAAATCTATACAAATCGTTTTGGCTTAAGTAGTTTTTGATCAATTTAAGTAACAAGTGCCTACCGTGTGAGAACACTCGGTTTGATGAAGTCTAACTAACCGCGATTAAAAAGCACACGGTCTAATGAAGCCGTTTACTTCCGCCATCTTCCCGAAAAGACCAAATCATTTGCTGGCCATCGTAGCGTTATGTTGGGGCAAAGTATTAAGATAATGATGACTAAAAAGGGAGAGAATAAACGGCTGCCCTTTCTCTTTCTCTCTCTCTCTCTCTCTCTCTCTCTCTCATGCACGTTTCATTAAGGTCCTAAAAATGCTAGACGCATTACGTGCGCTGGGGTGAGAGAAATGAGAGGAAAGCGGATAATGAGACGGGATGATTCCACCGACAGAAGACAAGTTGACTGATACGGCGACCAAAACAAAAGAATGTCATGATGGAGGAGGAGATGGAGGAGGAGGAGGAGATAGGAGGAGGGGGAGGAGGAGGAGGAGGAGAAGGAGGGGGAAATAAAGTGATCAAGAGAAGCTTACACGTTAGAGCTCCGTTGCTAAGGGACCGTTAAAGGGGATCATTTGTACAGGCACATTGACAAAACATGAGAATCTCCCGTGACTTCGGTTGCAGAGATCACGCTGTTTTCGAAAGTTTTGTAATGCTAGTACTACTACTACTACTACTACTACTACTACTACTACTAATTATTCTACTATTTCTTCTGCGCGTCCTCACAGTTTCATCTGCTTTCTGCGTGGACGCGCACCGCCAAAGATCTCGTGTTTACTTCTGATGCTAACGAAGCCATCACGTTCATGAGCATATTCAGTGACCTGTAAAAGCCCTTGAATAATAAGACAATCGACGTCAGGTTTTGGAGACAGGACTTATTCGACGTCTTTCCATCCTAATTGTCAATATTACCGTTACAATTATCTCTAGGAATACTATTACAGATGCTGATGTTAGAGTTTATAAATCATCTTTTATCATTATCATTTATAAAAATCTCATAACCACATGAGTCACTAAAATGGTTAAGAAATCTGCATTAATGTTAGTGAAATATATATTAAAAATAAATAAATAAATAAAACGAGAGCTTTCGGAACCTGCTCGATTCTGGATAAGAATCGGCAATTCGAAAGCTCTCGTTTGTCAATTTCTTTTCAGTGTTTACTGACATCATTGTGGATTTCTTCACGCGTCGTTAATAATTGTCATTATTGGCTGACCATTTCTTTCTAAACTTTCACGCGGCGTGCCAAAATGATTTGTTCTTAAATGAAAGGCGAAAATTGATTTGTTCTTAAATGAAAGGCGAAAACTGATTTGTTCTTAAATGAAAGGCGAAAATTGATTTGTTCTTAAATGAAAGGCAAAAACTGATTTGTTCTTAAATGAAAGGCGAAAAATGATTTGTTCTTAAATGAAAGGCATTGACTTAAATAGAAGGCAAAAACTGATTTGTTCTTAAATGAAAGGCGAAATTGATTTGTTCTTAAATAGAAGGCAAAAACTTTTGTTCTTAAATGAAGGCGAAAATGAAGGCGAAAATTGATTTGTTTTTAAATGAAAAGGAAATTGATTTGTTCTTAAATGAAGGCAAAAACTGATTTGTTCTTAAATGAAGGACCTTAAATGAAAGAAAACTGATTTGTTCTTAAATGAAAGGCAAAATTGATTTGTTCAGAAGTGATTTGTTCTTACAAAAAGTTCTTAAATGAAAGCGAAAACTTGAAATGAAAGGCGAAAACTGATTTGTTCTTAAAGGGAAAACTGATTTGTTCTTAAAAGAAGGCGAAAACTGCTTAAATGAAAAAGCTTTGTTCTTAAAAAAAAACTTTCTTAAATGAAAATAGCGAAAATTAAACGTGTCTTGGAGATGATGGACAGCACAGTGCAAAAGGACCAATTGGAACGAACAAAACAAGTGCAAGACCAAATAATAGAGTGTTATGCAAAAGATGCTTAGAGCTCTACAAAAGCTTTCAAAGAGAAGATTATGTCTGAAGCCAAGCAGGCATTATGTTCTGACTGATTATGTTCTGATGTTGAGTAGATCTGTTAAGATGAATAGATTGTATATAATGTAGGGTGAGGAATGTGGAGATACAATGATGTATCAGAATGGCTTTAGTCAAAAGATGGATGAGTGTTTCAAACTAATTTTGTTACTTGGAGAATATGGAGGAAGATAGGTCGGTATATAATTCAAAAGTAATGTTATACCAATCTTACATAATACTTTTTGTAATAATATATCAATAGATAAATAAATTAAAGAAGGGTAAATAATTGATTAAATGACCAATAAGCAGAATTAAAATGACGGTCCCAAACTTAAGAGATATTCTCTCTCTCTCCATTCGATCCTGGTATCATTTCTATTATTTCTTTCTCTCTCGCTCTGCAAGATATCTCATCTGGAGTCCATGGCTTTTTATCACATCGACACCTTCAGATGGTTGATGAAACCCTGATGATTCCCCCAAGAGGAAAGTTACGTAACAAATAATAAAAATAGAAAACGGTATCGACTGCTAGTAACGCTACTGACTAGATAAGGCATCACAACGTTTGGTTTCAGGCACTGACGGTTTTATCTAGCTGACAGGTAATGATTAATTACTTCAGAAGTTGGTTTCAAACACTAAATTAAACTAAATTTGGATTTATGAAAATCTACGGGAACGGCAAGACACTTCATCAAATGTAAATGTCGTCCACAAACACAAACAGAATATATTGGCATTTAGTTTATATATTGTTCAGTTTATATTGCAATTTCTCTATTTCCCGAATGATTTTCTTCGTAGCAGCATGTAAATCACATAACAGGTGTTCAAATTTCAATTATACCTCAACGTTTCGGCAGTTCTTTCTACCATTTACAAATGGCGAATGAAGCCATGGGAAAATTTAAGAGAGGTTCTTGTTCTGACATATTGTCTATATTAATAATGACACTGTGTGGTGTCATTCCATTTCGTGCGCTTGTCAGTAAACTGCATGGTTATCCAAGCTATTCAGACTTGCCAACAAAGAATTTGGTAGAATACGTAACAACAAAAAATTAGTCAAAGGACATTCAACTTCGATAATGTTCCCTACAGGGATAACTACTCAAACATATATGCGATTATCCTTGAAAGCAAATTCCCAAAAAAGCTGTTTACACAACTTCAGACAACCACAGCACATTCTATGAAATGGCTGACTTTCAAGTAATATTTGCAATTGGTAAAAATTTCAAAATAAAATAATATAGAATACTCTACTTGACAAGTTATTATTATTATTATTATTATTATTATTATTATTATTATTATTATTATTATTATTATTATTCAGAACATGAACCTTATTCATACGGAACAAGCCTACATGGGCCATTGACTTGAAATTCAAGCTTCCAAAGAATATGGTGTTCATTTGAAAAAGGTAACAGATGGTATTAGGAAATACAGAAAGAAGAGGTCAGTTATCAGAAAAGAAAAAAAATAAATTAACAAATGAATAAATAAATAGACAGAATTGTAATTAAATTATAGAATAAAAGAAATTGCTGTAGGATAGTCATGCACTGCAACTTCTCTTGAATTTTTGAGGCTCCAATTGCACAACATCCACGACAAGAACAATTAATGGTAGTGTGTCTCATGTTGTTACAAAAAAATCTATAGAATATATTTTTAATCTTGTTCCTTACATTAAGATCCAGACACTGCACATAAAATATAGGTCTCGGGTGCTTAGTCACAGCGCACTAGGATGGGTTAGGTAAGACAACAAGGACCATCTGAAAGTTAGGTTATGGTCGATGAGCTAGTATGTAGGCTAACTTTCGAGAGACACTATTCGTGTCGTGTCGGCACTTTTCCTTGGAAATATACGGTTGTTATTTTTTTTCTTTGCTCAGAGCGAACTGAGAAACTGCTTTTGCGTCACTCAAGGTTTTAATCAACCATTTCTTGAAATTCGCACATCCATGATTTTTCCACTAATATCGTTATGGAGGGAATAATATTTTTATGTTTCTCCATCATTTTACATCGACGACTGATAAACGCTATGACAAACTGAAGCATTCCATCATACAGGAGGAGGATACAAGCATATGGAAGGGATATGAGCATACAACAGGCATACACTAGCAAACGGCATGAATGACAGCATACGACAGGAATACGATTATACCAGAAAAACGACTAAAACTAAGGAATATGAGACATGCAACCTTCAAAGAACAGCTTTGTGGGAGATTAAATAAACGCCGGAGTCCAGGGACTGCAGGGCCCATGCCGGTCCAGGGCCAAGCCCGGGTAGAGGACTGAAGGAGATAGCCCTTAGAGAAAAACTTTTTTGATTTCTCATTTTTTAGAATAAAAACTAGTTTTCTAAATATCATTTTTAATTCTGATAAAGCTTTTTACGGTATATCAGTTTACCTGCACTATGCTGGTAATATGTTCGTATAAACAAATTTTATGTAAAGATTTGTCCCTCACCAATAAATTCCACATGCTCCAAAAAATGATCAGGCAAGTGACACTTATTTTCACTGAAAACCTCTCGAAACTGCCAAGGTAAAGACACTAAGTAAGTGGCATGCGGACTGCCAAGGAGTGGGTAGCAACGAATTTCATTGGCTGGTGCATGAGCCATAAACCAATCGCTCTCAACCTCATTTACAATTTGATGATACGGTTATTTGGCTTTGTTCTTTTCTTGTTGCCGGTCAACGAAAAGAGCTTATTTCAAAATTATGCTTCTCTGGTGGTCAACATTTAAAAGGTATATTTTTCATCATTAATAAATACATGCCACTGAGCGAGAAACCATACAAAACCTGCATAACAGCTCCGGTTTTGACGAAAAAGTGTGTTTCACGCCGTGACAGTTGACTGGTAAAATATTGCAAGCATATATTTTGGAGCATTTATCGTGAACACAAACAAATGACGAGAAAATACGCTCAAAACAAAATTTTAAAACAATATGACAAAGAATCTATCGGGTCTGTAAACTTACACTTATTAGGAACTGAAGCAAAACAGTAGGAATCAAATCACATTGTAAGGAGAACTGCGTACGATATGAATATGATAATACAAGAGGAATGACCAATAATACGGGCACGTGGCATATGGCATGCATAAGGGCATACGGCAGGAAGAAGCATACTGAAATAACAAGAGCATAGGCAGGAAATGGAGCATATTCAGCATACATTGGAAATAATCTGTATGTCTATACAGCAGATAGAGAAGCATGCAGCAGGAATTGGAGCATATGAGAGGAAAGGAAAAGGAGCATATGATAGAAAAACAGAGCATAAAAGCCCACGTCAGGAGCATACTCCCTTCCTCTTGCCTTCCCATCGAACTGAGGAGCCTGGCCATCCATGACGACCGGAGACAATAGCTCAATCTCATTTTTGGGAACCAGCTTCAAAATAGAGAGAGAGAGAGAGAGAGAGAGAGAGAGAGAGAGAGAGGTTCCCAGTCTTGTTTCTCTTTCCCTACAGTTCTCTATTTCATCCTATTGCTTTGAGAGAGAGAGAGAGAGAGAGAGAGAGAGAGAGAGAGAGAGAGAGACTGCGAATGGTGAAGGACACTAAAGTCTAGAGAACGAATCCAGACAGAATTGGATGGAGGACAAACAATATATTTTTCCTTTCATTTTTTTTTAACCGAACCAAGAAGGTGAAGTGAAAGCAATGTTGAACAGCCGAAACGAGAATGCTTGAAGAGATGTGTACAGAGAGAGAGAGAGAGAGAGAAAGAGAGAGAGATGAGTGAAGGCAAATATCCATCGCTTCGGACACTGAAGTCCATTTGTTTATTTGCCAAGACTTCTTTTTTTTTTTTTTTGCCATTGCCTGTCTTGAAGTTTATAGAGTCTTTGAAAGAACCACTTCGAGCGCGTCATTAAATCAAATTGTTATGCATGGAATGACTTCAATTGCCTTTTTTTGAATAGCTGGAGCATTTCGTAAAACGAATTAGTGGCAGGTGAACTGGGAAAATAAGAAAATAGAAAAAAGGGGAAAAAATCGCATGAATAGAGACTCATTATAACTTCTTTCTGGTAAATTATGCTCGCGGGACTAATCTGTCAGAAGGACTGGCATAAATAGACTATGATTTTATCCTGGAGGCAAAGTTTTGCACTTTTAGAGCGATAAATGTGGAGATTCAGTTATTTATGAGGCGTTGAGCAATGGCACTTGTCTGTTAATAAATGTGGAAATTCCTTTCTTTATGAGCTGTCGGATCATGTCACTTTCATAGTATTGACGGTAGAAATGTGTTCCTTTTTGGCACTTTTACACTTTTATGGCAATAAATGTGCATATTCCTTTCTTTATGAATAGGTGTCAGATAGTCCCAACTTTTGTAATTTTGGTTCATAAATGTGGGAAATCCTTTCTTTGTGAAATATCCTGTTAAGGAACTTCTACACATATGTATCCATAAATGTGGAAATTCCTTTCTCTTGGAGTTTCGTGTTATGGAACTTCTGCACATTTGCAGCTATCAATGTGGAAATGCCTTTCTTTATGAGGTTTCCTATTATGGAACTTCACATTTGCAGCTATCAGTGTGGAAATTCCTTTCTTTATGAGGTTTCCTATTATGGAACTTCACATTTGCAGCTATCAATGTGGAAATTCCTTTCTTTATGAGGTTTCCTATTATGGAACTTCACATTTGCAGCTATCAATGTGGAAATTCCTTTCTTTATGAGGTTTCCTATTATAGAACTTCATTTGCAGCTATCAATGTGAAATTCCTTTCTTTATGAGGTTTCTATTATAAAACTTCACATTGCAGCTATCAATGTGGAAATTCCTTTCTTTATGAGGTTTCAGCTATCAATGGAAATTCCTTTCTTTATGCAGCTTCATTTAATATCAATGTGGAAATTCCTTTCTTTATGAGGTTTCCTATTATGGAACTTCACATTTGCAGCTATCAATGTAAATTCCTTTCTTTATGAGGTTTCCTATTATGGCAGCTATCAATGTGAAATTCCTTTCTTTATGAGGTTTCTATTATGGAACTTCATTTGCAGCTATCAATGTGGAAATTACTTTCTTTATGAGGTTTCCTATTATGGAAATTCACATTTGCAGCTCTCAATGTGGAAATTCCTTTCTTTATGAAGTGTTATGCTATGGAACGTTCTTCACTCTTGTAGTAATTTGGGCAGAAACTCCGTGAGTCATGAACTGTCATGTCCCGTGACTTCTTTCACTTTCATAATAGTAAATGTGTAAAATTCTTTCTTTATGAAGCTTAAAGCCATGGCAATTTTGCACTTTAAAGTAACTCATGTGAAGACTCCTTTCTTTATGAACTGTAAGGTCATGACACTTGGTATTAGTAGTAGTATTAGTATAAGTACTAGTAGTAATAAGGCTTTATTCCATAAAATTAATCAGAATATGATCAACTTTTCATTTCTGAAGGTTAAAGATGCTCACTCTAAGATTTTCCACGAATGAGTGTTCAGCCTCCAAAGACGGAAGCTTTCAAATTTTTCAGGAAAAGATTTTGTCTAACAATATAAGCAGCTCAAGAGATTAAAACTGGTCTGATTAAAAAAAAATGTTAATGAGTACTTCGTGTTTATAATCCGATTCCACTTCATCGTTACAATACAAGGATTAGATGAAATATATACAAGAAAGATGTTGATGTGCTCTTTCCTGTAGGCTCATCTATGTTGTTGTTGTTGTTGTTGTTATTATTATTATTATAATTCTGAAGATGAGCCCTATTCGTATGAACAAGCCCACAGGGGCCACTGACTTGAAATTCAAGCTTCCAAATAATATGGCGTTCATAAGAAAAAAATAATAGATGGTATTAGGAAATACAGAAAGAAGAGGTGAGTTATTAGAAAAGA